>NC_041380.1:431715659-431825655 GCF_002162155.2 Triticum dicoccoides
GCCAAGAGGATCAGGTGCTACAGCGCTGGGGCCTGCTGGTTTCAGTCGCCTGTGATGGACGGGAACGGCGGCGTCCGAGAGCTCGGGGACGAGGCGCTGAAGCTGGAAAGAGGCGGCTGTGGGAACGAGCCGCGATGGTTGGTCGGGCACGGAAACAGAGAAGAGACTGGGGTGGCGGCGGCTAGGATTTGATGGAAGGGACAAACTACCTAGGATCTAGGGTTGGTCTAGTTTATATATTGAGTGGGTTAGATTAGGGGCTATCTCGTCCCTCCGATTAAAATCGGACGGTCAGGGTAAATACGCTAGGGAGTCCAATTAACAAAACGGAGACGTTTTGTAGACGTTTGGGGATGATCCGGACACGACGGTGGCGACAGTCCGGGTCGGGTCCGGGATAGCTGTCGGACGCGCGCGCGAGGAGGGCCGCGAGCTGACGCGAGAGCTTAGGTTGGATCTGGCGGTAGGTAGTGGGCTGTGTAGACGGTCTCGAGCTGAGAGAAGAGAAGAGAGGGAGGCCCGTCGACTGTTTCTGGAGACCGAGAACGTCCGACGTTAGACCGACTATACTGTCGCTATAGTTAATCGTTGGGGCGTCAAACGAACTCTGAATGCGATGAAATTTGGCAGGCGGCCTACTGGCAACATAACAACACCGCACGCCAAGTTTCATACCATTCTGAGAACATTCCCCGGCCACTTATAAAACACTATTTCGGACAAGCCGCGGGCGCGTGCAAGTGTGGTTGGGCTCAGAACAAACAACGGAGAGGACGAGGAGAGCGGGACGGATGCAAGTTTTGAAAACATGATGATGCAATGCACATGATGACATGACAAGATGCAGCACGCAAGAAAATGACATGGCAATGACAGCGAAAACTGGAGGACACCTGGCACATCGGTCTCAGGGCGTCACAACACTCCACCACTACGAGAGGATCTCGTCCCGAGATCTAGGATGGCACCGGAGGAAAAAACGGAAGAGAAAGAGAAGAGGTAAAACTAAGTTGATTCTTTGACCAACAAGTGAAACCAAAGAACCTTGAAAGGTTAAGCCCTTTCGAGAAAATAATACAACGGAGATGACAAAGTTGAAAACACTCCGTTAGGAAAAAGGAACAAGGAAGAACAAATTCAGACAGTACTCTGGCTGAAAGAGGTGAAAGACTTGGTAAAATGAAAAATCTTGAGCGGCGGGCACACACTCCGGGTAAATGGATAAGCACGAAAAGAACATGATCTTTGACAAAACGAGATGATGGGTTGAAAAGAGCAACATGACAATGCCTCCGGAACAAAAGAATAGAAGATAGATAATTGAAATAGGACAATGGAGAAGAAAAGCCAACTTCTGCCACAAAAGAGCTTGACAAGGCATCTTTAGGAGAAGGGTCGAAAGGAATTGTTGGAAAACCAACAACGAAAAGAGTAAGCTTGATATGGTCTTATGGAATACATCTCAACTTATGAGGTGACAACCTGCCACTCACGGGAAAAGAATTGGATTGATATCAACAAGGAGATGAGAAACTAATTTCACCGGGAGGATAAATGAAGAACTTGGGTCATTTATAAGCACCATAATAGTAACAATCCTTAGGGAAGGCTTTAGGTGAAATATAACCCAAGATAACTCCAATGAAGAGATCGAAGGATTTAAAATACCTCATTCTTAACAACCTGTGAATCATGAAACATGAACTCAAATTATCAAGAATGGCATAATACCACCTCCAATGATACGGTAGAAAGAATTGCACTCTGGATTGCAAGATGAAGAAAAACTTGAGCTCCTCTGAAAAGAATCTCGATGAACACTTCGAGAAGGAATTAAATCCTTGATGAACCATCATGTAGAACCTCCATGAAGAACTCCGGTAAACAAAGGAATGATCAAAAGAAATGAAAGAGAAGTTGAAAACACAAGGTGAATACTTGCAATGATTTATATGAAGCTTTGCGACGAGATAGAGTGGAAACTTGGAACTCCGGAAAAGAAAGATGAGCAAAAGAAAATAAGAATTTTGATGAACCTCCGGGATAAGGGATTAATCACTTGGATGAAACAAGAATAAGAATTACATTATGATTATCCTTCACCAATTAAATTGATGACGATCAACGGATTTGGCATACTACTCATTCTCGTAGAAAGGATTAAGATAGATATAGCATAACTTGAGAACGTCTTTAACGAACCACCGGTAGAATTGGAACAACGAATGAATTGATATGATAAACAAGGAAGAGAAATCTTGAACGAACCACCGCAAGAATTGACAATGAATGAAGAAAAGATAAATAAACACTAGGAAGAATTAGCAAATGGACGAAGAAGCTTGAGAGACTTTAGATACATGAGAACGAAGAGATCCCGAGCTGATTAGAGAATATTTGCACAATACACCGATATGATTTTGATAACGAGAGCTGAAAGCTAGAATGGATAATTTTGAGATGATGGCTTCTGATGAAACAAAACTGAAAAGACTCTTGAATTGCTCCGAGAAAGATGAAAAGAATTGTCACAATTGAAAACAATTACGAGAGGATGGCAACAATCTAGAATCACGAATCGTCGAGAGAATGGACAAGATTGAGAGAGAAATATCGCCTTCGGTCTTCAAAATTCGAGAATGATGACGAGAAACACCACTGTGAATTTTTGAGGCACTCCGGAATGAAAATTAGAAATGTTGAACCAACGATGAAAAGAATTTGAGAGATCTTGGAGGAAAACACATTTGACTGATGATAAATCATACTTACGTCAAACTTTAAGATGAATTTAGGGTAGCTACGGGAACTAAGAAGAGTCAGGTAAGATCCTGGAAAAAGACCTGTGGGTTAGGGCCCACTGAAAAGAAACACCGTAGAATGATTTAAAAGATAGATTGCGCCAGTTGAATTAAATGACTTGAATAAGATAAGAACCTCGAAATAACTTGAACGAATCGGGAATGAAAACGTGAATCTTCTGAGATATCTTCAGCACTCCAGAACAAATGGATGGCGAGAAGTGAATGATTATGAGGTGCACTGGCATAAGAAGAGCATTGGACAAAAAGAAAAGACAATACTCAATACCGAAGTTTGAATTGAATCCACCGGAGAAGGAAAATGAGTGAAGAGTGACGAACTTGAAGCTCCGTTAGAATCTTCCTGAGAATCACCGGATACGAACATTGAAAGAAAAGAATGAAGAGACTTCACATGAATAAAATGGATACTTGATTAAGAAATCCGAGTCCTTGAAGAAAAAAGGGGTGGGTGGGCGGGAAACAAAGGCAACTTGGAGACGGATGAAACAAACACCGTTGACAAAAACTGAGTTGATCTTGCCGATGTTGAAAATGATCGGATCCACTTGAAGAGAAACACGCCGGTAAAAAGGATTGACAAGACAAACTCGACAATCAAGAAGGATTATTATTCACATCGGGGTATGAGAACACCACTTAGGAAAGGGATGGAATCCACATTTGTCTCTAAAGCAACTCGAATACCACAACTCAAAACAAAACAAAGGATTGGCTTGCAGAATAAGCCGGAACAAACATATGATAGAGATTTTGTCCGAAGTTTTCGTGGTGGGGCCTACACGGGCTCGATCGTACATCACCATCATGTACAAGGCAGTGCACATGACATACGAAGCGTCCACGAGTCGGCATAGCCAAGGACTCTTTAAGACATAACGAGACCACTGTAAAACCAATCGTGAATAGGCGGACCACTAGACGTCGAACCCCAATTTCATATCATACATCTGTCGGAAAGATATCCTAAGATCTACTTGAATTCCCACTTATAAACTCCTGAAATTTTCCAGTTATACAATCAGTTGTTGGGGATACAGGGGAAGCATAATATCTCACCCGAAACTAACAAATCCTACATCCAGCTGTATCCATCCTTCAACACATAACCAAGAAACCTTCAGAAATCATTTACCTCAACCTTCGAAAAGCATCCGTTATATGATTTATGGCAATACTCCCAAACTCCCGCCCCAATACTGGGTGGCGTCGAGGTTATCTCACCAACAACTGCATAAAAGAGATTTTCGATGTCGGCGAAACTAAACTCAGGTATTCCAGAACTCCAACGATAAAATTGTGACGACAACACCTCGGAGCTCAACTCCCCGGGACACTGCCACAACCCCTAAATGACAGGAGACACCAAGAACAATGTTCTCGTCACAAAACCATCGGAACGATTCCAAGATACCCGCGTGATCCTAAAATTTTTTTAGTGGAATTTTAGAAGAGAAGAGTCAAAACTCTACGTCAGGATGCCTCACCAGAGCGATGAAGGGATTGGGGAGTAAAAAGAATTCCTAACTCTCCGATATATAATTCCTAAATGACTCAAAACATTTCTAGACTCAATAACGCCTGCGATTTGATCAAGCAGGGGGCTCCTAACGTCGGGGAAGGCTCTAATTACCAACTTGTAACGCCCTTGATGCAGCTATATCTCCCACGTGTTGAAGCACGACTTAGAGGCATAACCGCATTGAAAGCAATGTCGCAAGTGAGGTAATCTTCACACAACCCATGTAATACATAAGGGAAAAAGATACATAGTTGGCTTACAATCGCCACTTCACACAATTACATGAATAAAGCATTACATCAACCAGATACAATCAAGGTCCGACTATGGAACCAAAATAAAAGAAGACTACCCCAAAAGCTACACAGATCCCCGATCGTCCCGACTGGGCTCCACTACTGATCAACTGGAAACGGAACAACATAAAGGACAAGATCTTCATCGAGCTCCTCCTTGAGCTTGGTTGTGTCACCTGCTCGGTAACATCAGCACCTGCAAACTGGTTTTGGAAGTATCTGTGAGTCATGGGGACTCAACAATCTCACACCCTTGCGATCAAGACTATTTAAGCTTATAGGTAAGCCAAAGGTATGAGGTGGAGCTGCAGCAAGTGACTAGCATATATGGTGGCTAACATACGCAAATGAGAGCGAGAAGAGAAGGCAAAGCACGTTCGAGAAACTATGATCAAGAAGTGATCCTAAACAACCTACGTCAAGCATAACTCCAACACCGCGTTCACTTACCGGACCCCGCCGAGAAGAGACCATCACGGTAACACACGTGGTTGATGTGTTTTAATTAAAGTCAACTTCAGGTTTTCTACAACTGAACATTAACAAATTCCCATCTGCCCATAACCGCGGGCACGGATTTCGAAAGTTCAAATCCCTGCAGGGGTGTCCCAACTTAGCCCATCACAAGCTCTCACGGTCAATGAAGGATATTCCTTCTAGCGGGAAGACCCAATCAGACTCGGAATCCCGGTTACAAGACATTTCGACAATGGTAAAACAAGACCAGCAAAGCCACCTGAATGTGCCGACAAATCCTGATAGGAGCTGCACATATCTCTTTCTCAGGGCACACCAGATTGTCCAAGGTTCCGGTTGGCCAGCCCAGAGTTGCCCCTGGTGGCCACCGGCAGCTGACAGGTTGGACCAACACTCAGAGGAGCACTGGCCCGGGGGGTTAAATAAAGATGCCCCTTGAGCCGGCCGACTCAAGGGAAAGAAAAGGCTAGGTGGCAAATGGTAAAACCAATGTTGGGCCTTGCTGGAGGAGTTTTATTCAAGGTGAACTGTTAAGGGGTTCCCATTATAACCCAACCGCGTAAGGAATGCAAAATCCGGGAACATAACACTGATATGACGGAAACTAGGGCGGCAAGAGTGGAACAAAACACTAGGCATAAGGCCGAGCCTTCCACCCTTTACCAAGTATATAGATGAATTAATTAAATAAGAGAGATTGTGATATCCCAACAAAATATCCATGTTCCAACATGGAACAAGCTTCAATCTTCACCTGCAAATAACAACGCTATAAGAGGGGCCGAGCAAAGCGGTAACATAGCCAAACAATAGTTTGCTAGGACAATGTGGGTTAGAGGCTTGGCTCAACAATATGGGAGGCATGATAAGCAAGTGGTAGGTATCGCAGCAAAGGCATAGCAAAAGAGTGAGAAACTAGCAAGCAAAGATAGAAGTGATTTCGAGGGTATGGTCATCTTGCCTGAAATCCCGCAAGAAAGAAGAACGAGTCCATGAGGAATACAAACGGGCGTAGACGAATGAATCCTCACAAATGCGACGTTATCGGAACCAACCCGAAGAAGCAACACCAGAAAGAAAGCAAACAACATAGTAAACAACCATCACATAAGCATGGCACAATGCACAAACAAGTATGATGCATGTCCGGTTTAACGAAGCATGGCATGGCAAAGTGCACAAGCAATTCTACAAATTAAGTGGAGATCAATATGCAATGAGTTGCATATTCATGAAACACCACAACAAGTTATTTAGTTTGATCTCGTTTATGTACCCAACAATATTAAATGTTGTTAAACATGGCAAGAGGGTGAAGCAAATGAAAACTACCTATCTAGGCAAGTTTAAATGAGGCCGGAACAACAAACAACAAGTCCGGAAACTCCTCATGTGCATATTTTAAGGTTTGGTACTGATCTGCCCTAAACACAATTTTAGGGTTGTTTAACATTCAATATGATGCCACCATGTTAAACTAGGAAAAATTCTACCCCATTTACATATAAAGTTTGTTACAAACCGAGTTACGGTTAAATAGTTATGAATTAAGTCATTTTAGCATGGCATAGGAGCAAAATAATGCAAACATCATTTTAAAAATTTTAAACATGGATGAAAGTGACATATTATGAAACTAGATGAAAAACTAAGCAACTTCCATATATAATTTATTTAGATCCGATGCACGGTTAATTAGTTATTAAATGCATGAATGCTGAGGGTTTTTCTGTAAAACTGCCAACTCTGGAATAAATAGGAAATTTTTCCTGTGAAAAAAAAAACGTGAAACGGGCCAAAACAAGAACTGGCCCAACAGCAACAGGGGTGGGGCTGCTCACTTCGGGCCTTGGCCCGGCTCGGTGGGGAGGCAGTAGGCCGGTTGGGGAGCTGGGCTTCGCGCGCCGCTGGATGGGAGGCTGGGCCTCGCTCGAAAAGAAACTGTGGGCCGGCTCGGTCAAAACAGAGGGAGTCAATGCGGTCGCATCAAACGACTTGAGGCAGAGGTTTCGCCCTCCTCTTTTCGACAGGAAGAAGGGCAGTGGCGGCGCTGAGGACTCCGGCGAGCGGCAGGAGGTCTGGGGATAGGGGATCCATGGCGGAGGCGGCGAGATCCAGCGGTCCTCGGCCGGATCTGACGCGAAACGGCGGCGGAAGCTCCTGTTGCTGCAGTACAGGGAGAGAGAGAGATACATGAGAGAGAAGAAAAACGAGAGAGGGAGGAGGAGGAGACAGACAGAGACGAGGGCACGAGGCAGTTCCTGGCGGACGGCTCACCGACGGCGCCGAACGGTGATGGTGAAGAAAAGGCTTCGGGAGGAGCTCCTTTCCTCCTGAATCGGGACGAGGGGCAGGGTTACGGGGGGGAGGGGGGGTGTCATCGTCTGCGGGTGGAGGCCAAGTGGATCAGGTGCTACAGCGCTGGGGCCTGCTGGTTTCAGTCGCCTGTGATGGACGGGAACGGCGGCGTCCGAGAGCTCGGGGACGAGGCGCTGAAGCTGGAAAGAGGCGGCTGTGGGAACGAGCCACGATGGTTGGTCGGGCACGGAAACAGAGAAGAGACTGGGGTGGCGGCGGCTAGGATTTGATGGAAGGGACAAACTGCCTAGGATCTAGGGTTGGTCTAGTTTATATATTGAGTGGGTTAGATTAGGGGCTATCTCGTCCCTCCGATTAAAATTGGACGGTCAGGGTAAATAGGCTAGGGAGTCCAATTAACAAAACGGAGACGTTTTGTAGACGTTTGGGGATGATCCAGACACGACGGTGGCGACAGTCCGGGTCGGGTTCGGGACAGCTGTCGGACGCGCGCGCGAGGAGGGCCGCGGGATGACGCGAGAGCTTAGGTTGGATCTGGCGGTAGGTAGTGGGCTGTGTAGACGGTCTTGAGCTGAGAGAAGAGAAGATAGGGAGGCCCGGCGACTGTTTCCGGAGACCGAGAACGTCCGACGTTAGACCGACTATACTGTCGCTATAGTTAATCGTTGGGGCGTCAAACGAACTCCGAATGCGATGAAATTTGGCAGGCGGCCTACTGGCAACATAACAACACCACATGCCAACTTTCATACCATTCCGAGAACATTCCCCGGCCACTTATAAAACACTATTTCGGACAAGCCGCGGGCGCGTGCAAGTGTGGTTGGGCTCTGAACAAACAACGGAGAGGACGAGGAGAGCGGGGCGGATGCAAGTTTTGAAAACATGATGATGCAATGCACATGATGACATGACAAGATGCAACACGCAAGCAAATGACATGACAACGACAGTGAAAAACTGGAGGACACCTGGCACATCGGTCTCAGGGCATCACAATTTCTGGCGCCGTTGCGTGGGAGTCTACGCAAAAAGTCAATATACCAAGTACCCATCACAATCCCTATCTCTCGCATTACATTATTTGCCATTTCCCTCTCGTTTTCCTCTCCCCCAATTCACCCTTGCCGTTTTATTCGCCCTCTCTCTCTATCCTCCCTCTCTATTTGCCTCTTTTTGCCCGCTTGCTTTTGTTTGCTCGTGTGTTAGATTGCTTGGTTGTCGCGATGGCTCAAGATACTACGAAATTGTGTGACTTCACCAATACCAATAATAATGATTTCCTTACCACTCCGATTGCTCCTCTTACCGATGCTGAATCTTGTGAAATTAATACTGCTTTGTTGAATCTTGTTATGAAAGATCAATTCGACGGCCTTCCTAGTGAAGATGTCGCTACTCATCTGAATAGCTTCGTTGATTTATGTGATATGCGAAAGAAAAAAGATGTCAATAATGATGTCGTTAAATTGAAGCTATTTACTTTTTCGCTTAGAGATCGTGCTAAAGCTTGGTTTTCGTCTTTGCCTAAGAATAATATTGATTCATGGAACAAGTGCAAAGATGCTTTTATCTCTAAGTATTTTCCTCCCGCTAAGATCATCTCTCTTAGAAACAATATAATGAACTTTAAACAACTTGATCATGAACATGTTGCACAAGCTTGGGAGAGAATGAAATTAATGATACGTAATTGCCCTACTCATGGTTTGAATTTGTGGATGATTATACAAAATTTTTATGCCGGATTGAATTTTGCTTCTAGAAATATTTTAGATTCGGCCGCGGGAGGCACTTTTATGGAAATCACTTGAGGAGATGCTACTAAACTCCTAGATAATATTATGGTTAATTATTCTCAATGGCATACTGAAAGAACTTCTAATAAAAAAGTGCATGCGATAGAAAAAATTAATGTGTTGAGTGGAAAGATGGATGAACTTATGAAATTATTTGCTACTAAGAGTGTTTCTTCTGATCCTAATGATATGCCTTTGTCTACTTTGATTGAGAATAACAATGAATCTATGGATGTGAATTTTGTTGGTAGGAATAATTTTGGTAACAACGCTTATAGAGGGAATTTTAATCCTAGGCCATATCCTAGCAATCCTTCTAATAATTATGGGAATTCCTACAACAACTCTTATGGAAATTATAATAAGATGCCCTCTGATTTTGAATCTAATATTAAAGAATTTATTTCTTCGCAAAAGAATTTTAATGCTATGATTGAAGAAAAATTGCTTAAGATTGATGATTTGCCTAGGAACGTTGATAGAATTGCTCTTGATGTTGATGCTTTGAAACTTAGATCTATTCCACCTAAGCATGATATCAATGAGTCTCTAAAATCCATGAGAATTTCAATTGATGAGTGTAAGGAAAGAACCGCTAGGATGCATGCTTCCAAAGATGCCTTTATTAAAGCATGTTCTTCCAATACCTATGAAAATCAAGATGAAGATCTAAAAGTTATTGATGTGTCTCCTATTAAATCTTTATTTTGCAATATGAATCTTGATGAAACTGAATATGATCTTCCTTTACCTAGAAGGCGTTCTAAAAATTTGGAATGTTTAGATCTTAATGATGAAATTGATGAAAGTGGGATTGAAAGAAATAAAAATCTAGATGTTGCTAAACCCACTATATTGGATTTCAAGGAATTTAATTATGAAAGTTGCTCTTTAATTGATTGTATTTCCTTGTTGCAATCCGTGCTAAATTCTCCACATGCTTATAGTCAAAATAAATCCTTCACCGAACATATTGTTGATGCCTTGATGCAATCTTATGAAGAAAAACTTGAGTTGAAAGTTTCTATCCCTGGAAAACTCTATGATGAGTGGGAACCAACTATTAAAATTAAAATTAAAGATCATGAGTTTTATGCTTTGTGTGATTTGGGTGCTAGTGTCTCTACTATTCCCAAGACTTTGTGTGATTTACTAGATTTCCGTAATTTTGATGATTGCTCTCTAAACTTGCATCTTGCGGATTCCACTATTAAGAAACCTAATGGAAGAATTAATGATGTTCTTATTGTTGCAAATAGGAATTATGTGCTCGTAGATTTCATTGTTCTTGATATAGATTGCAATCCTTCTTGCCCTATTATTCTTGGTAGACCTTTCCTTAGAACGGTTGGTGCGATTATTGATATGAAGGAAGGGAATATTAGAGTTAAATTTCCATTAAAAAGGGCATAGAACACTTTCCAAGAAAGAAAATAAAATTACCATATGAAACCATCATGAGAGCCACTTATGGATTGCCTACCAAAGATGGCAATACCTAGATCTATCCTTGCTTGTTATGCCTAGCTAGGGGCGTTAAACGATAGCGCTTGTTAGGAGGCAACCCAATTTTATTTTTATTCCTTGCTTTTTGCTCCTGTTTATTAATAAATAAATTATTTAGCCTCTGTTTTGGTTGTGTTTTTTGTGTTTAATTAGTGTTTGTGCCAAGTAGAACTGTTGGGAAGACTTGGGGAAAGTCTTGTTGAACTTGCTGTAAAAACAGAAACTTTAGCGCTCACGAGAACTGCTGTCATTTTTATTTGAAGAGTGCTATTTAGTTAATTATTTTTTCAGATGATTAATAGATAAATTCCTCACATCCAGAAATTTATTTTAGAATTTTGGGGGTTCCAGATCTTGCGCTAGCTACAGATTACTACAGACTGTTCTGTTTTTGATAGATTCTGTTTTTCATGTGTTGTTTGCTTATTTTGATGAATCTATGGCTAGTAAAATAGTTTATAATCCATAGAGAAGTTGGAATACAGTAGGTAAACACCAATATAAATAAATAATGAGTTCATTACAGTACCTTGAAGTGGTCTTTTGTTTTCTTTCACTAATGGAGCTCACGAGTTTTCTATTTTGAGTTTTGTGTTGTGAAGTTTTCAAGTTTTGGGTGAATTATTTTGATGGATCATGGAACAAGGAGTGGCAAGAGCCTAAGCTTGGGGACGCCCATGGCACCCCCAAGATAATCCAAGGACACCAAAAAGTCAAAGCTTGGGGATGCCCCGGAAGGCATCCCCTCTTTTCGTCCACTTCCATCGGTAATTTACTTGGAGCTATATTTTTATTCACCAACATGATATGTGTTTTGCTTGGAGCGTCTTGTATTATTTGTGTCTTTGTGTCTTAGTATGCCACAATCATCCTTGCTGTACACACCTTTTGACAGAGCCATACATGAATTAAAATTTGATAGAATACTCTATGTGCTTCACTTATATCTTTTGAGCTAAGTAGTTTTGCTCTATGTGCTTCACTTATATCCTTTGAGCTAAGTAATTTTGCTCTATGTGCTTCACTTTTATCTTTTGAGCTAGATAATTTTGCTCTATGTGCTTCACTTAGATCTTTTAGAGCACGGTGGTGGATTCGTTTTAAAGAAACTATTGATCTCTCATGCTTCACTTAAATTAATTTGAGAGTCTCTTAATAGCATGGTAATTTGCCTAATAATAATATGCTTGGTATTCAAGATTTGTGAAACTTACTTTTGAGTGTGTTGAATACTAAGAAAATATTGAAGCATGATAATTGTTTTGAGATATGGAGGTGATAATATTAAAGTCATGCTAGTTGAGTAGTTGTGAATTTAAAGAATACTTGTGTTGAAGTTTGTGATTCCCGTAGCATGCACGTATGGTGAACCGTTATGTGATGAAGTCGGATCATGATTTATTTATTGATTGTCTTCCTTATGAGTGGCGGTCGGGGACGAGCGATGGTCTTTTCCTACCAATCTACCCCCCTAGGAGCATGCGTGTAATACTTTGCTTTGATAACTTCTAAATTTTTGCAATAAGTATATGAGTTCTTTATGACTAATGTTGAGTCCATGGATTATACGCACTCCCACCCTTCCACCCTTGCTAGCCTCTCTAATACCGCGCAACTTTCACCGGTATCATACACCTACCATATACCTTCCTCAAAACAGCCACCGTACCTACCTATTATGGCATTCCCATAGCCATTCCGAGATATATTGCCATGCAACTTTCCACCATCTAGTTCATCATGACACATCCATCATTGTCATATTGCTTAGCATGATCATGTAGTTGACATAGTATTTGTGGAAAAGCCACCGTTCATAATTCTTTCATACTTGTCACTCTTGATTCATTGCATATCCCGGTACACCGCCGGAGGCATTCATATAGAGTCATACTTTGTTTTAGTATCGAGTTGTAATCATTGAGTTGTAAATAAATAGAAGTGTGATGATCATCATTCAATAGAGCATTGTCCCCCAAAAAAGAGAAAGGCCAAAGAAAAAAAAGAAGGCCCAAAAAAAGGGGCAATGCTACTATCCTTTTTTCCACACTTGTGCTTCAAAGTAGCACCATGATATCGTGAGTCTCATATATTGTGCTTCAAAGTAGCACCATGTTCTTCATATAGAGAGTCTCATATGTTGTCACTTTCACATACTAGTGGGAATTTTACGTTATAGAACTTGGCTTGTATATTCCAATGATGGGCTTCCTCAAATTGCCCTAGGTCTTCGTGAGCAAGCAAGTTGGATTCACACCCACTAGTTTCTTTTATTGAGCTTTCATATATTTATAGCTCTAGTGCATCCGTTGCATGGTGATCCCTACTCACTCACATTGATATCTATTGATGGGCATCTCCATAGCCCGTTGATATGCCTAGATGATGTGAGATTATCTTCTCCTTTTTGTCTTCTCCACAACCACCATTCTATTCCACCTATAGTGCTATATCCATGGCTCACGCTCATGTATTGTGTGAAAATTGAAAACGTTTTGAAAAAGTTAGAGTATGAAACAATTGCTTGGCTTGTCATCGGGGTTTTGGATGATTTAAATACTTTGTGTGGGGAAGATGGAGCATAGCCAGACTATATGATTTTGTAGGGATAACTTTCTTTGGCCATGTTATTTTGAGAAGACATAATTGCTTTGTTAGTATGCTTGAAGTATTATTATTTTCTATGTCAATATAAACTTTTATCTTGAATCTTTCTAATCTGAATATTCATACCACAATTAAGAAGATTTGCATTGAAATTATGTCAAGTAGCACTCCGCATCAAAAATTCTCTTTTTATCATTTACCTACTCGAGGACGAGCAGGAATTAAGCTTGGGGGTGCATGATATGTCTCCAATGTATCTATAATTTTTGATTGCTCCATGCTATATTATCTACTGTTTTGGACTATATTGGGCTTTATTTTCCACTTTTATATTATTTTTGGGACTAACCTATTAACCAGAGGTCCAACCCAGAATTGCTGTTTTTTTGCCTATTTCAGTGTTTCGGATAAACAGAATATCAAACGGAGTCCAAACGGAATAAAATCTTCGGGAACGTGATTTTCTCACCGAACATGATCCAGGAGACTTGGACCCTACTGCAAGGGATCAAAGAGGAGGTCACGAGGGTGGGGGGCGCCCCCCTAGGGCGCGCCCCCTGCCTCGTGGGCCCCTCGGTGCTCCACTGACGTACTCCTTCCTCCTATATATACACGCGTACCCCCAAACGATCAGAACAGGAGGCAAAAACCTAATTCCACCGCCGCAACTTTCTGTATCCACGAGATCCCATCTTGGGGCCTGTTCCGGAGCTCCGCCAGAGGGCCGTCATCACGGAGGGCTTCTACATCATCCTAGCCCCTCCGATGAAGTGTGAGTAGTTTACCTCAGACGTTCGGGTCCATAGTTAGTAGCTAGATGGCTTCTTCTCTCTCTTTGAATCTCAATACAAAGTTCCCCCCTCTCTTGTGGAGATCTATTCGATGTAATCATCTTTTTGCGGTCTGTTTGTTGAGACCGATGAATTGTGGGTTTATGATCAAGTCTATCTATGAATAATATTTGAATCTTCTCTGAATTCTTTTACGTATGATTGGTTATCTTTGCAAGTCTCTTCGAATTATCCGTTTGGTTTGGCCAACTAGATTGGTAGTTCTTGCCATGGGAGAAGTGCTTAGCTTTGGGTTCGATCTTGCGGTGTCCTTACCCAGTGACAGAAGGGACAGCAAGGCACGTATTGTATCGTTGCCATCGAGGATAACAAGATGGGGTTTATTTCATATTGCATGAATTTATCTCTCTACATCATGTCATCTTGCTTAAGGCATTACTCTGTTTTTAACTTAATACTCTACATGCATGCTGGATAGCAGTTGATGAGTGGAGTAATAGTAGTAGATGCAGAATCGTTTCGATCTACTTGTCACGGACGTGATGTCTATATACATGATCATGCCTAGATATTCTCATAATTATGCTCAGTTCTATCAATTGCTCAACAGTAATTTGTTCACCCACCGTAGAATACTTATGCTCTTGAGAGAAGCCACTAGCGAAACCTATGGCCCCCAGGTCTATTCTCATCATATCAATCTCCATCACTTAATATTGTTTTGCTTTTTTACTTTGCCTTTACTTTTTACTTTGCATCTTTATATCAAAAATACCAAAAATATTATATCTATCAGATCTCACTCTCGTAAGTGACCGTGAAGGGCTTGACAACCCCTAATCGCGTTGGTTGCGAGTAGCTATCGCTTTGTGCAGGTACAAGGGACTTGAGCGTGGGCTCCTACTCGATTGATACCTTTGTTCTCAAAAGCTGAGGGAAATACTTACGCTACTCTGCTGCATCATCCCTTCATCTGCGGGGAAAACCAACGCAAGCTCAAGACGTAGCATCTAATCTTCGCGACTACACGGCCGGAGCAAAGGAATGGGTCCTTGATAGTGGATGTACTGATCATATGACCGGAGACAAAGATATGTTTCTTGAGCTTGCTGAAAACAACGGCCCTCGAAAGTATGTCACTTTCGGTGATAACTCAAAGGGTAAGGTGGTTGGCCTTGGTAGGGTGGCCATCTCACATGATAGCTCCATACAAAATGTTATGCTCGTTGAATCTCTTGGCTACAATTTACTTTCCGTATCTAGACTTGCTGGCCTTGGTTTCAGTGTCCTATTTACTGAAGTAGATTGCCAAGTGTTTCGTAGAGATAACCATAAAATGGTCTTTACCGGTACACGTAGAGGTGATCTTTACATTGTTAATTTCACTAAAAAGGCTCAACCTAGAACTTGCCTAATTGCTAAATCCTCGAAAGGTTGGTTGTGGCATAGAAGGTTAGGTCATGTGGGCATGCGAAATCTTGATAAGCTTATTAAAGGTGATAATATCCTTGGTGTAAAATATGTTATATTTGACAAGGATAGACTTTGTAGTGCTTGTCAAGCAGGAAAACAAGTTGGAGGAAGTCACCCCGTGAAGGACATTATGTCCACAAGAAGACCACTCGAGCTACTTCATATGGATCTTTTTGGTCCCAATGCCTATAAGAGTCTCGGTGGTAACTCATTCGGTCTAGTTATAGTTGATAATTTTTGAAAATTTACGCTGGGTGTTCTTTCTTGATGATAAATCGCAGGTCCAAAAGATCTTCAAGAACTTCGCTAGGAAGGCCCAAAATCAATTTGAATGAAGATCAAGAAGGTTCGCAGCAACAATGGAACGGAGTTCAAGACCGCAAATGTGGACACCTTTCTTGACGAAGAAGGGATTTCACACGAGTTTTCGGCTACGTACATGCCTCAACAAAATGGAGTTTTTGAGAGGAAGAACCGAACTCTTATTGAGGTGGCAAGAACGATGCTTGATGAGTACAAGACTCGAAAACACTTTTGGGCGGAAGCCGTTGAGAAAGCTTGTCATGCAAAAAATCGCTTATATCTTCACAAGCTACTCGGCAAGACGACTTATGAGCTCCTCATCGGTAACAAACCCCAAGTTGGATACTTTCGAGTATTTGACTCAAAGTGTTACATTCTTGATAAGCATCGTCGTTCTAAATTTGCTCCTAAATCTCACGAAGGTTTCCTACTTTGTTATGGCTCAAACCCTCACACTTACCATGTCTACAACAATTTCACCCGAAAGGTTAAAGAAACGGTAGATGTAAAGTTAGATGAATCTAACGGCTCGCAAATAGAGCAATTGCCAATTGATGTAGGGGATAAAGATCCTTCGAAAGCAATCCAAGACTTGTCTATTGGCAAGATCCATCCAACGGAGGTGAAGGAGAGTACCTCATCCATCCAAGTGGAAGCTTCTACCTCACGACAAGGTGACCCAAGAGTTGATACGAAGCATCCACGAGTGGGACACATCAAGATGAAGAAAACGAGGAAGTACACCAAGATGAACCTCATCAACCTCCTTCTCCACCACGACAAGAGAACGACAATGTCAACAATGAAGAAGGCCAAGAAAAAGGACAAGATGATGAAGAAGATGTTCCACCCCGACCCAAGAAAAATCTCTCATGAGTTCGAGCAAGAGTCGCTAGAGACCATCCCGTCGAGCAAATCTACAATGATATTAAAACTGGGAGAATCACTCGCTCTAAAACTCGTTTGTCTAATTTTTGTGAACATTATTCATTCATCTCTAGCATTGAACCTATGAAGGTTGAAGAAGCATTGGAAGATCCGGATTGGATAAACGCCATGCATGAAGAGCTACACAACTTTGAGAGAAACCAAGTGTGGACATTGGTTGAGAAGCTCGACAACAACCACAACATCATTGGTACCAAATGGGTGTTTTGCAATAAGCAAGACGAAGATGGTCAAGTCGTCCGCAACAAATCTCGTCTCGTCGCCCAAGGCTACACTCAAGTCGAAGGTATGGACTACGGTGAGACATATTCCCCCGTTGCTAGACTGGAGTCCATCCGCATCTTACTTGCCTATGCTAATCACCATGATATCACTTTATACCAAATGGACGTTAAGAGTGCTTTTCTAAACGGTGAGATTGAGGAGGAGGTTTATGTTAAACAACCTCCCGGCTTCATCAATCCTAAGAAACCCGATCATGTTTACAAACTTCACAAAGCTCTTTATGGTCTTAAACAAGCTCCTAGATCGTGGTATAAATGCTTGACCAAGTTCCTTATTGAAAAAGGTTTTGAGATTGGAAAGATAGATTCTACTCTTTTTCCTAAAAGGGTTAATGGTGAATTATTTGTATGCCAAATTTATGTTGATGATATCATATTTGGCTCAACTAACCCTCATTTTAGTGAGAAGTTTGGAAAACTAATGTCGGAGAAGTTTGAGATGTCTATGATGAGTGAACTCAAGTTCTTTCTTGGTTTGCAAATCAAGCAAACTAAGGAAGGCACCTTTGTCTCTCAAACAAAGTACACCAAGGACTTATTCAAGAAGTTCAACATGCAAGAAAGCAAAGGTACGAAAACTCCCATGCCTACTAGTGGACATCTTGATTTGACCAAGGATGGTAAACTGGTTGATCAAAAGGTTTATCGCTCTATGATTGGATTTTTGTTATATCTATGTGCCTCTCGTCCCGATATTATGCTAAGTGTGTGCATGTGTGCATGATATCAAGCGTCCCCCAAAGAATGTCATCTTAAGGCTGTGAAAAGGATAGTGAGATACTTAGTACATACACCAAATTTTGGCATTTGGTATCCTAAGAGGTCCTCTTTTGATCTTGTTGGCTATTCTGACTCGGACTATGCCGGAGACAAGGTTGATAGAAAGTCCACTTTGGGCACTTGTCAATTTCTTGGTAGATCTCTTGTGTCTTGGTCTTCCAAGAAAGAAAACTCAATATCCTTTTCCATCGCCGAAGCGGAATACATTGCCGCCGGTTCATGTTGTGCTCAATTACTTTGGATGACCCAAACTCTTAAAGATTATGGGATCAATGTGAAACATGTTCCATTGCTTTGTGACAATGAGAGTGCTATTAAGATTGCTCACAATCTCGTGCAACATTCTCGAACTAAGCATATTGAAGTTCGTCACCATTTCATTCGAGATCATGTTGCTAAAGGGGACATTGATCTTACACATGTTCGTATCGATAAGAAGTTGGCGGATATATTCACCAAACCGCTTGATGAGAAAGTCTTTTGCCATTTGAGAGGTGAATTGAACATCATTGATGCTTCAAACTTGGAGTAGGAACTCCATTTGGATACATGCAAGGCATGAGCCTATGACTAATCCTTGACTTTTCTCTTATGATGATGATCATATGTCTTGGATATATTTGCACCCTTGCATGCTATCTAACCTTTCTAGGTACTTGGATGAATCTAAATCTATGAGATTGCAACTCAATCACATCTTGAGCAATCTCTACATCACCAAGTCTCTACTCCATGGTGGTTTAAAACAAGGAAGCATGAAACCCTTCAACATATCCTTTGGCAAATTCTATGTATCAAATTTCATGATTGTCATTTTGGATACACAAGTGCTCTTCCTTGCAAAACTAACCCATGTAGGTAGATGAACTCAACTTCAAGTAGTGCTCCCAACCATTCTTGTGCTACATCAACTTTGAGCACCCCACGCAAGTTCAACTACATGATCAAGATCAACACCACCACCCAAGGTATGTCATTCCATCTTAGAGAAGCTTTACCTCAAGACATAGGTCAAGGCAACTCAACAAGATGTGAATACATCAAATGCTTAAACGAAAAATGGTAACCCCATTTTTAGCTTAAACGATGACTATGACTTACGATTAAGTGTTCTCACTTGACTCCTCAGTCAATATAGTCTAACATAGGTGACTTTGTCACCGCCCAATTCTAGATGAAGTTCTCTAGTGTTTCTTTGAGTTTTTGCATACTTCATCTAGATTTTCTTTTCTTTGTTATAGTCCTGCATTTCTCTGCATCCAATTCCTTGAAAATCTTTCAGTTAATTCCTTGCAAATCTTTGTGAGATCTTATTTGCCTAGTGAGCTGAGGTGACAAGTGCTCTCTCTGTGTTGGACTCGGTCATACCGATCTGTTGCTTTCGGTCACACCGAACCAACTCGGTGCCATTGAAGACCACAACTCGGTATCACCGATTTCACTGTAGAGAAGACAATTTGCCACTTGTTCCTATAGTTTTATTCTAGCTCCACTCGATGATTCTTGTCCTCTACCAGCATCACAATCTATATGCTGCTTTGCTCTATGACTCAAGGACCAAACCTATTTGACTCACACTCCAGAAGATCCCTTCTCGGAAATTGATGTCAAAGGGGGGGAGAAATCACATCAAAGCTTATTATCTTCAAAAGGGGGAGACAAAGAAATAGGGGGAGAAAGAGAAAAAGGGAGAGAGAGGTAATCACATCAAAGGCCCAGATGCTTGGTATTCAAGAGGAGAGAAGTCACATGTATTTAAGAGGGGAAATACATGTCTATGTTATAGTTATGAGATGTTTTGCTCTGATTTTTGTTTCCCTATGTTCTCCCATTATCCAATACAAGATTCAGGGGGAGAAAAACTGCCAGGGAAGGAAATCTATGAATTCATTGCATATATTTACCTTTTGGGGACATGTCTATATCAAATAGAGTACTAAACACACACTCACTACATGTCATCCTAGTCTTGGTACTCTTGTGGTTTCTTTTGTTTGCTCTGGCTTGTAGTCGTATCTGTTATCTAACCTTGTTTGCTCAGGTTCATTTCCTCCTAGGCCAACTCAAGACCACAAGGTAAGTATATGCATCACACTCATGTGCATGAGGACTTCTTGCTGATGTACATATTGTTTGCAAGAAAGACTCATGAACATGTAGGTACATTTCCTATATTTACATATTTTGCTCTGATGCATATAGACAAGATACATGTAACACATTGCTTAATCTGTCATGCTATGCATTCACATGCTCTTATATTCCATATTTACATGATTGCATACATATAGGGGGAGCCTATGCATGTTACATGTCTCTCCAAAGCTTTACTTCTTATTCTCTATATCTTTATCTAAAGCTTTGATGCATGTTATCATCAATTACCCAAAAAGGGAGATTGAAAGCACAAGTGCTCCCTGGGTCATTGTGGTAATTAATGTCAACATATCTCTTGTTGGACTAATACTTTCATCTAGCATATGTCAGATAAGTCCAACAGTGGAGTGGCATGGACTAGAGGATGTGGGACCCCTTCAAGATGATGAAGTCAAATGATTGGCTCAAGCTCAAAGCTCAGGACTCTACATTTTTCATTTTAGTGATCCAAGATCACATTGAGTCCATAGGAAAGACAATACTATTAAGAGGGGATGAGGTGTTGCTTAATGGCTTGGTTGCTCAAAGTGCTTAGTGATATGCTCCAAAGCCCTCAACCACTCTCTCACTTCCACATTTATCCCAAACCAAAAGTCAAACTCGGCCCCACCGAAACTTTCTATCCGGCGCCACCGAGTTCTCTTAACATAGCCACTGCTAGAAACCCTAATCAATTTGGTCTCACCGATGGGATCTCGGTCTCACCGAGATGGGCTTGCAAACTCTCTGTTGCCTATTGCATTAATTTCGGTCTCACCGAAATATGAAATCGGTCCCACCAAGTTTGCTTGGCCAACTATCTGTTTTTCTTATTACCCAAATCGGTCCCACCGAGTTTGTGTAATCGGTCCAACCGAGATAAGGCTTTACCCTAACCCTAGCACATCGGTCCCACCGAGTTGATCATGTTGGTCCCACCGAAAATCCTAACGTTCACATTTTGAACTAAATCGGTCAGACAGAGTTATATGATTCGGTCCCACCGAGTTTGGTGATTTGTGTGTAACGGTTAGATTTTGTGTGAATGCTATATATACCCCTCCACCCACTCTTCATTCGTGGAGAGAGCCATCAGAACATGCCTACACTTCCAACATACATTTTCCGAGAGAGAACCACCTACACTTGTGTTGAGGTCAAGATATTCCGTTCCAACCACATAAATCTTGATCTCTAGCCTTCCTCAAGTTGCTTTCCACTCAAATCATCTTTCTACCAAATCAAATCCTATGAGAGAGAGTTGAGTGTTGAGGAGACTATCACTTGAAGCACAAGAGCAAGGAGTTCATCATCAACACACCATCTTTTACCTTTTGGAGAGTGGTGTCTCCTAGATTGGCTAGGTGTCACTTGGGAGACTCCGTCAAGATTGTGGAGTTGAACCAAGGAGTTTGTACGGGCAAGGAGATCGCCTACTTCGTGAAGATCTACCCTAGTGAGGCAAGTCCTTCGTGGGCGATGGCCATGGTGCGACATACAAGGTTGCTTCTTCGTGGACCCTTCGTGGGTGGAGCCCTCCATGGACTCGTGCAACCGTTACCCTTTTTGGGTTGAAGTCTACATCAACGTGGATGTACGATAGCACCACCTATCGGAACCACGCCAAAAATCTCCGTGTCTCCAATTGCGTTTGCACACTCCAATCCCATCCCTTTACATTCTTGCAACTTGCACGATTTACTTTCCGCTGCTCATATACTCTTGTCATGCTTGCTTGATATGTATTGTGAATGTTTAAACTTGTGCCAAAACTCCACTTCAACTTAAAAAAATTAAAAACTGTAACTTTTCTTGCTAAGAGTCTATTCACCCCCCTCTAGACACCTCTTCCCGATCCTTTCAAGCGCACGCTTGCACCACGCGAGGGCGCCGAGCCTGCTTGGTCTGCCAGCCACCATGCGCCGGGCGAGGAGCCGGGGCGCGGGAGGGCCCCGCCGCCTCGCCTCCATGAACCACCGGGCCGAACGGGGTACCCAAGATCTCGGGGATGATGATGGTGGACCGGAGCTGCGGTCGCGGCGGTGCGGGGGAAGGGGAGGAAGGCGAGCACTCCACGCGGGGCGGAGAGGCCATGGGAGCGTTAGAGTCAGACAAAAACAAGCCAGAGAGAGAGACCCTAGATGCCATGGAGCGCGGGGAGGTGGGTGCCGCCTCCGGAGTGGACGACGGCGAGAGGGGCGGCCGCCGGCACCGGAGTGGTGATCGGCGCAGCGCGCGGGGGAGAGGGGGTTTGCTAGGGATTTCCCTTTTCTGAACTTGCATGTCCGTCGCCTTCAGCCCCCCGTTTCCGACGGGGACGCGAGAAAGGCGAACACACGCGCGCGCACCGCGGCGCGGATAGATACTTGCACCGACCTCGAGCCACCACCTTCCATGGCACTCACCAGCGAGCGGTAGGAGGAGGAGCGGCGTGCCATGGCGATGTTTCTCGCGCGCGCGGTCAAGAGGCGGCGATGGCAAGCGGGGAGGGCCTCGTCGAGATTCGCCCCCGTGACCTCCAGTTCCTCTATAAGTATCCAGTTCAGTCCCTTCCTCCCTCCTCCTCCCCTACCCTCCCGATCCCTCCGTGGCTGGATGGACGGAGCGTGTCGTAGCGCATAAAATCGGTGGTAGTCTCGGTGCAGCGCGCTTGTGGTTGTGAGTGACGCGTCGATGCTTTGGTTTGCTCTGCTCATGGCGCGGTGTGCCCCTGATCAGCAGCCAATCCAACTCCGTAGCTGATCAGCGGGTCATGTGTCATTCTTGTCAGTTAGCGCAATGTCTTGGTGAATCAATCATACATTCATACTAAACTCCATCTATGATGTGTCACCAGAGTAAGCCTGCCACTGTAGCTCCTCCGCCCCTGTTCCTGGTGGAATTACTGTGGCAGCAGTGTGGCCGGTTGTGACTTTTGAAGATGTAGTTTCCATAGCATGAGTGGTGTTCTTAAGTTTGCTGCATATGCTGTGCGTTTGGTGAAATGAGATTTCTACATTCCGTGCGTGTTTGTTCACTATACTTGAAGCTGTGTTCATTTTACAATGGATTAAGCTGTCATGGGAGATAGGACTAGGCTAGTTACTTCCGTGTTTATACCAAACATGTTATATCTCTGATTCCATTACATCTTGCAAGATTGTAACATCCCAATTTTCAATTTGGATATTATCATTTAGATCATGCATTTTTTTCACATTTGTTTTATTTGAAATTCTTGATCTTGGAAACCTTAAGCAACTCAAGGACCAATTGAGAGAGTTGGAGGTTTTCTCAAAAATCCATTTTTGAATTTTCAAAATTGGCAAATTGGATCAAAGTGATTTATTCAAAATATTTTTCCAATTATTTCAAATAAATAAAATGAAGAGAGAAGATAAAAGGACTTCTTCAAAAACAGCAAAGAAATATTGGAAATTAAATTTTGAATAAAAATATATTATATTTGATTTTATTTACAAGTTTATTTATTTTCATCAGCACTAATAATTTTATTTTTATTTTAGGCATTTAGGCCCAGAAAAATGTTCACCTAAGCCCATTTAATTAGGAGGGACTATGTGAATTTTTGTGGAATTTTTATAAATATATTTATTATGTTTTTCATATCTCTAGAAAAAATATTGTTTTAAAAAAGTTTCGGGCCGACTGAACTGGGCCGCGCCCAGCCCAGCCGGCCTAGGCCGCCAACGCCATCGTCCCCAAGCCGGACTCCAGTTGGAGACGGCCGCCACCTTGCCTTGGCCCCTCTCCCAAGCCACCGCACCCCCTTCCCTCTTTAAATTGCGCCCCGACCCCCCTCTTTTCCTCAACAGCCGCAGCCGCCGGACTTAGCGCCGCCGCCTCACCTCACCCGCTGCACCGCTTGCCGCCGCTCGCGCCACCGCCGCACTTCCGAGCCGCCACCGGCGACGACTGCCACCACCGCCCGCGCCAGGCCCCGTAGCCACCGGAGATCCGCTCGCCGCCGCCGGATTTCCCGCCGATGTCGAACCGCCGTGGACCGGTAAAACCGCCACCCCGGTCCGATTCGTTTTTTAGTTTTGGTTCTTCTTTTAAAACTCGATTTAGTATTTATTTTAGTTATTTAGCGAACGTTTGTTCGTTTAGGTTATGTAGTGAACAGATTCATTAGATTTGTTTCGGTAGTGAACATTCGTTCGGCAGATTTTTCTTCTTATTTTAGTTTTCTGTCAAGGACCCAGATGCGATTACTTTTCTTATAGATTAGCCCTTGTTTTTCAAACGATCACAACTTTTTGCTCGTTTATCCAAATTCTATGAAACCAACGCCAAATTCTTCGTTATAATCCCCTCTATCCAGATAACCAACTTAACAATATTTTTGAAAGTTTAAAATTTGATTTCAAACAGATTTAAATTTGAACTTCTTTTGATCATAACTTGAGTTTTGTAACTCCAATTTGGTTGATTCTTTTTGCAAATCGAAGCTCTTGGCCTAAAATTTCTGTTAAGATCTAATCCACATAATTTAGGTACTATTAGAAATTGTTTTCTATTTGAAAAGTCTTATTCGCTTAATTCTGAGTTTTCTGAATCGTTTTCTTCGGTTTTCATTGCATCTTATGCTTGAGTGCTTATGTATGCTATTATTTGTCTACGATAGATTTTCCGGAGTGTGAAGCTTGCTACTACGAATCTCCAGGGTTTTCCGATCGTCAACAAGGCAAGCTACACTTTGATCATACCCTTTTATGCCCAGTTTGTATGCATTAGTTTCAACCCTCAAAGATTGCATGAGTAGGATTGGGAACATGTGGTTATGCTATGTAGTTCATGAGGTAGGAACCTATTACCTTTGATCACCCCAGGAATATACGTTATGCTCATATTGCTTAGCCATGCTCGTAGACGGGGATTGGTATGTGAGAATCATGCAAGTTGTGAGAGTTAATAACTAAGGATAACTTAAGGTGGAAACTTTAATACACATCTGGGTGGAATGGTTGCGGGCACCTGGAGAATCTAGTGTTATCCTAAGAGATCCCGGAGTACCTATGTGATCATCCTATGGAATGCCACCCAGGCTCAAAGGGATCATATAATTATTTATGCCTAGAAACTTCCGTGTGCAGCCACAAGACATTATGGGCTCTGGCATAGTTGAGTAAGTTGTGTGGCCTCTTTCAGTGGCGGACTAGCAGATGTAGGGGAAAATAGGTGTACCGGTCTACCTAGAGTAAAGAGTTAATTCTTCATGAAGATCGTGTCTCGATCTTCTGATCATGGAGGTGGTTGAGTCTTGTGGGGAAAAGTGCGCAACCTCTACAGAGTGTACAAACTAATCATGATTAGCCGTGTCCCCAGTGATGGACAATTTGGATATCTAGAAGTGAATTATTTGTTGATCTCATCATTCTGTTTAATGAAATTGTTGGGTTAATATTTTGTACTTAGAAATTTGGGATTGAGTTGGAGGAACTTTTATTATATGGATAATTTAACTTGGTAGTAAATAAAATTTATTCCTTTGTTGTAGAAAAAATTAGCTTTATGCAAAAATTTAACTTAGAGCCTCCACCAGCCAAATATGCATGTAGTGATAGTTGTTATTCATCATTGCTCTATAGTGTGATCTTGCTAGCATATTCCATGTGCTGACCTACACGGCTACAACGTCTCATGTTGCAAAATTTTCAGACAAGGAGTAAGGTGCGATAGGTCATCGTCGTGCACTCAGCTTTGCCATGGAGTTGGATGGACTCATTTATCTTCAAGCAGTTATTTAATTTAGTTGGCCTTCAGCCATATTTATGTAATAAGTACTCTCTATGAGACTCTCGGTGTAATAAGTGTGTGATTGAACTCTGTTATAAATCCTCAAGTACTGTGTGTGTCAGCATACCGATCCAGGGATGACACTTAAGCACAGAGACTTCGATCCATTGGGATCGAGTCGCTACAAAGATGATCTGAGTAAATGCCTTCTCCGCCAATGACAACATATATTTAACTGACTACACGTGATTCTGTTAGATCTTGCACTAAATGGGAATGTGTTGCCTTTTATTCTTCCCTGTATTAGGAGTTTGGGACTGTGAGATACCGAGGTCCCATCCCCTTATCCAAATTGATCTGTTGCATATGCACGGTGAACGTTTGAAACGAAAATTTATTTTCTCCATTAGAATTTCCATACCATTTATTTTTATTTATGTAGTAATCTGGATGCATTCTTTACATATTTTTTATATGATATCTTTTTTTCTTATTGACAGTTGAGGTGAGAAGAAAAGTTCATGTTCTGTACATCTTGTGAACAGAACAGATGAGTATGTTGCATCCAAGGTTGGCATGCAATTTGTACTTATATTTATGTTTATGTGTGGCCTTTTTGTCATAATGGTAACATATGATGCACAAATATGCCGGACAACTATCATCTAGCTTTTGCACTTAGTTATTGCATAGATATACAATCAGCAATGCACTAGTTTATTACTTTAGTGATCTAAACGATCTTATGTTAGTTTACAGAGGGAGTACTTGACATAATGAAGAATACAATACACATAGCATCTATTACTGATTGGACATTTTGACCAGGTTAAAACAACTTCCCCAAAAAGATATTGTGTTCTACCAAATATTGGAGTTATTCTTCCAAGGGCAACTATAGTTTTATAGTTGTGTGTAGTCTTCCACTGGCCGATCGACTGGAAGGTATGATTATTTTGAATTGATTTAGCACTGTCTTGTGTGTAGTTCTAGATTTACACATCAAATTATTAGTGAGCAGTGAAAAGATGAATGTTAACAACATGTTATGGTTGAATCAAAGTATTGAAATCCCTCATGGTACAGACCTTCGAGTACAAAGAGAAAGTAGGAAACTAAAGAACTTGCATAACTTATTGCGGGAATGGAAGACAATTCTTAATGCTCTTAGGAGATGCATTTATTGACTCCTAAAGAATACCATACGATATTAATTAGTTTTTAGTAACAAGATTATGACATTTATTGGACTCCAAAGATTACATATGAAATTTACTGATTCTAGTACTACATCATTGGACAGTAATGGTTGCAAAGCACCAACTTATGTAACTCAAAGTTGATATAGTTCTAAACACTGATAATGGTGGTTTACCAAATTCAAAATTGATCCCAATCAGATATTGTGCTCCTGATGTATCCTCCTTTTGTCTGTAGATGATCTGAGTGTATGTCAGTAAAAATAATTTTCTGCCCCCTTCTCATGAAATTGATAGATATAATAGCAACTTAAAATCATATCTACCATCACAAATTCTCTTGTCCACTCATGTGATTCATTCATGATCAACTGGCTCCTGGTGTATTACTTCTTGTATTGATCCAATGGAGGAGATAAGCTTGCTTTGAGGAAGAGAGAAAACATATTTTCAGTGTTCATATTCTTTGGTTAGTTTTAGGTTTTTGTAGCTTAAATTACACTTGCTTTTAAGTATATGTTTTGTTAACTTCACTGCCAACTGAATTATAGTTACTATGCAAAACAAAAGACTACTCCACCAGGTATACAAATAAAAGACAAGTTTCTTGTGCAAACCACAGCTTTTCCTTATGGTATAACTGATGAAGGCATCCATCCTGCTTTTTTAAGTTCTCGCTACACAGTAATTTATGTTCTGTTTGTGATGTTGTCTTTGCATCTTCCATTCCTAGTTTTAATCTACTTGCTTTCCTCTATTCCTGTTGTAGTTCTCCAAAGAAACCATAAGATATGTCGAGGAGAATAAGCCGAGAGTTGTCCATGTTGGTGCAACTCGGCCTGAAGCAGAGCAACTCATCAGTGGAATTGTGCCAAGACTGCCATTGAGGTTCCCGTGGGAAAAGAGACATTGAATATTGTGAATGGAGTACCTAATGTGGCGAACCAAGTTCCCTCCCTAAGAGAATCTCCAGCTATTTTGAATGAAATTCCTGTCCCTGTAAAAGGAACTCCCGCTCTTTTGAGAGATTTCCCTGTCCCGTTGAAAGAAGCTCCAGGTACTTCATAAAAACCATCCATTTGAAAGGAACTCCTATTAGTTTTGTAGAAACTCAGTTTTCTTCAATAGAAAGGAATACAACCTTAAAAGAAATTCCTACTATTCTGAGAGATTTCACAATCACGTTGAAAGAAGCTCCAACTACTTCAGCAGAATATGTTACTCATTTGAATGGAACTCCTACTGATTCTGTAGAAACTCAATTTTCTTCAACAGAAATGAATATGTCCTTTAAAAAAGCTCCTGCTATTTTGAGAGATTTCCCAGTCCCATTAAAGGAAGCTCCAGCTACCTCAGCAGAATCAGATATCCATTTGAAAAGAACTCCTATTGTTTCTGTACAAACTCAGTTTTCTTCAACAAAAATGAATATGGCCTTTGAAAAAACTCCTACTGCTCCAAGAGATTTCCCAGCCCCGTTGACAGAAGCTCCAGCTGCTTCAGCTGAATCTGTTATTCATTTGAAAGAAACTCCTATTGATTTTGTAGAAACTCAATTTTCTTCAACAAAAATGAATACGGCCTTAAAAAAATTCCCCCTGTTCCGAGAGATTTCCCAGTTCTGTTAAAAGAATCTCCAGCTATCCCAACAGAATCTGCTATCCATTTGAAAATAACTCCTACTGTTTCTGTAGAAACTCAATTCTCTTCAGCAGAAATGGATACAACCTTAACATATGTTCGTGCTCCACAAGAAGTTTCTGTCTTAAGTGATATACTACTTGTCAACACAGAGAATCTTCATCCATATCACGTAGGTTTCGAATTCTCACTTATGTTGCATGTCCTTTTGCCTTTGCTTACCAAAAAGACTTTCGCCCTGCTTTATAAATAAAGCAACCACTGAGCACAAAGTTATCAAGGTACCAACCAACCAAACACACACACACACACAAAGCCACCACAGGCAGGTCTGACGAACACACACAGATGAAACCCAGGTTCAGCTGTGGCCACAGCACAACAAGCCCAACACCGGCGCACGACACACACAACAAACACAACGACGGTGGTGAGGTGGAGAAGATTTAATCTGGCTCCGGTGGTGGTTGGGGAAGCGGTGGGGCCATCCGGAGAGCCATCAAACGAAGCTGGGTGATGATGGAGGTGATGGCGTCTCTCTCCCGGGGACGACTAAGCGGCCGCCAAAGCTGCAAGTAACCAGACCATTTGAACAAAGCGTCAGTAGCACGATGAAGAGGAATGCACTGAATCACAAGCTTATTCCTAACAGCCCACAGCATCCAGGTTAGCACCCCGATGATCAGCCACCTAATGTGGCGAACAGAGGGAGCTAACGCCTGGAGTTCCGCAAAGAGAGAGGGGAAGTTGTTGTAGTCCCAGCTTCCACCCACTATTTTGCGGAAACTACTCCATAGGAACTGCGCGGACATGCAGGTGAAGAAGATATGGTTCGAATCCTCTTCAGGCCCGCAGAGCGGGCACCACCCATCACCTGGGCCATTGCGTTTCAGGACCTCCATGTCGGATGGGAGGCGGCCGCGAATCCATTGCCACAAGAATATCCTAATCTTCAAGGGGAGCTGGATCTCCTAGATGGTGGTGAGCGCCTCATGACCCATCGATGGTGCGATGGCCTGGTATAGAGACTTAGTGGAGAATTGCCCAGATGGCTCTAGACGCCACCTGGCATGGTCATCTTCTAACTCAAGACCAGGCTCGTGTAGCGCGATGCATTCCAGCAGCTCATGCCAATCAACATTCTCAGCCGGGCCAAACGCTCTCCAGAAGACGAGTTGCCCTATGTCAATAAGGGCCATCGCGATCGAGATCCGTAGGTCAAACACGATGAACAGATCGGGAAAACGGGCCGCGAGGGGCAAGTCCCCAGCCCATCTATCGAACCAGAACATCATGGCGGTGCCCGATCGAACCGCAATCGAGGTGCCGATGCGGAGGATAGGAAGGAGCTGAATGATGGATTGCTAGAACTGGGAGCCTCCAGACCGCTGTCAGAAGGTGAGAGGCTGGCCATGAAAGTATTTCTGCTGAATGAGGTGAAGCCACAGGTCACCCTCTCTGCTGGCAATCCGCCACAACCACCTCGTTAGGAGGGCTATGTTCATGCGTTTGGAGGACATGATCCCGAGACCACCCTGGTCTCGCGGTTTACAGATCTCCGACCAGCGAACCATGTGGTATTTCTGCTTATCGCCCTCGCCGGCCCAGAAGAAGCGCCCCTGAACTATGGCAATCTCATGATGCAGAGTCTCAGGAAGGCTGAGAAGCTCATTATGAATGTCGGTGTTCTGGGAACGGGGGTCCTCAGACTTGCCTGCCTGCGGCCCGCTGCGTGGCTAAGCCAACAGGCCATATGACCCATCTTCATCAACATGGCATCCAAGACCCTCGCGAGGGGCCAAGCCTCACGAGGCGGACGACGCAAGACCTCCTTTGGAGTGGCCTAGTCAGGTAGGCTCACGAGGAGCGGACATATCAAGGCGAGGCAAACCTCACGAGGCTCTCGTGACGTGAGCCATGACGATCGGCACCAGGCGGGCGCCAGGAGGGTGCCAGCGCGTGCATCGTCCTTGTTTCCTCTTTGGTGCTAAGGAGGCCGGCGCAGGCGAGGAGTACCAAGGCATCAGGCAAAGGTTTCCATATCGGTGCAACAAGGCCAGGACCAGAAGGACGGCAAGACAGAGGTCATCATGAAGCCCAAGACGGCGTCACCATAGAGCCTTTCATAGGCGGAGACCGCCTTTGTCAGGATAGCTTGTACTAGCTGTCGCCCTTCAAATTTTCCCGCCATTGTTGGCTCCCTTCCCGCTCAATATTTGGGAAGAGGATCAGGGCCCCTATAAGTAGGACTAGCCACCATCATAGGCAGGGAGGATCATTTTTTAGACCATCCAGAACCACACAAGTTAGCCAGGCACAAGAACACCTCAACCTTAGGAGGCTGTTCTTCCCCTTGTATTGTTCATCATCAGCCCTGGAGGCAATCCACCACCACCACACTGGAGTAGGGTATTACACCACAACAGTGGCCCAAACCAGTATAAATCTTGTGCCTTTTTGTGTTGCGAGTTCGTCGAGTTCATCCGCGAGATCTTAGCGAGCTAGGGCGTAGATCGGTGGGAGGAAAAGACTTCGCGCGAACCCCAGTGTTCGAACCTTAAGGGTTTTCCAGAACCCCACAACCGACATTTGGCGCGCCAGGTAGGGGTGCACCGTAGCTTCCCTTCCATTAGTTCGTCCCTCCGTCGCCCCATCGTCGGGCTGCCCTCACCGCTCGCGTTGCTCAGACGAACCTCATTGGTGGGCCACCTCGTCGTTCTCCGTCTCCCGCCGCCAACGCCGCCACCGGCCCGATGGGGAACGAGCAGCAAGCGTCTTCGCCGCATCCTTCGGTACGGCAGGACGGTCGCACCGCCACTCCATCGCTGACCCCGACCGGTTCTCTGTTCCATGAACGCCACGCTCCCATGAAGGTGCGGACCGCACTCCTCGCCGCAAACGAACTCCTGCGCTACCGCCCAGTCGACGACCTCTATGAGGAGTGGCTCGACCGCGTCGCCGAGCTCGTCCGCGCCGCAGGGGGCTCCTCGGCGCTATCCGTCTCTGTGCCTCACCCTCAGCCGGCCACGGGCGACGAGGCCCAAGGCGCGCCTCCGCCACCCCAGCCCAAGGACGACGCCTTGGCACCATGGCGCACGGCCCCGTGGTGTGATCCGCCATGCCCGGTTCCCACGCGTGAAGAGAGAAGCTGCCAAGAAATCCCTCGGCTGCGAGGAGCCGCACCCGCGCTCCCCGCACCGCCTCGTCAAAGACCGCGCGCCGCCCGTGGTGGCGCAGCGCGGACCTCATCAAGACCAAGCTCCACCTCTGAAGCGGGCCCCAATAACTATGGCCGGTTGCCGCGCCTTCACCCCCGAGCTGTGCAGCATCGCCTGGCCAGGCAAGTTCAAGCCGGATCTGCCTCCTCGCTATGATGGTACCGCCGACCCCGCAGAGTTCCTGCAGCTCTACGAGCTGAACATCGAAGCAGCCAACGGCGACGAGAAAGTCATGGAAAATTGGTTTCCCATGGCTCTCAAGGACGGCGCCCGCACCTGGCTCCTGAACCTGCAGCATGGCTCAATCTCCTCCTGGGACGAGATGCGCGACCACTTCATCACCAACTCCCAGGGCACTCGCGACCGCCCGCCGGCCGCGAGCAACCTGCGCCGTATCAAGCAAAAGCCAGGGGAGACCCTCCAGAAGTACATCCAGTGCTTCAACAACACCCGCCTCAAGATCCCCAAGGTCACGGATGAGGCCATCATCTCCGCGTTCTCTGACGGCGTCCGTGACGTCAAGATGAAGGAAGAGATCGCTATCCACGAGGAGCTCTGCACATCTCAGGAGCTGTTCAACCTGACGACCAAGTGCGGAAGAGCTGAGAAGGGGCGCCTCTCTCTCCTTGAGCTGCCAGCCGCGGGCACAGAGGAGAAGAAAGTCAAGGCCAAGGACATGAAGCGCAAGGAAGCAGCGGTGCTAGCGGCGGAGCCCAACACCAAACAGGGCAGAGATCAGCCCGAGTCATCCAAGAACAGCCGACCGTTCTGCGCCTTCCACAACCTGAACACCCACAACACCAGCGACTGCCAAGAGCTCAGATCCATACGAGAAGGACGCTACGGTCGACGCCCTGAGCACAGCGACCGGGGCTACGGCCGCAAAGGAGAACATGGAGGCGGACGCTGGGATGACCGTGGCCCGCGCCAGTAATGGCGCGACAGGCCTTGTGAGGACCGCTGGCAAGACCATCCTCGCGAGGGGGCCTGGAGGGACTAGCCTCGTGAGGATCACCCCCAAAGCAACGCCGGTCTTCCCCTGTTGCCGCCACCAAGAAGGAACGACGATCATCATCAGGACGAGGGGGCTGGGGGCTTCCAGGAGCCGCGTGCAATCGCCTACATCTTGGGCGGTGCCCAGGCCCCAGCCTCTCGGCGCATCTTCAAATGGTTCGCTCATGAGGTGAATGCAGTGCTCCCCAAGCTTGAGGCCGCGCGCCCGCTCAGGTGGTCCCAGTGCACCATCACTTTCAACTCGGCAGATCAGCTCAAGTGCGCGGCCACTGCCAGCGTCCTCCCGATGTTGTGTTCCCCAGTCATCAGCAATGTGCAGGTTACCAAGACCCTCATCGATGGCGGTGCAGGGCTCAACGTCCTGTCCGTCGACACATTTGACAACCTCCAAGTGCCATATGAGCAGCTCTAGCATACCAAACCTTTCTCAAGAGTGACCGGCGGCTCCACCACACCGATAGGGCAGGTCCGCCTACCTGTCACCTTCGACACACGCGACAACTACCGCACCAAGCCCATCGATTTCGACGTCGCCCACATCCGCCTGCCGTACAACGCCATCCTCGGGTATCCGGCCCTGGCCAAGTTCATGGCGGTCACCCACCACGGCTACAACGTCCTCAAGGTGCCTGGAAGCGGCGGGGTCATCACAGTCCCATGTGAAGAAAGGGATGCGGTGTGCTCCCTCGAGCGCACCTTCCAAGCTGCAGCAATTGACGACCCCAACAGCAGAAGTGAGGGCCCTCCGAAGGCCACCCCCAAGAAGAGGCAGCTGCCCCGTGCAGGACCTCAGGAGGATGATGTCGCGGCGGGAGCCTCGGTAGGATCAGCGCCCGTCCCAAGGGCGCCTCCCTCCATCGCATAGGAAGGCGCGCCCAACGCGCTCCTCGGGCAGGGGTCGGGGGCTCTCTTCTGGAGGGCCTCAGGCCTTGCCAACCTCACGAGGGAGGTGCTTGGGCACCACTTGGAGGCGTGCTACGCGGCATGTTTTCCTCAGGAGAACATAGGGCAAGGGGTGCCCACCACTCAGGAGTTCATCGCCAAGACCACACAGGAACTGCAAGACTTAAGAGCCATGTGCGGCGACAACCGCTCACAGGGCGCAGTGCACCACCCAGGCGAGGGTGCCGAGCTGCGCGTCTGCATCGACATCCCAGGGCTCAACAGGGCCGCATCTCAGGAGCGCTTCTGGCCTTCGCATGTGGGCTGTTGCGGGGGCCCGCCACATAACTACATTCGCATGCCCCTTGGCTTGTCGAGCATGGCGTCGGCCTATCAGCGCAACATGCGGCATGACCTGGCGGCTCAAGAGGCCAGGTGCCGCGCTGTCCTGGAGGAAATGAAGACGGTCTTCGGGGAGCCTCCTGAGCCTCCCGAGGCTCAGGGCTCCGGTGGCTCATGAGGAGTCCTCTCTTCGACGCACGCCTTCAGCTGCACCAACTCTGCTTTGTCTACAAAACCAGGTAGCCGCAGGTTACCCACCACGGCAATCTCGAAGCAAATATTACAAACACATTGTCCTCACACATTGTCTTCACGATATCAAATGAAAAGTCTAAACACCTCCCTGAAGCCTAATGCATGTTGCAGGAATGAAACAGGAGGGTAGCCGCAGGTCACCCCCGGACGCCGCCATCACCTGCGGAAGGAGCTACCTCACTAGTAGAAAACAGGGCTATGGTCCAGGCCGGCTCAGCCCATTAGTCCCGGTTCAGTCTAGAACCGGGACTAATGTGAGCATTGGTCCCGGTTCGTGCGGCTAAGGCATTAGTCCCGGTTCACTCGGGCCCTTTAGTCCCGGTTTAAGACATGAACCGGGACTAAAGGGTGCGATGACCTTTAGTCCCGGTCCGTGCCTCAAACCGGGACTAAAGATTAGACCTTTAGTCCCGGTTTGAGGGACGAACCGGGACTAATGGGGTTGAGACCTTTAGTCCGGTTCGTGCCACGAACCGGTACTAAAGGTCCCATTTTCAAACTCTACCCCCCGTAGTGGATCGCCTTTTCAGTTTTAAAAAAAATAAAAGAAAGTAATGGAAATGTCAAAAAAATAAAAGAAAATAAGTTTCTCATGTGATATGTGGTCTAGTTGTTGGGAAAATTTGCAAATGTGAATTTTGACTTTATTTGCAAAATCTCTCTGAAATTTGTAAAAATGGGCATAACTTTTGCATACTAACTCGGATGAAAAAGTTTTTTATATGAAAAATCATCTACTCGAAAAGTTACATCCAAATTTAACAGGACATTTTCAAAATCCTCAAAAACCTAATAGAAAAAAGTTACGGGGCTTTTAAGATCTAGAGTGAAAAAAATCGAAAAAATTCAAACAGTGGGCAATCTGTGGTCAAACAATGGTCAAACTAATTATTCTAGAATATTAGTGTTACTAAATAATTATTTTAGTTATTTCAATTTTGGTCAAATCTAGTCAAACTGTGGTCAAACTATGGTCAAACAATGGTCAAACTAATTATTTAAGAAATATTAGTGTTACTAAATAATTATTGTTTTTTAAAACAATAGTTTCAAACTCAAACAGTGAAATGTGTCACTTCATGCTCAAGCAAAATTCCTGACGGTTAATAGGATTGACATCTTACTATTGTCAGGAAAACAACAAGTGCAAACTTGGAGCGAGGGAGAATAGAACCCGGAAGTTAAGCGTGCTCAGGCTGGGGGAGTGGGAGGATGGGTGACCATTCGGGAAGTTAGATGATTTGGAATGATGAAGGGTGATTAGAGGCTAAATTGAGAAGTGATGAGGGGTGGTGATTACAGACTAGAGGTTAAAATAATTCAGAAGTTTGAAAATAAAAAAAAATTCAAAAAAAAATTCAAATTTTTTTTCAAAAAAAAATTAGGCTGGGGGAGTGGGAGGATGGGTGACCATTCGGGAAGTTAGATGATTTGGAATGATGAAGGGTGATTAGAGGCTAAATTGAGAAGTGATGAGGGGTGGTGATTACAGACTAGAGGTTAAAATAATTCAGAAGTTTGAAAATAAAAAAAAATTCAAAAAAAAAATTCAAATTTTTTTTCAAAAAAAAATTCATAAAATTTCCTTTAGTCCCGGTTGGTGTTACCAACCGGGACTAAAGGTGGAGCTCCACGTGGCCGCGCCCTTTAGTCCCGGTTCTGGATTGAACCAGGACTAAAGGGTCAGGGCATTAGTACCGACACTTTAGTCCCGGTTCAGGAACCGGGACTAAAGGCCCTTACGAACCGGGACTATAGGCCCTTTTTCTACCAGTGTAAACCTCGTGAGCGACGCTGTCTTCACCTTCACCTCCAGCCGCAGGATCAGCGACATCACTAGACAGATGAGCGGAGACAAAGCCATGGAACTTTTTCAGCAAGGCCTCCACCTGACCTTGCACGGCTGTGGCAACAGCCTCGTATTGGTCTTCAGCCACAGGCTCCAGCAGCTCGTCAAGGCAAGCGCTTGGGTCGCGAAGGTGCAGGTGGCTGAAGATGCGAGTCAACGCAGCTGAAGACAGGACGCGAGCTTCCGCCTCCGCCATAGGACCGACGCCATCAACGACTTCCTCGAGCGCCTGCACCAAGAGGGGAAGCAGCTGGGCGGGGCCGTCCTCATCGGCGGCCAGGGACATCTCCAGGCCGTGCTCGTAGAGCGTCTTCAGTGCCTTGCGGGACCTCTTCTCGAGATCGGCAAAGGCCGCACGGTCTTCGGTCAGGACTCGCGCCTCTCTCGCCTTCGCCTCCCGCTCTAGCTCTTCCAACCGGTTGCGCTCGGCGGCCTGCGTCCGCCCCAATTCCGCTAGCTCAGTATCACGGTTCTTGACGGTGTCCTCCCGGGCCTTCATTTCCTCCTCCTTCGATTGGTGGCAGCGTGCTTCTTCGGCGTGCTTGGTGCGCAGGCCCTGCAGCTCGTCCTCCAGCACCTGGCAACGGTCGCGGGCGGCCTCGGCATCTTTCAACGCCATCTCACGATCGGCTGCGGCGTTGGCGGCACTCTGCTTCTATTTCTCAGAAGCCGCAACAGCCTGGCCCAGCGCCGCGCGAACCACAAGGTTGGAATGGAGCCAGCCTGAGGCCAGCTCCAGGCGCTCGGCCACCAGGCGTGGGTCTACGCCTAGGAGATCCGCCTGCAGCCGAGTCATCCCCGAGAGATCATGAGGGAGTCTTGGATTAGGGGGTCTCCAGACAGCCGGACTATATCCTTTGGCCGGACTGTTGGACTATGAAAATACAAGATTGAAGACTTCGTCCCGTGTCCGGATGGGACTCTCCTTGGCGTGGAAGGCAAACTTGGCTATACGGATATGTAGATCTTCTTCCTTGTAACCGACTCTATGTAACCCTAGCCCCCTCCGGTGTCTATATAAACTGGAGGGTTTAGTTTGTAGGACAACAACAATCATACCATAGGCTAGCTTCTAGGGTTTAGCCTCTACGATCTCGTGGTAGATCAAATCTTGTAATACTCATATCATTAAGATAAATCAAGCAGGACGTAGGGTATTACCTCCATTGGGAGGGCCCGAACCTGGGTAAACATCGTGTCCCCCGCCTCCTATTACCATCCGCCTTAGACGCACAGTTTGGGACCCCCTACCCAAGATCCGCCGGTTTTGACACCGACATTGGTGCTTTCATTGAGAGTTCCACTGTGTTGTCATCATAAGGAGGGATGGCTCGTCTCGTTGTCAAGAACAACATCACCTCTGGGGGAGCCCTGGTTGTAGGCCAAACTCTCCGACTAGGCGGCTTCGTCAAGACCGCCCGCTCGGCCGCTGCGCCGACGATGACTTCTCGGGTCATCGAAAATAGCCTCCACATCAGCTCGAAATTCACCGAGCAGATGGATCCAATGGAGCTATCCTATTTTAATGAGCTCTTGGATCGCATCGCCGCTCTGGGAGTCACTATGGACTACGATCGGATTGGGCTTAAACCCGACCAAAGGGAGATTAACTCTTCGCCGGTCACCCATCAGATAGCGGTGGTGGAGGAGCAATGCGGCGATTTTCCCTCTATCCTGAGGACGAACTATGTCCGGATTCCCGAGCTCTCCGAGCTGGATACCCGCCCACGGGAGGAGATCGCCCTAACCCTGAACCTAGAATCAGGCTGCATGCCGAACCTGCGGGGCAACATCCCGGAGCCCGAACTTCCAAGATCGGAAACTCCCCCGCCCCAGGGTCTCAGATTGGGTCAAGGTCTGGACTTAAATCCACCCACCCACCCAGATATAAACAATCTTTCCCACATTAGGCAAGAGCCCCAAGAGACAGTACATCACTATTGGGCCAGATTCCTCCTTGTAATGAACAAGGTCAAGGACTGTCACGAGGAAGACGCAATTTCGTTCTTTTGCAACAATTGCACGGACAAGGGAATCGTCAACACCATAAGTCTCCGTGACATAGCACACTTCGCTGACTTGGCGGCCATAGTACAGAAGTACTGTGCGATGGAAAGCGCCTGGAAAACCCAAACAAAATTCTGGGATAATCCGGCTCTGACAAAACCCCCAGTCCGGACTAAAAGGGTGCACTCTCATAAGTCGCCCGACTCAATTACAAAGAAGCAAAAGCCCACTACAGGGCGTGGAACCGTTTTGGAGGGATGGCTTAACAGGCCCTGCAAAATTCATAGTACAACGGATACCATACCAACACACAACCTTAGAGCATGTTGGGTACTCCGGCAGGTGGCCAAGAGCGGCGAGGATCTCCTCATTCAAAACACCGCAGAGCACCATCTCATGGATAATAATACAGTATTGACAGTCTTCGAGACCTTCGCCTCAAATAATAGGCGTAAGCGAGCACTCTGTAGCGTTGCCGAAGTTTGCCACGTGGCAGCAATAAATCCATGGAGCGACACGGCTATCACCTTCAATGCCAGTGACGAACCTAAATTAACAACCCGAGCACCAGCCGCCTTGGTCCTCAGTCCAATTGTGGACGACTTTCGGCTTACTAAAGTGCTCATGGATGGCGGCAGTGGATTAAACCTCATTTATAAGGAGACTCTTCAAAAAAACAGAAATAGACAGAAACCGTATTGAGCAAAGCAGCACGACCTTCCGAGGAATCATCCCTAGTCGAGAGGCATGTTGCGCTGGGAAAATCACACTAGATGTGGTATTCGGCACTCCGGAGAATTACAAGTCCGAAGAAATTACATTCCAAGTGGCCCCATTCAGTAGCGGATACCACGCCCTTCTAGGGCGGGAGGCATTCACGATCTTTCTAGCCATACCCCATTACGGGTACATGAAGCTCAAAATGCCCGGGCCCAATGGAATCATCACTCTAGCTAGTGATCCGGACATAGCACTCCGCGCCGAGAACAAAACAACCGCACTGGCCCTCGAGGCATTATCCGAAGCCCTTGCGACGGAGGAATTAACTGCACTACGCTCCACAGTGGACAGGGATGACGTGATACTCGACAAAAGATCCAAGTCCACCTCTTTTAAACCAATGGATGAAATAGTCAAATTCCAAGTCCATCCAACGGACCCCACAAAAACAACACCCATCGGGGCACAGTTAAACCCCGATGTAGACGCCACACTACGGGAGTTCCTGCGCGAGAATTGAGACATATTCACCGGGCATCCTTCAGACATGCCAGGTATCCCACGCAGGCTGGCCGATCATAGCCTTAACATCCTAAAGGGATTCAAGTTGGTCAAGCAGACTCTTCGGTGTTTCTCCGAACCTAAGCGACATGCCATGGGAGAGGAGCTAGCCAAGTTACTGGAGGCCGGATTCATTAGAGAAATAAAACATCCGGACTGGCTAGCAAACCTGGTTATGGTACCAAAGAAGGACAAATCCTGGCGCCTATGCGTCGACTTCAAGGACCTTAATAAGGCTTGCCCAAAGGATCCCTTCCCCCTACCTCACATCGATCAAATTATCGACGCCACCGCAGGACACGACTCATTGTGCTTCCTCGACGCATACTCCGGTTACCACCAAATTAAGATGGTGGAGTCCGATCAAGCCGCAACGACATTTATCACTCCATACAGCCCCTTCTGTTTTAACACAATGCCCTTCGGGCTCAAAAACGCCGGTGCAACGTATCAACGCACGATTCAGACATGTCTGGAAAAGCAGATTGACAAAACAGTGGAGGCATACATAGACGATGTGGTCGTTAAAACCAGACACGCCGACTCCTTAATAGATGACTTGAGGCTCACGTTCGACAATCTCCGAACATACGACATTAAGCTCAATCCAAAAAATGCGTTTTCGGCGTACCTGCTGGAAAGCTCCTGGGCTTTATCGTCTCGAGTAGAGGAATTGAAGCAAATCCGGCTAAAATCCGAGCTCTGTCGCAGTTGGCTATCCCAACTGACCTCAAGCAAATCCAGAAGTTAACTGGATGTGTGGCGGCCTTAAGCCGCTTTATCTCCCGATTAGGAGAAAAGGCACTCCCCCTTTATCGCCTTCTTCGGTGCACCGAACACTTCGAGTGGACGGACGCAGCCACGACCAGATTGGAAGAAATAAAAGCCATCCTGGCCACCAACCCAATCTTGGCCGTGCCAAATGTCAGTGAACCAATGCTATTATATATAGCGGCAACTCACCAAGTTGTAAGCGCAGTGCTCGTCGTCGAACGAGAGACGAACGGACATAAATTCCCACTTCAAAAGCCGGTATATTATGTATCCACTGTCCTCACTCCATGCAAATCACGGTACCCACATTATCAAAAGATAGCATATGCGGTATTCATGGCATCCCGGAAATTATGACACTACTTTCAGGAGTGTTCAATTACGGTGGCCTCAGAAGTACCACTCAACGACACAATAAACAACCGCGATGCCATGGGCCGGATTGCCAAATGGGCTATCGAGCTCCTCTCGTTCGACATAACATATAGACCACGACGAGCCATTATGTCGCAAGTACTGGCTGATTTCGTCGCCGAGTGGACATAAGCCGAACTCCCTAAAGAGTACGTCGCGTACTCCAATTGGATCACGCACTTTGACGGCTCTAAAATGCTGGCTGGTCTGGGGGCTGGTGTCGTCCTGACATCCACCACCGGAGATACAGTCCAATACATACTCCAAATACTATACACATACTCCAACAACACATTCGAATACGAGGCCCTATTACATGGTCTCCGGATGGCAGTTTCCATGGGCATTCAACGCCTGGAGGTGCGTGGGGACTCGAACCTCGCAATATCTCAAATAAATGGAGACTTCGATGTCAAGGATCCGAAAATGGCGGCATATCGCTATGCCGTCCTCAAAATGTCAGCTCGATTTGAGGGGCTTGAATTCCACCATGTGGCTTTGAAAAACAATCAGGCGGCGGATATCCTCGCCCGTATCGGCGCTAAGCGCGATCCTGTCCCACCTAACATCTTCTTGGAAAGGCTGTTTAAGCCATCCGTGGTATGGGAAGGGGACACCGGTAACAATAGTCCAGACCCGACCACAACACTAGATACCGAACACTCTAACACAATCGGAGGCTCTGCCATCGAAATAACACCTTCAGCCCACGTGATAATGGCCATCATCGCCCCGTGGATAGAACCATTCCTGGCCTACCTAACTAGGCAGGAACTACCCGAGGACCAAAATGAGGCACGCTGCATAGTGCGGCGATCTAAAGCCTACAAGGTCCACGAGGGAGAGCTTTATAAGAAAAGCACTACCGGAGTCCTTCAAAGGTGCATCTCCAAAGAGGAAGGGTGGAAGCTTTTGGCAGAAATCATGCTGGACTCGGCGGCCACCACGCTGCAGCCCGGACCCTTGTAAGCAAGGCCTTCCGTACAGGTTTCTATTGGCCGACGGCCCGAGCAGATGCACAGGATCTGGTCCAACATTGCGTTGGTTGCCAGCTTTTTGCAAACCAAAGCCATATGCCGCCTACCGCTCTCCAAACAATCCCCATTACTTGGACCTTTGTGGTCTAGGGGCTTGATATGGTCGGACCCCTCAAAGGGGGAACCCATAAGAAAAAATACTTACTAGTCATGGTGGATAAATTCACCAAATGGATAGAAGCCAAACCCGTTAAAACGGCTGAATTCGGGCCGGTGATAGACTTCATATCTGGGGTTGTACACCGTTATGGCATCCCCCACACCGTCATCACTGACAACGGCATGAACTTTACAGCCGACGAGGTAAAACTTTGGTGCATCAACATGGGCATCAAGCTCGATTATGCTTCTGTCTATCACCCGCAAACTAACGGTCAAGTCGAGCGAGCAAATGGTCTTATCATGAGCGGCATCAAACCCAGATTAGTGCGGTCCTTAAAGGAATCAAACATGCACTGGGTAGAGGAGCTCGACTCCGTACTATGGGGGCTGCGGACCACGCCGAATCGCACTACCGGATACACACCGTTTTTTATGGCGTACGACGCAGAGGCGGTTCTGCCTTGCGACATAATTCATGACTCACCATGAGTGCACATGTACGAAGAAAAAGAGGCCGAGCTCGATCGGCAGGACAGTTTGGACGCCCTGGAGGAGGAGCGCGACGTGGCAAAAGGCCGTTCCGCATTCTATCAGCAACAGGCTCGAAAGTATCAAAGCAGAAAAGTACGGGCCAAAACCTATAACGTTGGTGAACTAGTTCTACGCCTGCCGGAGAAGAAAAAGAATAAGCTCAAGCCCAAATGGGAAGGTCCCTTCATTATTGACCAGGTTTTGACCGGTGGAGCATACCGTCTGCGGGATGCATCGGACAATCGACTCGAGCCAAACCCATGGAACGCAGCCAGACTCCGAAGATTCTACGCCTAGTGCCGGACTCTATGTTTGTCTCCTTACCCCAGTCAATTTTTTGCATATCCGTTATCTGTCTTTTCTCTCTTTCTTCTTTTTTCTTCTTCTCAAGGCCTTAAAAGGCTAACTTGTGTCTTGACTACACAATCTTGATGCGCTAACCGTGCTCATTATACCTGGGGGCTTCTTATACAGAAGCTTAATATAACTATTTTTCTGGGCTTTATGCCCCACACATGTGTTATTCTTCCACATGTACCTTTTTTCGCCATTATATGCATCGATATGACTTAAGTTTTGGCCAAGCTGGGTTGCTTGGCACTTGTATTTATGCCCTACGTTCCCGTTAATTCGGCTAGGGCATAAGGGGAGCACCTCTGTGATTGTTACTGCCGGGTCAGCCGGATGTGTACCTCAGACCGGGTGAAGCCGAAAGCTAGCGTTCTTAAGGGAATATTCGGTTGGTGAACAAAAGATGACTTTTATTTATTTTGATACATGCCCCAGATGTTTGTAGCCTGTGTCTCTTTTCGCAGTTCGGACATGCACATTAGGGCATGCGTACCCAGGGAAAGGAACCCTTAACGGAACTATTCTCCCTGGAAGATGTTTCTTACTATCCATGTAATATAACATAGCTAGTTGGGTACTTGTCTGTTCAAGCACTTATGACCCCTACGCCTGGTTTCCACGCATACCCCGGTTTTTACACAACCGAGCGGGTATTCAGATACACTCCGGATGTAGTATCGAAAGTATGTCTAGAGGGGGGGTGATTAGACTACTTGACCAAATAAAAATCTATCCTTTTCCCAATTTTAGTCTTTGGCAAATTTTAGCTATCTTATCACAAGTCAAGCAATCTTAACACAATTCAAGCAAGCATGCAAAGAGTCTATCAGCAGCGGAAAGTAAAGCATGCAACTTGCAAGAATGTAAAGGGAAGGGTTTGGAGAATTCAAACGCAATTGGGGACACGGATGTTTTTGTCGTGGTTCCGATAGGTGGTGCTATCGTACATCCATGTTGATGGAGACCTCAACCCACGGAGGGTAACGGTTGCGCGAGTCCACGGAGGGCTCCACCCACGAAGGGTCCACGAAGAAGCAACCTTCTTTATCCCATCATGGCATCGCCCACGAAGGACTTGCCTCACTAGCGGTAGATCTTCACGAAGTAGGCGATCTCCTTGCCCTTACAAACTCCTTGGTTCAACTCCACAATCTTTGTCGGAGGCTCCCAAGTGACACCTAGCCAATCTAGGAGACACCACTCTCCAAGAAGTAACAGATGGTGTGTTGATGATGAACTCCTTGCTCTTGTGCTTCAAATGATAGTCTCCCCAACACTCAACTCTCTCTCACAGGATATGGATTTGGTGGAAAGAAGTTTTGAGTGGAAAGCAACTTGGGGAAGGCTAGAGATCAAGATTCATATGGTAGGAATGGAATATCTTGGCCTCAACACATGAGTAGGTGGTTCTCTCTCAGAAAATGTGTATTGGAAGTGTAGGTATGTTCTGATGCCTCTCTTCTCGAATGAAGAGTGGGTGGAGGGGTATATATAGCCTCCACACAAAAACTAACCGTTACACATAATTTACCAATCTCGGCGAGACCGAAGTGAAAAACTCGGTTGGACCGATTTAGCAAACCTAGTGACCATTAGGCTTTTCAGTGGGACTGAGATGCAACTCGGTAGGACCGATATGGTTAGGGTTAGGGCATAACGTAATCTCGGTGTGACCGATTACACAAACTCGTTGGGACCGATTTTGGTAATAAGCTAACCAGAGAGTTGGTCAGGTAAACTCGGTGGGACCGATCGCTCGTTTCGGTGGGACCAAAATGTTACGAAAGAGTAACAGAGAGTTTGCATTGCAATCTCGGTGGGACCGATCGCTCATCTCAATAGGACCGAAACGTTATGAAGGGAAACAGAGAGATTACAACCCCATCTCGGTGTGACCAAAATCCCTATCGGTGAGACCAATTTGCCTAGGGTTTGTGGCAGTGGCTATGACATTTGAAACTCGGTGGCGCCGGATAGAAAGAATCGGTAGGGCCGAGTTTGACTTTTGGTTTAGGTCATATGTGGATGTGGGAAGGTAGTTGAGGGTTTTGGAGCATATCACTAAGCACTATGAAGCAAGAACTTCATTAAGCAACACCTCATCCCTCCTTGATAGTATTGGATTTTCCTATAGACTCAATGTGATCTTGGATCACTAAAATATAAAATGTAGAGTTTTGAGCTTTGAGCTTGAGCCAATCTTTTTGTCCTTAATATTTTGAGGGGTCCACATTCCTCATCCATGCCATGCCATTCATTGAGCTTTTCCTGAAATATTAATCTTCGATTAGCATTAGCTCAATGAGCTATATGTTGTTAGGAATTACCAAAACCACCTAGGGATAGTTGCACTTTCAATCTCCCCCTTTTTGGTAATTGATGACAACATATAGATCAAAGCTACGACAAATGATAATAAGAGTGAAAAATATTGTCGCTTTGAGAAGTATGTGAAAGGCAAGAGCTCCCCCTAAATTTGTGCATAGTTTATGGTTTGCTTTGGACTGCAAATGCACAAAGAGTTAGGCTCATGTGTTACTCTTCCATGTCACATACATCTTGGTGGAGCGCTCAAAATGATAATAATTAAATGCATGCACTCATCACCAAGCAAAGTGAGTGATTATATAGGGATAAAAAGATAATGTCATCGAACAAGCATTAATGTAGCATATGATCAAACACATGATCATCCAAGTATCACATAGACAAAAGATATCTCAAACAAGCAAAGCAAATAAAGTTCAACCACCAAAGCAAGAGAGAATAAAAAGCAACGCTCTCTCTAGAAGCCTATGATCTATACATTTTTCTCCCCCTTTGGCAACAAGTTAACAAAAAGTTCCTAGAAAATGCATAGCACCAAATCGTCTCTCAGGCTTGGTCTTCAGGTGGTGGTGTCCGGATAACTCCAAGAACGAAGGCTTCAGTCGAAGTAGATGGAGCTGATGGAGTAGGTGCTGGAGCTGGTGGCACTGAAGCTGTAGCTGGTGCAGATGATGTGGCTCTGGTGTCGGGAACAGGCACTGCAGCGGACCTTTGAGCTCTAGGCACTTTGGCAAATGCATTAGTGGTTGTCTTGCCCTTCCTCTCCTGCATATCATCTTGAAGTTGCTCCACAACAGACTGAATCTCAGTTACCTTCACATCCAAGTCATAGAATTTTTGCTCCATGATTCTTTCCAAGCTCTCCTGGTTTTGAGTCAGGGTGGCCAGACCCTTATCAATCCTCAGAGTGGATGCAATCAGGTAGCCAAGCTGATCTTGCATGCTCTTCAGGAGATAATGAGATGCTTCTTCAGTAGTTGGCATCCTTGCAGCCTTTTCAGCTTTTGCCTTCTCCTTCTTGGCTTGTGCGTTCACAGAAGATGGTTCATCCTCATTCATAACCACAGTGTTATCCTCGAAGTCTGGATAGATAGGCATGTGCTCCTTGTCCAGCAGATATGTACCAGTGCCCATCTTAGAGTTGATTAGCTCCTGGATCTGTGGGGCATACCCACAACTCCTCTTCTGATCTGCAGCTGTCCTCTTGATAGTTTCAACTATTAGGCTCATGACTTTGAACTTCTGTGGGACATCAAAGATGTGAAGCAAGTTAACTGCATGGCCTCTGATCATCTTGTGATCACCTGACTTTGGCAAGAGAGTGTGCCTGAGGATCCAGTTGATGGTTGGCAAGCCTGACAAAAGGTAATGTACAGATCCAAACTTATGTGTCTCAAGAGCAGCATCTGGGATCTCCTTGTACATGTGTGCCATTGTGTTGTGATCCTTCTTCCTGTTGGCATAGACATCCAAGTCATCTTCACTCTCTTTTGGGGCATTGATAACCTTCGCCCATTCAGCAACCGTGGACTGGTACCTCGTACCTTCAGACATCCAGACAATCCTTCCATCTGGGTGGAAATGAGCTGTGGAGTAGAACTGCATGATGAGCTCATCATTCCATTTTGTGAGCTTCTAAGCCACAAACTCATCGACTCCACAAGCCTTGAAACTGTCATGTACACCTGGATAGTGATCCTCATTCTCCTTGATGTAGTCCCAGTCGACCCATCTCATGTCACACACTATGGGCTTCTTGTCAAGCAACACTGTCTCATAGAAGTCCTGCTGTTCCTTTGTATGGAACATGTAATCCACAACAGTCCTCCTCCTGGTGGCATATGGATCAGAATCTCTCCATAGCCTAAGACTCGAGTCCTTCCTTATCTTCATGTTCTCAGCTACTGGATGAGCATCATTGTGATCTGGGATTTTTGGCTTCAGCTTCCTCAATACATGTGACTCATCATCTTCTTCTTCCATTTCAGCTTCAGGCACTGGGGCCTTGTTCTTTTCCTTAGCAGGGATGTTCCTGGTGCTCCTCTTCAGTTTTGGCTTTGGAGCTGGAGCAGCAGCGTTTGGAGCAGTCTCAGGCTTAGATGGAACAGCCCCTACCCTGATGGAATCACCCATAGGCTTCTGAGCTTTGGGTGCTGGTGCAACATCTTCTTCCTCTTGCTCTTCAGAATCTCTCATGATTGAGGATCTCCCAAGCACTCTAGCAGTGGTCTTTTTTACCCTCTCCTTCCTCTTCTTCCCTTCTGCAGCAGCCTCTTTGGGTTCAGATTCCAAAGGGACTTGAATAGATGCTCTGGCCTTAGACAATGAATTCTCTTTGCAAGAACCTTTTGCTTCATGCCTGGCTTGGTGGCAGCAGCAGCACTATATTCCTTCTTAACCACTTTCTTCTTGGAAGTGGCCTCATCCTCAACTGCCACATAGTGTTCATCCTCAGATTCAGTGGTCTTCTTCTTTCTGGCCCTGGTGGCAGCTTTGGGTAATTTTCTTGGGGTGCTCCTGCTACCATCATCTGAACTGCTAGAGGGACTAGTGCCCTCACTCAGGTGAACCTGCTTCTCTGACCTATTCTGGCTGTCACTCTGATCAGACATATTGCAAACACTGACAGCAGACCCTGTGAATAGATATAGATGAGATAGAGTGGATGAGCATCACAAAATGAAAAGGTTTTTGCAAAAGAATGAGTCAAAAACTTAGTTTTAGTTTTCCACAGAAAGCATTTTGGATCAACCGATTTGTAAACTCGGTGATACCAAAGCAGCTATTGGAACCTAAACTAGTGAACTCGGTCACACCGAGTCATAGTACGGTGGCACCGAGATTGATAGGGTTTCACAAAGTCCTGAACTCGGTCACACCGATTTGCAATTCTCGGTCAGATCGAAAATTACATGTGCAATGGCCTGAGCCGAATCGGTGGTACCGAGTTCCACAACTCGGTGGGTCCGAGATGGTTTCGGCGGAAACCTAACCCTAAATTTTCAATTCACGACTAAACTACGAAGTGTTTTGACTGGATAAGAATGATCTCAATTGTGGCAAGATACATGGCGAACACAATGTGCTAGGAATCAGATAGGGATAGCACAGTGATCGAGTTCATACCCTAGTTCGGCGGAGAACTCGCTACGGCAGCAACGGCGGGGATGATTCCCGTTGACGGCGGCGGAGACCAGCGGCATGAGGCGGCTGGGGACAAGGAAGAAGATCCGGAGACCCTGGAGGCAGAGCGGGCTAAGCGCGGGTCGAGGAGGTTTGGAAAGTTTTCCAAAATTTGACCTGTGGGTATATATAGCCCGACCCTGTCGGTGTGACTGAGTGGAACAACTCAGTGGCACCGACATTCATAACTGCAAGCAGTTACTAAAACTCGATGTGACCGTAAGGTTCAAATCGGTTGCACTGAGGTTGAAAACCTAGATCGACTTAGTGATCTTGGTATGACCGAAATGGGTGAATCGGTGAGACCGAAACGCACAAAGAAGTTTTGGAAGTTTAAGTCTATGACGAATCGGGGACTCCGAGTGCTCCTCACACAGAGTGGTTCGAATCTGACTTGATCAAATTTTGTGATGCAGCATGAATAGATTTTGAGACGAGAAAAGCATAGATAGCTAGAGAAGGTTCTTAGGCATTCTTTTCCATCCACTTGGCCAAAAGAAAAGGAAACCAATCAATCAAAACAACAAGTGGATGTCCTCGAATGAGTAAATTATGCAACCAACATGCTCACACAATAAAATGGCAAATGAAATATGTGGCAAAACATGCACAGACAATTCTAGAATCTATCAAGCAATTGGCGATGACTAGGTCATCTATATATGAGTATATTGACTTAGGAGTCAAATGAGAACATTTGATCATAGGTCATACTCATCGTTTAAGCACAAGTGGGGTTACCACTTTTACATAAAGCGTTGTTGTGTTCACACCATTGGAGTTGCTTTAACTCAATTGTTAGAGTAAAGCTCCCCCTAGATGTGAGATCCCCCCTAAGAGGGATGAACTAACCTTGGGTTTTGTCGATGATGACTTCATGTAGGTGTTGAAGATGTGGATGCTTTATGTTGATGTAGATCACTTGGAGCTATCCTTTGGAGTGAGTTGCACTTTCAATACCTACATGGGTTACTCCCACAAGGAACAAACAAGGGTATCCATAGACATAGAGTGATGCACACACAAGATGATGTCTATGAAAGCTTTAGGTTACCTTGTCCCTTGTCTTACCAACAAGAGGGTTTGTGACTCCTTGAACTAGTGCAAGATGTGGAAGTTGATTGCACTTGTTCTTGCCAAAATGATAAGAGTGAAGTATATTGGCAGAGTCACCCTCAAGAACTCTTCTAGTTCTTCTTCTTCAGGATCCACACCATCTTGATGGGAATCCTCAAAGTTGTAGTTGTACTTGATGAAGTGGAACTTGATGTAGTCTTGGGAACCCACTTGACCAAGGCCTTAGGAGCTTCTTCAAATGCATCAATTTCCTCTTGAAGCTTGTCATTGCCTTTTTGCTTGTGGTCTTGTGGTGGAAGATCATCTTGAGCTTGTGTCCCTTTGGATGAAGTAGGATCATACTTCTCTTGTTGAGGAACAAACTTCATCTTGGGGTATTGATCTTCTTCCCACTCAACTCCATTGGCATTGAACTTTCGTTCAAAACCAATACCTTGATTCTTCCGTTGCCTTCCTTGCTTGCGTACAATTTCCTCGAATTGCTTAGTCCCGACAAGGCTCTTGTAAACACCTTTCTCTATAATTCCCTTCAATAAGCTATTTTCTTGCTCAGGTGTTACTTGGTAATAGAATCATTAGTGGAATAAAGAGAACTACTAGAAGCAACAACATTGGATTTAGCATGATTATCGTTACTACTAGAAGAAGAATCCTTCTTGCTCTTGTTACTAGAGTTGACTTGAGGCATGTAAGTGGATAAGAGTAAACGCTTGGTAATGTAAGAAGAACTTTTCTTGCGAAGATCATCATTGATTGCCTTTAAGAACTCATGCTCTTGATCAAGGTTGAGCTTTTCAAAATGTAATTTCTCAGGAGTCCTTAAAAGTTCTCGATGATCTCCTAAGATAGTTTCATGAGCTAACTTAAGAGTGTTTAGTTCTTTAGTTAGAGACTCAATCTTCACCTTATCATTGTCATTCATTTCATCATAGTATTTATCACTATAGTTGTCAACGAGTAACTCATCATCACCTAACAAGTCATCTTCATCACTATTGAAATCAACATACTCGGGGTGTGATACCTTTGGACCTTTGGCCATGAAGGATCTTCCAATTTCTTCATTTGGTGAATCAAATATGTCGTAGGAGTTGGTTGACACAAGTGCTAGTCCGGAAAGACCTTCATCTTGAGTATATTCGGAGTCGGAGTGATAGCTTCTCTCGGAGTCATTGTCAGAGTCAGAGCCGGATACCCATTCACCAACATGAGCATGATGTCTTCATTTTGTGTAGCTCCTTGATGACTTGTCCTTCCTTTCCGAATCCTGGCTTCTCCGAGGGTGTCTTTGTTCATATCGATCATCCCTACTCCTTCTCTCCCTTGATGGTGATTCTTCTCTTCTACTTCTTATTTTGGGAGAATCTTCTCTTGTCTTGTGGGGAGCCGTACACTCATTGGAGTAGTGTCCGGGTCTTCCACAATTGTAGCAGTTTCGCTCTTGACTAGAAGATCTTTTGTCATTGTAGGACCTTGACTTGGAACTTCTTTCCTTGCTTCTACTCTTATAGAACTTGTTGAAGTTCTTCACCATTATGCTCAATTCTTCATTGAGGGATTGTTTCTCACTTGATGATGTGGGAGCTTCACATGAGGCTTTGTAAGCACCACTTGACTTGTTATGGAGCTCCTCCTTATCCTTGAGTGACATCTCATGAGCAACAATTCTTCCAATGACTTCCGTTGGTTTGAGATCTTTGTAATTTGGCATCATTTGGATCAATGTGCATACGGTATCGTATTTTCCATCCAAGGCTCTTAGGATCTTCTTGATGATGAATTTGTCGGTCATCTCTTCACTTCCTAAGCCGGCAATCTCATTTGTGATAAGAGCAAGTCTAGAGTACATTTCAGCGACACCTTCACCATCCTTCATTTTGAACTTGTCAAGTTGACTTTGTAGCACATCCAACTTGGATTCCTTGACGGAGTCGGTACCTTCATGCATATCAATCAAAGTATCCCAAATTTCCTTTGCATTCTCAAGATGGCTGATTTTGTTGAATTCTTCGGGGCACAATCCGTTGAAGAGGATATCACAAGCTTGAGCATTGTATTGTAGCATCTTCAACTCATCCGTGGTAGCTTCACGATTCTGTTCTCTCCCATCAAAGAATTCACCTTGCAAGCCAACACACACAATAGCCCAAATGGCGGGGTTATGTCCAAGAATATGCATTTTCATCTTATGCTTCCAACTAGCAAAATTTGTACCATCAAAGTAAGGACCTCTACGGTGATAATTTCCCTCGCTAGACGCCATACTCTCCTAGGTAGTGAAACCAAGGCTATGGCCACCAAAAGCTATGGAAATCAAAGCAAATGGAGACCAAAGCTCTGATACCACTTGTAGGATCGAAAGTATGTCTAGAGGGGGGGGGGTGATTAGACTACTTGACCAAATAAAAATCTATCCTTTTCCCAATTTTAGTCTTTGGCAGATTTTAGCTATCTTAGCACAAGTCAAGCAATCTAAACACAATTCAAGCAAGCATGCAAAGAGTCTATGAGCAGCGGAAAGTAAAGCATGCAACTTGCAAGAATGTAAAGGGAAGGGTTTGGAGAATTCAAACGCAATTGGGGACACGGATGTTTTTGTCGTGGTTCCGATAGGTGGTTCTATCGTACATCCACGTTGATGGAGACCTCAACCCACGGAGGGTAACGGTTGCGCGAGTCCACGGAGGGCTCCACCCACGAAGGGTCCACGAAGAAGCAACCTTGTCTATCCCATCATGGCCATCGCCCATGAAGGACTTGCCTCACTAGCGTTAGATCTTCACGAAGTAGGCGATCTCCTTGCCCTTACAAACTCCTTGGTTCACCTCCACAATCTTTGTCGGAGGCTCCCAAGTGAAACCTAGCCAATCTAGGAGACACCACTCTCCAAGAAGTAACAGATGGTGTGTTGATGATGAACTCCTTGCTCTTGTGCTTCAAATGATAGTCTCCCCAACACTCAACTCTCTCTCACAGGATATGGATTTGGTGGAAAGAAGGTTTGAGTGGAAAGAAACTTGGGGAAGGCTAGAGATCAAGATTCATATGGTAGGAATGGAATATCTTGGCCTCAACACATGAGTAGGTGGTTCTCTCTCAGAAAATGTGTATTGGAAGTGTAGGTATGTTCTGATGGCTCCTTCTCGAATGAAGAGTGGGTGGAGGGGTATATATAGCCTCCACACAAAAACTAACCGTTACACACAATTTACCAATCTTAGCGAGACCAAAGTGAAAAACTCGGTCGGACCGATTTAGCAAACCTAGTGACCGTTAGGATTTTCAGTGGGACTGAGATGCAACTCGGTAGGACCTATATGGTTAGGGTTAGGGCATAATGTAATCTCGGTGTTACCGATTACACAAACTCGGTGGGACCGATTTTGGTAATAAGCCAACTAGAGAGTTGGTTAGGTAAACTCGGTGGGATCGATCGCTCATTTCGATGGGACCGAAATGTTACGAAAGAGTAACATAGAGTTTACATTGCAATCTCGGTGGGACCGATTGCTCATCTCGGTAGGACCGAAACGTTACGAAGGGAAATAGAGAGATTACAACCCCATCTCGGTGTGACCGAAATCCCTATCGGTGAGACCGATTTGCCTAGGGTTTGTGGCAGTGGCTATGACATTTGAAACTCGATGGCGCTGGATAGAAAGAATCGGTAGGGCCGAGTTTGACTTTTGGTTTAGGTCATATGTGGATGTGGGAAGGTAGTTGAGGGTTTTGGAGCATATCACTAAGCACTATGAAGCAAGAACCTCATTAAACAACACCTCATCCCTCCTTGATAGTATTGGCTTTTCCTATAGACTCAATGTGATCTTGGATCACTAAAATATAAAATGTAGAGTCTTGAGCTTTGAGGTTGAGCCAATCTTTTTGTCCTTAATATTTTTAGGGGTCCACATTCCTCATCCATGCCATGCAATTCATTGAGCTTTTCCTGAAATATTAATATTGGAATAGCATTAGCTCAATGAGCTATATGTTGTTAGGAATTACCAAAACTACCTAGGGATAGTTGCACTTTCACCGGACTATCGGATCCAGAGGTCGAAGCGAACAGTTCCGCCATGGCAAATGATTTACAATCTTGCTAGGGACATGATATATGTCACTTGAAGTACACAGTCACTAAGACTGACTAAATTCTTCTTTTATACCATCCAACAGGCTGTCTAGCCTACAATCCTGTTGGGAATACTTTGCGGCTAATTCTACTTGGTCATACACCAAACTGACGGGGATCTCTTTCCTATCGGGCCCCACAGGTCCAACCTCAGCCATGTGGTTTCGGTCAGCTTTGGTATATCGCGTCTTCACCATGGCCCAGGCTTCCCTTGCACCTTGTCGGTAGGCTGATATCTTCCATAATAGGAAGCGCCGCCGCGCTCCCTTGAGCTTCTCTATAAGCTCCCCCATGCCTCCTGGCGGGGAGGCGGATGGCTACAAGGCTTGGGCAATACCCTGCATCACCTACCGAACTTGTTCATGCAGCTGTGAGAGCTCTGGTAGAAGATCACCCGCAGACTCGGGCATCTCCTCCGTGGGACGACCCGTCAGCATACCTGCAGACATAACTCTGTTAGCCGGCTTCTTTGCCGAACTCTTTCAAAAGTTCGTTCAAGCACTTACTAAAAATGCCGCGTCGAAGCTGATTATTCTCCTTCATGGAGTCCGCAAGCTGGGCTCGGACATCTTTCAGTTCCACGCCTAGCTGGATATTGGCGTCCTGGAGATTATTTTTCCCCTGCCTGACCCGCGTAAGCACACGCTCGCCAGCATTTAGTTGTCGATTAGCACGTTGCACATTCTCCGGCACGGCCTCCGGATTCACTCCGGAGTCATCTGCAACATCTATTGTTAGATTTGCATGCATGTCGCATACTATCTGGTACCTGTCATTCTTTGCAATGGAAATAAGTGTTACCAGAGGGGGCCTTCTCGGACTCCTTCAACGCAGCAACCGCGGCCCGTAGCTGGGCTTTGCACTCTTCCAGCTCTTAAGACAATTGGGTATTCTTCTCTGTAAGAACCTGCACAAATAATGATCCTTAAATCAGTTGTGTCAACTGTTTCAAGTCTTAGGGGCTACTGATATATATAATCGTCAGATTTTCTTACCCGTATATCCTTTACATACTAGTCTATGGCTCTGGCAAGACCGTTTTGAGCAGCACGGATGTACGCGTCTCCTGAGTTGAAGGCATCAAACGCCTCTTGGGAGAAACAAGCATCACAGAGTACGGCCCGGCGACGCCTGTGATTCATGGCGCTCTCCACTTTGGAATTTGTAGTGGATAGTCTGTCCGCATCCTCTGTAGGAGGAGCATTCGGCGTTCGCTCCGTGTTAGCTTCCGCCTCTATGTCCGGCCCTGGAGCCCGACTGGTGGAGGCATGATCGGCAACCTCTCCTGATATAGTCCGGCGAGCATTTTTCCTACTAGGAAACATGGATGTCATTATATTTTAAGAAAGATGACAACCACGGAGCGAAGTTCTGTATCATACCTCTGCGCTGACGTCTCAGTCCTGACCGCCTTCCTTTTTGGCATACCCGGCTTCGGTGTCCCTTGTTGGAGAGTCACTGCGGGTTCGGCATGGCGTCCCAAGGGCCTTCCCTGTAAAACACCATATGTGTACGGTAGGTGAAGTGCATAGAAGGGGATCCTTCTCGGAAGTTGGGACTCCGATTTTTCTTACATGCAATGCAGGGAGTAGCCCAGGATAGTCGGCTATGATGGCCACCATGGCATCATCGCAGCTCAATTGATAGAATGTCCTGTCGATCAGCTCCACTAATATGTCCGGATCCTCTTCGAGTCCGGGATCGAGGGCCCGGTCAGGGTCCTCCGGTTGTGGAGGTGGGCTGTTGACCGCCCTTACAACTTTTCGCAGTTCCTTCCATGAAACGGCAAGGTGAGAATTTATGACGAAGAATGCGGGAAGGTTGGGAGTAAAAAGTGACAGCTCACCCAACTTGGAGGGTTGTACATGGAGAATCCATCCCGTGGCTTAATACGGGTGAACTCCTCTTCCTCTCCCTTGAACAACTCAGACAGAATTTTTGCTAAAGCAGCAATGGAGTCCGGTCCCTTACACCCACAATGGGTGGCATCATCTTCCCCGTTAAAGTGCCACATGGGGTGCCCTCGATATTGAAGTGGCTGCACCCCCCGCATTATACATATTGACATAACCTCGATTATTGTCAGTCCTGATTGAGCCAGCACTTTTATCGGGCCCATCAGGTAAAGTACTTCTCATCATTGAAGCCTGGTTCAGGGGCTACCGAGGGAGTCCTGGATTAGGGGGTCTCCGGACAGCCGGACTATATCCTTTGGCCGGACTGTTGGACTATGAAAATACAAGATTGAAGACTTCATCCCGTGTCCGGATGGGACTTTCCTTGGCGTGGAAGGCAAGCTTAGCAATATGGATATGTAGATCTTCTTCCTTGTAACTGACTCTATGTAACCCTAGCCCCCTCCGGTGTATATATAAACCGGAGGGTTTAGTCCGTAGGACCACAACAATCATACCATAGGCTAGCTTCTAGGGTTTAGCCTCTACGATCTCATGGTAGATCAACTCTTGTAATACTCATATCATCAAGATCAATCAAGCAGGGCGTAGGGTATTACCTCCATCGAGAGGGCCTGAACCTGGGTAAACAACGTGTCCCCCGCCTCCTGTTACCATCCGCCTTAGACGCACAGTTCGGGACCCCCTACCCGAGATCTGCCAGTTTTGACACCGATAGAGCACGCTCCAGAGTAGCAGCAGGAGCAGAAGAACCTGGAAGTGGAGGTGCAACAGTGGGAGGAGGCGCCATTGTCACCAGGGCCTGGGAAACCGCGACTTCAGGAGCAGCTGGAACCTCATCGGCCGCGCCAGGCGCCGGCACTTTCGGAGCTGGCAGGGCCACGGGGGCTGGATCCACGTGGCGATGCTCCTCTTGGCCCTGCGAGGACGACCGAGCTAGGGAGATGCGTGCGTTGCTACCCCTTTCTCTGAGGAAGGAGGCACGAACACCACATGCTCCTTCATCTTCTTCACAGAAGACGTCGGCCTGATCAACCAAGGGCCAGCATCAGGAAATGAAGAGTGCAAACAGGGACAAGACGAAGCTTGAGACACTTACTGATCCACCGCGACATACTTTCGCTTAGGAAGCCTGAAGCCTGATAGCATCGGGGCGGAGGTGGCATCGCGAGGCACCAATGACGACCTACCCCTCATCGGGATGGGGGGCTGCTCCCTCTCCCTTTGGCGAACGTCGGCCTCGGCATCGTCAGGAAGGGCGCGGAGGATCTCGGCCTTGCTCAGAGGGGAAGTCTCCCCACCTCTTCCAGAGCCTTCTCCGGGTCCACCTCCTCTTCCCCCTCCCCGCGGGGCTCATCATAAGACACCTCCACCAGTTTTGGTGCCGCGGGGGTTCTCAGGAGCGCCGGCGGCACCAACCCATGTGCGTCAAAGGTCGGCCTGGAGGCAATGAATTCCTCCCGATCCCTGCATTGGAACAAGGGGACGAAGGCGCTTGGTGGGTACTCCTGGTTGTCCCCGACTATCAGGCACAGAATAGCGGCCAATTCATCGTTAGGCAGGGCCCCCGGCCTCGGGCGGTTCTTGTTTCCCTCTTCTTCAAGCTCCCACAGGGGGCGTGCACACGCCTGGAGTGGGGCTACTCGCAGTGTCAAGAACTCCCTCAGAAGCATGACCCCCCTAACCTTCACCGCCCTCGCGTTGCCCGGCTTCAGGTCGGTCACCATCTGCCCCAACACAGACGATGCCCGCTCATCAGCAAGCTCTGTCCTGGGCCACCACCCGTGGAGAGAGGGTGCCATCGTAGGCAATGCCAAACGAGGATCGGTGCACTTGGTGTCCATAATGACCCATTTGTACCGAATGTTGTCGGCCCTCTTCCCGATGCTCGAGATCGAGTTGGCCTTGCCGGATGCGATGAAGTTAGTGCATCCAGAGATGTGACCCTCGCTGACACGGAGGAAGAAGAAATAGCGCAGGAGCGCCGCGGACGGCATCACGCCCAGGTACGCTTCACAGTAGTAGGCAAAGATGGACAGGAGGAGGACAGAGTTGGGATGGAGATGCAACGCCTGCAGCCCGTAGTGGTCGAGGACTTCGTAAAAGAAATCAGAGAAGGGAGGAACCAACCCGACGGCGACACTGCTCGAGAAGAAGGGGAAGAAGGTGCTTTCCTCGGGCTCCGACACGTCGGAGGCAAGCCGGAGCTCGGTCTCCCCCCACTCATTACTTTCGCCCGCCGTTAGGAGGCGCACGAAGGTGAGGCTCTTCTCCGTGACGGAGGGCGCCTCAAGGGTCGGCTCATACCAAGCCGGCACCGAGGAAGCCTTGGCCTTGCGCGGCGTCATGGATCGCAAATACGAGATGAGATTGGAGCGGATCTGGAGATATCAGTGACAGAGAGCAAGGAAGGGGATCTGGAGCAAGGAGAGGAGGAAGCAATGAAGGCAAGTGCTGCCTGCACCAGCCTTTTGTCAAGTCATGCAGTTACCGAGGCAGCGTGGGGAAGCGGAGACGCCCACGTCCAATCAACCGCCACGCGTCAACCGAGGCCGTAGGCTTTTTGGGGCCCGCGGTGCTCTGTACTTGGCCCTTGGCTTTGCCGCGAAGCGAAGCCCGAGCGCACCTTGGGCCCGGAGGCTACTGTCGGCATTCTGGGAACGGGGGTCCCCAGACTTGCCTGCCTGCCGCCCGCTGCGTGGCTAAGCCAGCAGGCCGTACGACCGATCTTCATCAACAAGGCATCCAAGACCCTCACAAGGGGCCAAGCCTCGCGAGGCGGACGATGCAAGACCTCCTATGGAGTGGCCTAGTCAGGCAGGCTCACGAGGAGCGGAGATATCAAGGCGAGGAAAACCTCACGAGGCTCTCGTGACGTGAGCCATGACGATCAGCACGAGGCGGGCGCCAGCGCGCACAATTTCCTTGTTTCCTCTTTGGTGCTAAGGAGGCCCTCGCAGGCAAGGAGTACCGAGGCATCAGGCAAAGGTTGCCATATCGGTGCAACAAGACCAGGACCAGAAGGACGGCAAGACGGAGGTCCTCGTGGATCCCAAGACAGCGTCACCACAGAGCCTTTCGCAGGCGGAGACAACCTTTGTCAGGATAGCTTGTACTAGCTGTCCCCCTTCAAACTTGCCCGCCGTTGTTGGCCCCCTTCCCGCTCAATATTTGGGAAGAGGACCAGGGCCCCTATAAGTAGGACTAGCCACCATCATAGGCAGGGAGGATCATTTTTTAGACCATCCAGAACCACACAAGTTAGCCAGGCACAAGAACACCTCAACCTCAGGAGGTTGTTCTTCCCCTTGTATTGTTCATCATCAGCCCTGGAGGCAATCCACCACCACCACACTGGAGTAGGGTATTACACCACAACGGTGGCCCGGACCAATATAAATCTTGTGTATTTCTGTGTTGCGAGTTCGTCGAGTTTGTCCACGAGATCTTAGCGAGCTAGGGCGTAGATCGGTGGGAGGAAAAGACTTCACGCGCACCCCAGTGTTCGAACCTTAAGGGTTTGCCGAAACCCCACATCCGACAATGAATAAGAGTAGGCTGGCAAGGGATGAGTTAATAAGCACCGTCCGGGCCACCTTTGAGAGCCATCGGCCCTGCCAGGGCTCGATGCGGTGTTGAAGCTTCCCGATCGTGGGGCGAAACTCAGCCACCGTGAGCCTCGAATCACTAATGGGGATCCCGAGATACATCGTTGGGAAGCACCCAAGCTGGCAAGTGAGCCGATCTGCGATGCTCTGCCGTTCATCTTGGGAGTATCCCAAGACCATTACTGCACGCTTATCGAAGTTGATCTTGAGTCCAGACATCTGCTGGAAGCACAACAGGAGGAACTTCAAGTTCATGATGTCGCTCGCCGAGCCTTCCACCATGATAATGGTGTCATCCACATATTAAAGGAGGGAGATCCCGTTCCCCAACTAGATGCGGGACTATGCCCTTAATGTGGCCCGCAACTTTGGCTTTATCTAAGATGGCTGCCAGAGCATCGACAACCATGTTGAAGAGGAACGGTGAGAAGGGTTGCCCTGGCGCGCCCCATAGGATGCGGGGAAGTATGGGCCAACCTTGCCATTAATGTTCAGTGCGGTCCGTCCCGAGGATGCCATTTGCATCACCCAGGAGACCCACCTGTCGTCGAAGCCCTTTCGCAGCAAGCATTCCCAAAGGAAGGGCCAACTGACCGTGTCATACGCCTTGTGGAAATCCAGTTTCAGGAAGACTGCCTTGAGGTGTTTGGAGTGAACCTCATGGAGTGCTTCGTGAAAAACCAGAACTCCGTCAAGGATATACTGACCCTGAATAAATAGCGACTGATCTGGGTGAGTGATCCGGTCGGCAATGGGGACACCCTAATGGTGTACCCCTTCGCAAGGATGCGGAAGATGACATTAATCACCATAATCGGCCGAAACTGGAGAATATCCGAAGCCCCGGTTACTTTGGGGATGAGGGTAATTATCCCAAAATTCAGCCTAGTAAGGTCAATGGACCCTACAAAGAATTCCTCAAACAGGGCCATCACCTCTGGCTTTATTACCTCCCAGAAGGTCTAGAAGAACTTCACTGAGAGGCCATCCGGACCAGGGGCGAAGAAGGGTTCATACCCTTAATTGCCGCACACACTTCAGCCTCAGAGAATGGTGCCGTAAGGGTCGCGTTGTCAGCAGGGGAGACACAGTTGTGGGACGACCAAATATCTTGCGCCAGGGCAAGACTTCCCCGAGGGGAGGCAGAGAATAAGTCTCTGTAAAACCTGTAAAACCTGTGTACATGGGCCTGGATGTCCTCCGGCCGCTATAGGAGGGTCTCGTCGTCCCAAAGAAGAGGGATGGAGTTACGGCATCGTCGACCGTTGGCTATGGCCTGGAAGTAGGCGGTATTGGCATCCCCCTTGAGGACCCAATTCTGCATACCTTGCAAGCGCCAGTAGGCCTCCTCATCCATGTGGATGACCATGAGCTGGTCTTCCAGGTCGTACCTAAGCATCCACTCCTCGGCTGAGAGGCCTGCAGTATCAACCTGCATATCGAGGGACTAGATGACCTCAAGGAGGGCTTACGCTCGCGTATGTCCCGGCCCATGTTAGCACCCCATCCTTTCATGAATTGCCATGACCGCTTAGCACAAAAGTGCTAAGAGTCGATGGCCGAGAGGGCTCGATGGGGGGTATCATGTGCCTCGCGCCACCGGGCGGCCACCACTACGGTAAACCCAGGTCGGTGTAACCAGAAGGTTTCGAAGCGGAAGCGGGGTGGTAGGGGGGACACTCGTTCTCTGAAGAGAGGAGGAGGGGCACGTGATCGGAACTAATCCGCGTAATCACCCGGAGCGAAGCTAGGGGCAACGAATGTCCCACTCAGGAGAAGTGCAGACCCTGTCTAGGACTGAGAGGGACGGCTCCACTTGTCGGTTGGTCCAAGTGAACCTGGCCCCGACTCTATCGAGCTCATGAAGACCCATGTCCGTGATGCAGTCGTTGAACATCTGCATCCGGGGGAAGTTGACCAAATTATTGCTCTTTACTTCCTTCGTCTGGATGAGGTTGAAGTCGCCGCCCACTACTACCGGTTGCTGGGCGGCCGCCACCTTCCTACGGAGTTCCGCGAGGAAGGCCTTAGAGCGGCGGTGATCGGCCGGGCCATAAACCGCAATGATCTCCCATTTGAAGTTTAGGGCCCGCTCGAAGATCTCCATGCTAACGAAGAACTCGCCCCGGTCCATGCTTTTGACCTCAAAGGTGGCATCCTTCACTCCTAGAAGGATACCACCCAAGTGGCCCGTACTCCCACTAGAAAGGAGCCAGTGCCAAGCAAATAGGTCGGAGCTCAGATGCTCGAGCTCTGACAGGGAGAATTCCGTATGCATTGTTTCTTGGATGGCCACTATGTCAATTCGCTCGGTCCGCATGTACTCTATCAATTGGCGGCGTCGACCGTCTTGGACGAAACCGCGGATCCATCGGGGGGCTACTTGACCCCAAGACTTGTGATGCGCTCTGAGCATGGAGGGCAGCGGTGCGGGATCGGGTACGACCCTGGATCACCATCGGATCGGCCATCGCACGCGGCTGGATGCTCGGGGTAGCCCCAGAAGGGGCACCCGAGGAGGACCGCAGGCGGGTGCGGGTCTCGTAAAGACGCCCATCGAGAATATCCCGCACGCAAATTGCCTCAATCTAAACTAACAGGGGTGCGACCTCGCCCCGGAACACGATTGCCGAGTCCGCTACCACCTTTGTGAGGTGGCCAAGTGGAGCTGACTCTAGAGCAGAGAACGAACAAGTAGCAGGAGTAGCTGGGATGGACGGAGTACCTGGCTCAAGGTTCCGAGCAGTGGCCCGGAGCTCTGCTCGCTCGGGGATAGGCAGAGCTGGGCTACCCATCGACCTGGTCGCCTCGATCCGAGCACTACGCCGGGAGGACGTCACCAGGGATGAGGTCGATCTGCCCCACCTAGAGTAGGCTGTAGCCCGAGGTGGGAGTGGGGGTGCGGCCAGAGGGGTGGTAACCATAGCTGACTCCCCCCAAGGGCGATGCACAGGGAGCTCAGAGGCAGGGCTGGCAGAGACGTGGGCCTGACGATGACCAGATCCAGCAGGGTCGGCGTCCCATCGGGACTAGGAGGGGGTTCAGTCACCCCCTGGTTCAACGGGGTCGGGACAGCACGAGGGGTCCACGTACCCTCATAGACCGTAAGCGGAAGCGTTATGACAACACGGTTGATGTAGTCGTACGTCTTCACGATCTAACCGATCCTAGTACCGAAAGTACGACACCTCCGCGATGTGCACATGTTCGGCTCGATGATATCCCATGAACTCTCGATCCAGCTGAGTGTCGAGGGAGAGCTTCGTTAGCACGACAGCGTGATGATGAAGCTACCGGCGCAGGGCTTCGTCTAAGCACTACGACGATATGACCGAGGTGGATTATGGTGAAGGGGGCACCGCACACGGCTAAGACTATGATCAATGTGTGTGTTCTAGGGTGCCCCAGCCCCCGTATATAAAGGAAGAAGGGCAGGGGGCCGGCGGCCTCATAGGGTGCGCCCCAAGGGGGGAATCCTACTCCTACTAGGAGTAGGTTCCCCCTTTCCTAGTCTAACTAGGAGGGGAAGGAAAGAGGAGGAGGGGAGAAGGAAAGATGGGGCCGACCCCCAAGCCCTAAACCAATTCGGTTTGGGCCTAGGGGGGCACGCCACACAACTCCCTTGCTGCTCTCTATCTTTACCTAATAATAAAGCAAATTGGGTTTCTTTCGTCCGTCATGGCATTTTTCAGAAAAGTCCCTTTATTTCAGAGAATTCAACCCGCAGTCCTGTTTTAAGTTAAAACGAATCGTTATTTTCGTATTTTACACAAAAGTCCCTATCTTTTCTTGAAATCAACCCGCCGTCCGGATTTAAGTCACACCCGAACCGTTATTTTACATTTTTTGAAACCGCCTGATGTTTTAGGTAATTCATCCGCGTATCATATTTAAGTCAAACAAATGGTTTTTAAAAATCATGCATATCTTTTAAACCGTATCTCCGATTTGAACATGTTATATATGAAATTTGATTAGAAAAATATGTAGAATATGAATATGTACCTGTTAAATAGTTTTAAATATTATTTTGGAATATAATTGAGTCAAACCAAATGATTTTCTAAATTATCTGTATCTTTTAAACCGTAACTTCGATTTTAACATATTATATATGAAATTTTATTAGAAAAATGTGTGGAATCTAAATATGATGTTAATTTTACCTGATAAATATTTTCAAATATTGTTATGGAAGCAAACTTCTAATTTATAGCGTAAGATCCGATTTTTTTCATACCGGCGGCGATCCAGATTGCAAATAAACACACCAGTACGACCATATACGGAAAAGAAAACATCGATAACTACACATGCATACCTCTGAAAACTGTCGCGGGGAAAACAACAGATTTCTCATCGCGAGAGTGAGAGAAAGCGAGCGAGAGAGAGAGAGTGAGAAAGAGAGAGGGAGAGGGAGGAGAGAGGCAGAGAAAGATGCCTTAGGATTAACCATATTCAACACATGTTTTTTGTTGTTTTGTGTGAACATCGAGGACATCGCCGACGAGGGTGAGAAGGAGGATAAGAGGCAACACAAATATGATGCCGCACAAAAATAAAGGAGATGGACCTATTGTGGTCTTGAGTGATGGTTGTTGAGTTAAGAGCGTGTGCTATGTTTTCTCTCCCGTTGCAACGCACAGGCTCTTTTGCTAGTTTCCACTAAGGCCCATGAAGGCCCACTGACCCCCCGGGGGGTTCCGGTAACTCCCCGGTACTCTGATTTTCTCCGAAATCACCCGGAACACTTCCAGTGTCCGAATGTAGCCGTCCAATATATCAATCTTTATGATCAACCATTTCGAGACTCCTTGTCATGTCCGTGATCACATCCGGGAGTCCGAACAACCTTCGGTACATCAAAACACATAAACTCATAATACTGATCGTCACCAAACGTTAAGCGTGAGGACCTACGGGTTCGAGAACTATGTAGACATGACCGAGACACGTCTCTGGTCAATAACCAATAGAGGAACCTGGATGTTCATATTGGCTCCCACATATTCTATGAAGATGTTTATCGGTCAAACCGCATAACGATATATGTTGTTCCCTTTCTCATTGGTATGTTACTTGCCCGAGATTCGATTGTCGATATCTCAATACCTAGTTCAATCTCATTACCGGCAAGTCTCTTTACTTGTTCCGTAATGCTACATCCCGTAACTAACTTATTAGTCACATTGCTTGCAAGGCTTATAGTGATGTGCATTATCTGTTCCGTAATGCATATATTTACCTTTTGGGGACATGTCTATATCAAATAGAGTACTAAACACACACTCGCTACATGTCATCCCAGTCTTGGTACTCTTGTGGTTTCTTTTGTTTGCTCTGGCTTGTAGTCGTATCTGTTATCTAACCTTGTTTGCTCAGGTTCATTTCCTCCTAAGCCAACTCAAGACCACAAGGTAAGTATATGCATCACACTCATGTGCATGAGGACTTCTTGCTGATGTACATATTGTTTGCAAGAAAGACTCATGAGCATGTAGGTACATTTCCTATATTTACATATTTTGCTCTGATGCATATAGACAAGATACATGTAACACATTGCTAATCTGTCATGCTATGCATTCACATGCTCTTATATTCCATATTTACATGATTGCATACATATAGGGGGAGCCTATGCATGTTACATGTCTCTCCAAAGCTTTACTTCTTATTCTCTATATCTTTATCTAAAGCTTTGATGCATGTTGTCATCAATTACCCAAAAAGGGAGATTGAAAGCACAAGTGCTCCCTGGGTGATTGTGGTAATTAATGTCAACATATCTCTTGTTGGACTAATACTTTCATCTAGCATATGTCAGATAAGTCCAACAGTGGAGTGGCATGGACTAGAGGATGTGGGACCCCTTCAAGATGATGAAGTCAAATGATTGGCTCAAGCTCAAAGCTCAGGACTCTACATTTTTCATTTTAGTGATCCAAGATCACATTGAGTCCATAGGAAAGCCAATACTATTAAGAGGGGATGAGGTGTTGCTTAATGGCTTGGTTGCTCAAAGTGCTTAGTGATATGCTCCAAAGCCCTCAACCACTCTCTCACTTCCACATTTATCCCAAACCAAAAGTCAAACTCGGCCCCACCAAAACTTTCTATCCGGCGCCACCGAGTTCTCTTGACATAGCCACTGCCAGAAACCCTAATCAATTTGGTCTCACCGATGGAATCTCGGTCTCACCGAGATGGGCTTGCAAACTCTCTGTTGCCTATTGCATTAATTTCGGTCTCACCAAAATATGAAATCGGTCCCACCAAGTTTGCTTGGACAACTATCTATTTTTCTTATTACCCAAATCAGTCCCACCGAGTTTGTGTAATCGGTCCAACCGAGATAAGGCTTTACCCTAACCCTAGCACATCGGTCCCACCGAGTTGATCATGTCGGTCCCACCGAAAATCCTAACGTTCACATTTTGAACTAAATCGGTCCGACCGAGTTATATGATTCGGTCCCAGCGAGTTTGGTGATTTGTGTGTAACGGTTAGATTTTGTGTGGAGGCTATATATACCCCTCTACCCACTCTTCATTCGTGGAGAGAGCCATCAGAACATGCCTACACTTCCAATATACATTTTCCGAGAGAGAACCACCTACACTTGTGTTGAGGTCAAGATATTCCATTCCAACCACATAAATCTTGATCTCTAGCCTTCCTCAAGTTGCTTTCCACTCAAATCTTCTTTCTACCAAATCAAATCCTATGAGAGAGAGTTGAGTGTTGAGGAGACTATCACTTGAAGAACAAGAGCAAGGAGTTCATCATCAACACACCATCTTTTACCTTTTGGAGAGTGGTGTCTCCTAGATTGGCTAGGTGTCACTTGGGAGACTCCGTCAAGATTGTGGAGTTGAACCAAGGAGTTTGTACGGGCAAGGAGATCGCCTACTTCGTGAAGATCTACCCTAGTGAGGCAAGTCCTTCATGGGCGATGGCCATGGTGCGATAGACAAGGTTGCTTCTTTGTGGAACCTTCGTGGGTGGAGCCCTCCATGGACTCGCGCAGCCGTTACCCTTTTTGGGTTAAAGTCTCCATCAACGTGGATGTACGATGGCACCACCTATCGGAACCACGCCAAAAATCTCCGTGTCTCCAATTGCGTTTGCACACTCCAATCCCATCCCTTTACATTCTTGCAACTTGCACGATTTACTTTCTGCTGCTCATATACTCTTGTCATGCTTGCTTGGTATGTATTGTGAATGTTTAAACTTGTGCCAAAACTCCACTTCAACTTAAAAAAATTTAAAAACTGTAACTTTTCTTTCTAAGAGTCTATTCACCCCCGTCTAGACACCTCTTCCCGATCCTTTCAAGCGCGCGCTTGCACCACGCGAGGGCGCCGAGCCTGCTTGGTCTGCCAGCCACCATGCGTCGGGCGAGGAGCCGGTGCGCGGGAGGGCCCCGCCACCTCGCCTCCATGAACCACCGGGCCGAACGGGGTACCCAAGATCTCGGGGACGATGATGGTGGACCGGAGCTGCGGCCGCGGCGGTGCGGGGGAAGGGGAGGAAGGCGGGCGCTCCATGCGGGGCGGGGAGGCCATGGGAGTGTTAGAGTCAGACGAAAAGAAGCCAGAGAGAGAGAGACCCTAGATGCCATGGAGCGCGGGGAGGTGGGTGCCGCCTCCGGAGTGGATGGCGACGAGAGGGGCGGCCGCCGGCGCCGGAGTGGTGATCGGCGCAGCGCGCGGGGGAGAGGGGGTTCGCTAGGGATTTCCCTTTTCTGAACTTGCATGTCCGTCGCCTTCAGCCCCCCGTTTCCGACGGGGACGCGAGAAAGGCGAACACACGCGCGCGCGCCGCGGCGGGGATAGATACTTGTGCCGACCTCGAGCCGCCACCTTCCAGGGCACTCACCAGCGAGCGGTAGGAGGAGGAGCGGCATGCCATGTGTCAGGACCCCGACTCAATGCCACATCGATCTAGCATGTAACACCTCATATCACTTTGCGGCCTCACGCACGGTATTCCCACGGGTGTCGCCTTACCTTTACCCGGGACCGTTTGCGCCTGTTGGCACACGTATATGACAGTGTCGCTAGCACCCATATGATAAGGAGCCCGGGCTGACATGGCTAGTCGTAAACCCAAAGTGGCACAAACTTATAGGGACAGGCATCCGTTACCCAGCATCAAACGTGTCGGTCATCAGCGAGTGAATCCAGGCTGTAGCACTGGGCTAGCAGGACTCCGGTGAACCGGGCTGTAGCGGGCTAACAGGACTCCGGTATTCATCGCGTGACATTTCCCCGAAGGGACAGACACAGGAACGAAGAAGGACACATGCCGGCCAGCCTAAGTGTTTCGGAGCAGTAGCAAGCTACCATGGCTCGGTGGAAACACTAGGAGACATTTCCCGGTAAGAGAGGCTACTAAAGATAAACAACTAGATAGTCAGATCCCACATATACCAAGCATTTCAATAACATACACACAATATGCTCGATATGTGCAATACAACATGGCATCACAAAATGACTCTACGACTCAAGTAGTTTATCCAATAGGCTCCGAGGAGCGAGATATTACAAACATGGGTCTCATGACCCAACATTCAGAGCATACAAATCAAAACACAAGCGGAAGCTATCATGTCTGAGTACATACATCTATAAATGAAAAAGGCTGAGAAGCCTGACTATCTACCAGATCCTGCCGAGGGCACAAGATCGTAGCTGAGGTAACAAGCTAAATGTCGAAGTCCACGCGGAACTACTAGCGAGACCGAAGTCTCTCTGCAAAAACATAAATTAAGCAACATGAGTACAAATGTACCCAGCAAGACTTACATCAGAACTAACTACATATGCATCATTATCAACAAAGGGGATGGTGGGGTTTAACTGCAGCAAGCCAGCTTTGACTCGGTGGCTATCCTGAACTACGACTGCAAGTAACTCTTTTGAGGTGGCGCACACGAGTCCACATATTCACCATATCAATACACCACTATGGATCCGCTCCCGTCTCCCTGCGAGAACGCCAACCATAGCACTCACGCTTATCTTGCGTATTTTAGAGTATCCACTTTCACTTGTCTATGAACTGATATAAGCAACCCAGAAGTCCTTTACCGCGGACACGGCTATTCGAATAGATGATGTTAACCCTGCAGGGGTGTACTTCTTCATACATGTTTCCACCACTTAGCGTCTGCACACGACATGTGCTCGGCAGACTTCAAGCGAAAGCCGACGTGGGTGTAGACCACGACCTACCTAAACACTCAAGTCTCTAGTCCAGGTTTATCGCCTATTCGGGTTCCATCCATGAGGAGATCCGGCCGGAGTTTCGCTCACAGCCCCAAACGATGTGAACAGGGTTCCGTGACACCAAACGGGCGCCCCGTATACCCGGCCACGTGCCTACCGCATCACAGCCCACCCCTATGGTCAGCGCTGTCCACGGCCTCCAGCATACTACAAGCACCAGAAACTACTTGCAACTCCTGGACAGAGGACAAGGGTGAATAAGAAGTCGAGCGGGGTCATATTTCAGGGCCCAATGTATGGTAGTAGCTGAATCATGGATCACAAACACAGAACTCAGTTCCTGAGGACGGCTTCAATGAGACAACCCACCATGTACTCCTACATGGCCTCTCACCGATACCTTTTACCAAATCGTGTTCACACACTTAGCTCACACATAGTAGGACATGTTCACACACCTCTGATTCATCCCCGATGAATCAGACCTGACTCAACTCTAAGCAGTAGCAGGCATGACAAACAAACATGAATGAGTAGGCACAACAGGGCTCAAACAACTCCTACTCATACTAGTGGGTTTCATCTATTTACTGTCGAATGACAGGTCATGCAAAGGATAAAGGGGTTCAGCTACCGCAGCAAGTAACAGATGAATCGTTGTTGTCCTAATGCAGTAAAAGAGAGCAGGAGCGAGAGAGTGGGATTGTATCGGAATGAACAAGGGGGTTTTGCTTGCCTGGCACTTCTGAAGATAATATAGTTCTTCATCGGTGTCATCGATCATATCGCCGGTACACGTCTATCGAGAGGGGACAATTACCGGCAAACAAGGAAGAACGCAATCAATGCAATGTGACAATATGATGCATGAATGTGACATGGCAATATGATGTGATTTGTGCTGATGCAACTAAATCAGATTAAATGAAGTTGGTTTGAATCCAGGATTCAAATTCAAACTCCACATGTGGTTATTTAAATGCCATTTAATTGAATTGTGCTAAACAGCAGCTATAAGTTGTTCTAACATGCATGGAAATGGTATAGATGGATAGATTGGATTTTTCTGATAATTTTTCATATATAAATTATTTCATTTGGAGTTACGGTTAATTTTCTATGATTTATTGAAGTTTTAGCTATTTCTGGAATTTCCTGATTATTAATAAAATAAATTAAATTCCAGAAAAGGAATATTGCGTCAGCATGGCGTCATGCTGACCTCAGCAGAGTCAACAGGGGCTGGTCCGGGTCAAACTGACCTGTGGGCCCTGCGTGTCAGTGTCTGGACTAACTAACCTAATTAAAATTAACCCTAACTAACTTGGTTAGCCGGGCGGGGCCCGCATGTCAGTGGGAGAGAGGGGAGAGTCAAACCGGGCAGTGGGGTCAACCCACGCCGGTCAAGGGTCAACGGTCGCCGGCGTTTAGCCGACGGCGAGCCCGACGCGGCGGCGAGAGTGGTTTTGGCCGTTTCGGCAACCAAACGAGCCGCGGAGGGTGGCTATGGGTAGCTGGAAACATGCCGCAACTTCTGGTGGAGTCGGTTGGGGTCGGGGCGGCCGGAATCGGCGCCGGCGACGAGCTCAGCGGCGGCCGAAGCTCGGGTGCAAGTGGGGATGGGGCTGCGGTGCACAAAAGAGCGCGGCGAGGTGCCTCGGAGGCTCTACGCGATGCGGGGAGCGCGTTGGGCGCATGCCCGGGACCAAATGGTCACCGGAGCATCACAGGCGACGAGTGCGGGCGGCGGCGCATGCGGTTGGATGTGGTGCGGCAGCTACAGCGTGCGAGAGAGGGAGCGGAGAGGGGGAGCAGGAGCAGGAGCTCACGGCGATGACGACGGAACGCTCGGCGAGGTCGGGGACGGTCCGGGGCCGACGAATTTGACGGTGATGGCCGGCGGGTCCGAGGTAGAAGACGAGCCCGGTGAGGTCGTTCGGGGGCTTCTGGAGGGGCGTGGCTCGGTGAGATGGGTCGAGGACGGAGTGGCGGAGCTTGTGGGGTAGTCGGGGAAGCGAGGGAGGCCCGGTAGCCGTGGTGGCAGTGGACGGCGGCGACGAGCGCGCTCGGGCGCGAGAGGGGGAGAGCAGAGAAGGGAGAAGGGGTCGGGAGAGAGTGAGAGAGAGGAGCGAGGGGGCTGCGTGGCTTCACCCGAAGAGGCCAGGGCGAAGCGGCAAGCAGGAGGTGGCCGGGGCGGCGTCGGCGCTCGCCACGCCTCGCCTCTGTCGTTCTGGCGAGGGAGGAAGACGACAGGGGAGGGAGGCGGCGGTGGGCTGGGCCGGAACGGAAGCTGGGCCGGCTCTGCTGCAGGTGAGCGCCAGGTAAGTGGCTGGGCTGCTGGTGGGCTACCAGGTAAGGCCAGGTAAGTTGCTCTGTTTTATATTTCTGTTCTGTTTTCTATTTTTTTAAATTTGTTTTGCCACTGTTTTGAATTTAAAAATAATTCAAACAATGCCAAAAACTCCTCTGAATATTTTTGTTTTGCTAGATGGACTTTTCCAAAAGCTCATAAAATATTTCAGGGGTATTTGAAATTATATTCTAATTATATGAATATAATTCAAATTCAAATAGCTAATGATTTAAATTCAAAGTCCCAAAAATAAATCCTTAAAAATGTTCAATATTTTTGGTTTGGATCAAAACCCTTGCCAAAAATATTAAACATCTAAGAAGAGCATTTTGGAACAATGAATGAGATTTTAGGGTTTTTGCCCTTTTTTTATTTAGGGTTTTGAGGCTTCCAAAGTTCCTCAGTTCAAGTTTCAAAATTTAAACATGATGCAAACACCAGGCAGCACCAGAGGCTAGGGATGTGACACCATGGCGATGTTTCTCGCGCGCACGGTCAAGAGGCGGCGATGGCAAGCGGGGAGGGCCTCGTCGAGATTCGCCCCCGCGACCTCCAGTTCCTCTGTAAGTATCTAGTTCAGTCCCTTGCTCCTCCTCCTCCCCTACCCTCCCGATCCCTCCGTGGCTGGATGGACGGAGCGTGCCGTAGCGCATAAAATCGGTGGTAGTCTCGGTGCGGCGCGCTTGTGGTTGTGAGTGACGTGTCGATGCTTTGGTTTGCTCTACTCATGGCGCGGTGTGCCCCGGATCAGCAGCCAGTCCAACTCCGTAGCTGATCAGCGGGTCATGTGTCATTCTTGTCAGTTAGCGCAATGTCTCGGTGAATCAATCATACATTCATACTAAACTCCATCTATGATGTGTCACCAGATTAAGCCTGCCACTGTAGCTCCTCCGCCCCTGTTCCTGGTGGAATTACTGTGGCAGCAGTGTGGCCGGTTGTGACTTTTGAAGATGTAGTTTCCATAGCATGAGTGGTGTTCTTAAGTTTGCTGCATATGCTGTGCGTTTGGTGAATTGAGATTTCTACATTCCGTGCGTGTTTGTTCACTATACTTGAAGTTGTGTTCATTTTACAATGGATTAAGCTGTCATGGGAGATAGGACTAGGCTAGTTACTTCCGTGTTTATACCAAACATGTTATATCTCTGATTCCATTAGATCTTGGAAGATTGTAACATCCCAATTTTCAATTTGGATATTATCATTTAGATCATGCATTTTTTTTCACATTTGTTTTATTTGAAATTCTTGATCTTAGAAACCTTAAGCAACTCAAGGACCAATTGAGAGAGTTGGAGGTTTTCTCAAAAATCCATTTTTGAATTTTCAAAATTGGCAAATTGGATCAAAGTTATTTATTCAAAATATTTTTCCAATTATTTCAAATAAATAAAATAAAGAGAGAAGATAAAAGGACTTCTTCAAAAACAGCAAAGAAATATTGGAAATTAAATTTTGAATAAAAATATATTTTATTTGATTTTATTTACAATTTTTTTATTAGCACTAATAATTTTATTTTTATTTTAGGCATTTAGGCCCAGAAAAATGTTCACCTAAGCCCATTTAATTAGGAGGGACTATGTGAATTTTTCTGGAATTTTTAAAAATATATTTATTATGTTTTTCGTATCTCTAGAAAAAATATTGTTTTAAAAAAGTTTCGGGCCGACTGAACTGGGCCGCGCCCAGCCTAGCCGGCCTAGGCCGCCAACGCCATCGTCCCCAAGCCGGACTCTAGTTGGAGACCGCCGCCACCTTGCCTTGGCCCCTCTCCCAAGCTGCCGCACCCCTCCCCTCTTTAAATAGCGCCCCGACCCCCTCTTTTCCTCAACAGCTGCAGCCGCCGGACTTAGCACCGCCGCCTCGCCTCACCCGTGCTGCACCACTTGCCGCCGCTCGCGCCACCGCCGCACTTCCGAGCCGCCACCGATGATGACTGCCACCGCCGCCCGCGCCAGGCCCCGTAGCCGCCGGAGATCCGCTCGCCGCCGCCGGATTTCCCGCCGACGTCGAACCGCCGTGGACCGGTAAAACTGCCACCCCGGTCCGATTCGTTTTTTAGTTTTGGTTTTTCTTTTAAAACTCGATTTAGTATTTATTTTAGTTATTTAGCAAACATTCGTTCGTTTATGTTCTGTAGTGAACAGATTCGTTAGATTTGTTTCGGTAGTGAACGTTCGTTCGGTAGATTTTTCTTTTTATTTAGTTTTCTGCCAAGGACCCAGATGCGATTACTTTTCTTATAGATTAGCCCTTGTTTTTCAAACGATCACAACTTTTTGCTCGTTTATCCAAATTCGATGAAACCAACGCCAAATTCTTCGTTATAATCCCCTCTATCCAGATAACCAACTTAACAATATTTTTGAAAGTTTAAAATTTGATTTCAAACAGATTTAAATTTGAACTTCTTTTGATCATAACTTGAGTTTTGTAACTCCGATTTGGTTGATTCTTTTTGCAAATCGAAGCTCTTGACCTAAAATTTCTGTTAAGATCTAATCCACATAATTTAGGTACTGTTAGAAATTGTTTTCTATTTGAAAAGTCTTATTCGCTTAATTCTGAGTTTTCTGAATCTTTTTCTTCGGTTTTCATTGCATCTTATGCTTCAGTGCTTATGTATGCTATTGTTTGTCTATGATAGATTTTCCGGAGTGCGAAGCTTGATACTACGAATCTCTAGGGTTTTTCGATCATCAACAAGGCAAGCTACACTTTGATCATACCCTTTTATACCCAGTTTTTCTGCATTAGTTTCAACCCTCAAAGATTGCATGAGTAGGATTGGGAACATGTGGTTATGCTATGTAGTTCATGAGGTAGGAACCTATTACCTTTTATCACCCTGAGAATATACGTTATGCTCATATTGCTTAGCCATGCTCATAGACGGGGATTGGTATGTGAGAATCATGCAAGTTCTGAGAGTTAATAACTAAGGATAACTTAAGGTGGAAACTTTAATACACATCTGGGTGGAATGGTTGCGGGCACCTGGAGAATCTAGTGTTATCCTAGGAGATCCCGGAGTACCTGTGTGATCATCCTACGGAATGCCACCCAGGCTCAAAGGGATCATATAATTATTTATGCCTAGAAACTTCCGTGTGCAGCCACAAGACATTATGGGCTCTGGCATAGTTGAGTAAGTTGTGTGGCCTCTTTCAGTGGTGGACTAGCAGATGTAGGGGAAAATAGGTGTACCGGTCTACCCAGAGTAAAGAGTTAATTCTTCATGAAAATCGTGTCTCGATCTTCTGATCATGGAGGTGGTTGAGTCTTGTGGGGAAAAGTGCGCAACCTCTGCAGAGTGTACAAACTAATCATGATTAGCCGTGAATTATTTGTTTAATGAAATTGTTGGGTTATCTAGAAGTGAATTATTTGTTGATCTCATCATTCTGTTTAATGAAATTGTTGGGTTAATATTTTGTACTTAGTAATTTGGGATTGAGTTGGAGGAACTTTTATTATATGGATAATTTAACTTGGTAGTAAATAAAATTTATTCCTCTGTTGTAGGAAAAAAATTAGCTTTATGCAAAAATTTAACTTAGAGCCTCCACCAGCCAAATATGCATGTAGTGATAGTTGTTATTCATCATTGCTCTATAGTGTGATCTTGCCAGCATATTCCCTGTGCCGACCTACACGGCTGCAACGTCTCATGTTGCAAAATTTTCAGACAAGGAGTAAGGTGCGATAGGTCGTTGTCGTGCACTCAGCTTTGCCATGGAGTTGGATGGACTCATTTATCTTCAAGCAATTATTTAATTTAGTTGGCCTTCAGCCATATTTATGTAATAAGTACTCTCTATGAGACTCTCGGTGTAATAAGTGTGTGATTGAACTCTGTTATAAATCCTCGAGTACTGTGTGTGTCAGCATACCGATCCAGGGATGACACTTAAGCATAGAGACTTCGATCCATTGGGATCGAGTCGCTACAAAGATGATCTGAGTAAATGCCTTCTCCGCCAATGACAACATATATTTAACTGACTACATGTGATTCTGTTAGATCTTGCACTAAATGGGAATGTGTTTCCTTTTATTCTTCCCTGTATTAGGAGTTTGGGACTGTGAGATACCGAGGTCCCATCCCCTTATCCAAATTGATCTGTTGCATATGCACGGTGAACGTTTGAAACGAAAATTTATTTTCTCCATTAGAATTTCCATACCATTTATTTTTATTTATGTAGTAATCTGGATGCATTCTTTACATATTTTTTATATTATATCTTTTTTTTCTTATTGACAGTTGAGGTGAGAAGCAAAGTTCATGTTCTGTACATCTTGTGAACAGAATAGATGAGTATGTTGCATTCAAGGTTGGCATGCAATTTGTACTTATATTTATGTTTATGTGTGGCCTTTTTGTCATAATGGTAACATATGATGCACAAATATGCTGGACAACTGTCATCTAGCTTTTGCACTTAGTTATTGCATAGATATACAATCAGCAATGCACTAGTTTATTACTTTAGTGATCTAAACGATCTTATGTTAGTTTACAGATGGAGTACTTGACATAACAAAGAATACAATACATCATAGCATCTATTACTGATCGGACATTTTGACCAGGTTAAAACAACTTCCCCAAAAAGATATTGTGTTCTACCAAATATTGGAGTTATTCTTCCAAGGGCAACTATAGTTTTATAGTTGTGTGTAGTCTTCCACTGGCCGATCGACTGGAAGGTATGATTATTTTGAATTGATTTAGCACTATCTTGTGTGTAGTTCTAGATTTACACATCAAATTATTAGTGAGCAGTGAAAAGATGAATGTTAACAACATGTTATGGTTGAATCAAAGTATTGAAATCCCTCATGGTACAGACCTTCGAGTACAAAGAGAAAGTAGGAAACTAAAGAACTTGCATAACTTATTGCGGGAAAGGAAGACAATTCTTAATGCTCTTAGGAGATGCATTTATTGACTCCTAAAGAATACCATACGATATTAATTAGTTTTCAGTAACAAGATTATGACATTTATTGGACTCCAAAGATTTCATATGAAATTAACTGATTCTAGTACTACATCATTGGACAGTAATGGTTCAAAGCACCAACTTATGTAACTCAAAGTTGATATAGTTCTAAATACTGACAATGGTGGTTTACCAAATTCAAAATTGATCCCAATCAGATATTGTGCTCCTGATGTATCCTCCTTTTGTCTGTAGATGATCTGAGTGTATGTCATTAAAAATAATTTTCTGCCCCCTTCTCGTGAAATTGATAGATATAATAGCAACTTAAAATCATATCTACCATCAAAAATTCTCTTGTCCACTCATGTGATTCATTCATGATCAGCTAGCTCCTGGTGTATTACTTCTTGTATTGATCTAATGGAGGAGATAAGCTTGCTTTGAGGAAGAGAGAAAACATATTTTCAGTGTTCATATTCTTTGGTTAGTTTTAGGTTTTTGTAGCTTAAATTACACTTGCTTTTAAGTATATGTTTTGTTAACTTCACTGCCAACTGAATTGTAGTTACTATGCAAAACAAAAGACTACTCCACCAGGTATACAAATAGAAGACAAGTTTCTTGTGTAAACCACAGCTTTTCCTTCTGGTATAACTGATGAAGGCATCCATCCTGCTTTTTTAAGTTCTCGCTACACAGTAATTTATGTTCTGTTTGTGATGTTGTCTTTGCATCTTCCATTCCTAGTTTTAATCTGCTTGCTTTCCTCTATTCCTGTTGTAGTTCTCCAAAGAAACCATAAGATATGTCGAGGATAATAAGCCGAGAGTTGTCCATGTTGGTGCAACTCGGCCTGAAGCAGAGCAAGTCATCAGTGGAATTGTGCCAAGACTGCCATTGAGGTTCCCGTGGGAAAAGAGACATTGAATATTGTGAATGGAGTACCTAATGTGGCGAACCAAGTTCCCTCCCTAAGAGAATCTCCAGCTATTTTGAATGAAATTCCTGTCCCTATAAAAGGAACTCCCGCTCTTTTGAGAGATTTCCCTGTCCCGTTGAAAGAAGCTCCAGGTACTTCATCAAAACCATCCATTTGAAAGGAACTCCTATTAGTTTTGTAGAAACTCAGTTTTCTTCAATAGAAAGGAATACAACCTTAAAAGAAACTCCTACTATTCTGAGAGATTTCACAATCACGTTGAAAGAAGCTCCAACTACTTCAGCAGAATATGTTACTCATTTGAATGGAACTCCTACTGATTCTGTAGAAACTCAATTCTCTTCAACAGAAATGAATATGTCCTTTAAAAAAGCTCCTGCTATTTTGAGAGATTTCCCAGTCCCATTAAAGGAAGCTCCAGCTACCTCAGTAGAATCAGATATCCATTTGAAAAGAACTCCTATTGTTTCTGTACAAACTCAGTTTTCTTCAACAGAAATGAATATGGCCTTTAAAAAAACTCCTACTGCTCTGAGAGATTTCCCAGCCCCATTGACAGAAGCTCCAGCTGCTTCAGCCGAATCTGTTATTCATTTGAAAGAAACTCCTACTAATTTTGTAGAAACTCAATTTTCTTCAATAGAAATGAATACGGCCTTAAAAAAATTCCTCCTGTTCCGCGAGATTTCCCAGTTCTGTTAAAAGAATCTCCAGCTATCCTAGCAGAATCTGCTATCCATTTGAAAATAACTCCTACTGTTTCTGTAGAAACTCAATTCTCTTCAGCAGAAATGGATACAACCTTTACATATGTTCGTGCTCCACAAGAAGTTTCTGTCTTAAGTGATATACTACTTGTCAACACAGAGAATCTTCATCCATATCACGTAGGTTTCGAATTCTCACTTATGTTGCATGTCCTTTTGCCTTTGCTTACCGAAAAAGACTTTTGCCCTGCTTTATAAATAAAGCAACGACCGAGCACAAAGTTATCAAGGTACCAACCAACCAAACACACACACACACACACACAAAGCCACCATAGGCAGGTACGACGAACACACACAGATGAAACCCAGGTTCAGCTGTGGCCACAGCACAACAAGCCCAACACCGGCGCACGACACACACTACAAACACAACGACGGTGGTGAGGTGGAGAAGATTTAATCTGGCTCCGGTGGTGGTGGGGGAAGTGGTGGGGCTATCCGGAGAGCCATCAAACGAAGCTGGGTGATGATGGAGGTGATCGCATCTCTCTCCCGGGGACGGCTAAGCGGCCGCCAAAGCTGCAAGTAACCAGACCATTTGAACAAAGCGTCAGTAGCACGACAAAGAGGAATGCACTGAATCACAAGCTTATTCCTAATAGCCCACAGCGTCCAGGTTAGCACCCCGATGATCAGCCACCTAATGTGGCGAACAGAGGGAGCTAGCGCCTGGAGTTCTGCAAAGAGAGAGGGGAAGTTGTTGTAGTCCCAGCTTCCACCCACTATTTTGCGGAAACTACTCCATAGGAACTGCGCGGACACGCAGGTGAAGAAGATATGGTTCGAATCCTCTTCAGGCCCGCAGAGCGGGCACCGCCCATCACCTGGGCCATTGCATTTCAGGACCTCCATGTCGGATGGGAGGCGGCCGCGAATCCATTGCCACAAGAATATCCTAATCTTCAAGGGGAGCCGGATCTCCCAGATGGTAGTGAGCGCCTCATGACCCATCGATGGTGCGATGGCCTGGTATAGAGACTTAGTGGAGAATTGCCCAGATGGCTCTAGACGCCACCTGGCATGGTCATCTTCTAACTCAAGATCAGGCTTGTGTAGCGCGATGCATTCCAGCAGCTCATGCCCATCAGCATTCTCAGCCGGGCCAAACGCTCTCCAGAACACGAGTTGCCCTAAGTCAATAAGGGCCGTCGCGATCGAGATCCGCAGGTCAAACACGATGGAGAACAGCTCAGGAAAACAAGCCGCGAGGGGCAAGTCCCCAGCCCATCTATCGAACCAGAACATCATGGCGGTGCCCGATCGAACCGCAATCGAGGTGCCGATGCGGAGGATAGGAAGGAGCTGAATGATGGATTCCTAGAACTGGGAGCCTCCAGACCGCTGTCAGAAGGCGAGAGGCTAGCCACAAAAGTATTTGTGCTGAATGAGGTGAAGCCACAGGTCACCCTCTCTGTTGGCAATCCACCACAACCACCTTGTTAGGAGGGCTATGTTCATGCGTTTGGAGGACATGATCCCGAGACCACCCTGGTCTCGCGGTTTACAGATCTCCGACCAGCGAACCATGTGGTATTTCTGCTTATCGCCCTCGCCGGCCCAGAAGAAGCGCCCCTGAACTGTGGCAATCTCATGATGCAGAGTCTCAGGAAGGCTGAGAAGCTCATGATGAATGTTGGTGTTCTAGGAACGGGGGTCCCCAGACTTGCCTGCCTGCGGCCCACTGCGTGGCTAAGCCAACAGGCCATACGACCCATCTTCATCAACATGGCATCCAAGACCCTCGCGAGGGGCCAAGCCTCGCGAGGCGGACGACGCAAGACCTCCTTTGGAGTGGCCTAGTCAGGTAGGCTCACGAGGAGCGGAGATATCAAGGCGAGGCAAACCTCACGAGGTTCTCGTGACATGAGCCATGACGATCGGCACCAGGCGGGCGCTAGGAGGGTGCCAGCGCGCGCATCGTCCTTGTTTCCTCTTTGGTGCTAAGGAGGCCTGCGCAGGCGAGGAGGACCAAGGCATCAGGCAAAGGTTTCCATATCGATGCAACAAGGCCAGGACCAGAAGGACGGCAAGACGGAGGTCATCGTGGAGCCCAAGACGGTGTCACCACAGAGCCTTTCATAGGCGGAGACCGCCTTCGTGAGGATAGCTTGTACTAGCTGCCCCCTTTAAATTTGCCTGCCGTTGTTGGCTCCCTTCCCGCTCAATATTTGGGAAGAGGACCAGGCCCCTATAAGTAGGACCAGCCACCATCATAGGCAGGGAGGATCATTTTTTAGACCATCCAGAACCACACAAGTTAGCCAGGCACAAGAACACCTCAACCTCAGGAGGCTGTTCTTCCCCTTGTATTGTTCATCATCAGCCCTGGAGGCAACCCACCACCACCACACTGGAGTAGGGTATTACACCACAACGGTGGCCTGAACCAGTATAAATCTTGTGCCTTTCTGTGTTGCGAGTTCATTGAGTTCATCCGCGAGATCTTAGCAAGCTAGGGCGTAGATCGGTGGGAGGAAAAGACTTCGCACGAACCCCAGTGTTCGAACCTTAAGGGTTTGCCAGAACCCCACAATCGACATTTGCCGCGCTAGGTAGGGGTGCGCCGTAGCTTCCCTTCGATTAGTTCGTCCCTCCGTTGCCCCATCGTCGGGCTGCCCTCACCGCCCGCGTTGCTCAGACGACCCCCATTGGTGGGCCACCTCGTCGTTCTTCGTCTCCCGCCGCCAACGCCGCCACCGGCCCGGTGGGGAACGAGCAACAAGCGTCTTCGCTGCATCCTTCGATACGGCAGGACGGTCGCACTGCCACTCCATCGCTGACCCCAACCGGTTCTCTGTCCCATGGAGGTGCGGACCGCACTCCTCGCCGCAAACGAACTCCTGCGCTACCGCCCAGTCGACGACCTCTATGAGGAGTGGCTCGACCGCGTCGCCGAGCTCGTCCGCGCCACAGGGGGCTCCTCGGCGCTATCCGTCTCTGTGCCTCACCCTCAGCCGGCCATAGGCGACGAGGCCCGAGGCGCGCCTCCGCCACCCCAGCCCAAGGACGGCACCTTGGCACCATGGCGCATGGCCCCGTGGTGTGATCCGCCACGCCCGGTTCCCGCGCGCGAAGAGAGAAGCTGCCAAGAAATCCCTCGGCTGCGAGGAGCCGCACCCGCGCTCCCCGCACCGCCTAGTCAAGACCGCGCGCCGCCCGCGGTGGCACAGCGCGGACCTCATCAAGACCAAGCTCCACCTCTGAAGCGGGCCCCAATAACTATGGCCGGTTGCCGCGCCTTCACCCCCGAGCTGCGCAACATCGCCTGGCCAGGCAAGTTCAAGCCAGATCTGCCTCCTCGCTACGATGGCACCGCCGACCCCACGGAGTTCCTGCAGCTCTACGAGCTGAACATCGAAGCAGCCAACGGCGACGAGAAAGTCATGCAAAATTGGTTTCCCATGGCTCTCAAGGATGGCGCCCGCTCCTGGCTCCTGAACCTGCAGCATGGCTCGATCTCCTCCTGGGACGAGATGCGCGACCACTTCATCACCAACTCCTAGGGCACTCGCGACCGCCCGCCGGCCGCGGGCGACCTGCGCCGTATCAAGCAATAGCCAGGGGAGACCCTCCAGAAGTACATCCAGTGCTTCAACAACACCCGCCTCAAGATCCCCAAGGCCACGGATGAGGCCATCATCTCCGCGTTCTCTGACGGTGTCCGTGACGTCAAGATGAAGGAAGATATCGCTATCCATGAGGAGCTCTGCACATCTCAGGAGCTGTTCAACCTGGCGACCAAGTGCGCAAGAGCTGAGGAGGGGCGCCTCTCTCTCCTTGAGCTGCCAGTCGCGGGCACAGAGGAGAAGAAAGTCAAGGCCAAGGACGCGAAGCGCAAGGAAGCAGCGGTGCTAGCGGCGGAGCCCGACACCAAACGGGCAGAGATCAGCCCGAGTCATCCAAGAACAGCTGACCGTTCTGTGCCTTCCACAACCTGAACACCCACAAGACCAGCGACTGCCAAGAGCTCAGATCCATACGAGAAGGACGCTACGGTCGACGCCCTGAGCGCAGCGACCGGGGCTACGACCGCGGAGGAGAACGTGGAGGCGGACGCTGGGACGACCGTGGCCCGCGCCAGTAATGGCACGACATGCCTCATGAGGACCGCTGGCAAGACCATCCTCGCGAGGGGGCCTGGAGGGACTAGCCTCGTGAGGATCGCCCCCAAAGCAACGCTGGTCTTCCCCCGCTACCGCCACCAAGAAGGAACGACGATCATCATCAGGATGAGGGGGCTGGGGGCTTCCAGGAGCCGCGTGCAATCGCCTACATCTTGGGTGGCGCCCAGGCCCCAGCCTCTCGGCGCATCTTCAAATGGATCGCTCACGAGGTGAACGCAGTGCTCCCCAAGCTTGAGGCTGCGCGCCCGCTCAGGTGGTCCCGGTGCACCATCACTTTCAACTCGGTAGATCAGCTCAAGTGCGCGGCCACCGCCGGCGTCCTCCCAATGTTGTGTTCCCCAGTCATCAGCAATGTGCAGGTTACCAAGACCCTCATCGATGGCGGTGCAGGGCTCAACGTCCTGTCCGTCGACACATTCGACAACCTCCAAGTGCCATATGAGCAGCTCTAGCATACCAAACCTTTCTCAAGAGTGACCGGCGGCTACACCACACCGATACGGCAGGTCCCCCTACCTGTCACCTTCGGCACACGTGACAACTACCGCACCAAGCTCATCGATTTCGATGTCGCCCACATCCGCCTGCCGTACAACGCCATCCTCGGGTATCCGGCCCTGGCCAAGTTCATGGCGGTCACCCACCACGGCTACAACGTCCTCAAGATGCCTAGAAGCGGCGGGGTCATCACAGTCCCATGTGAAGAAAGGGATGCAGTGTGCTCCCTCGAGCGCGCCTTCCAAGCTGCAGCAATCGACGACCCCAACAGCAGAAGTGAGGGCCCTCCGAAGGCCACCCCCAAGAAGAGGCAGCTGCCCCGTGCAGGACCTCAGGAGGATGATGTCGCGGCGGGAGCCTCGGCAGGATCAGCGCCCGTCCCAAGGGCGCCTCCCTCCATCGCATAGGAAGGCGCGCCCAACGCGCTCCTCGGGCAGGGCTCGGGGGCTCTCTTCTGGAGGGCCTCAGGCCTTGCCAACCTCATGAGGGAGGCGCTTGGGCACCACTTGGAGGCGTGCTACGCGGCATGTTTTCCTCAGGAGAACATAGGGCAAGGGGTGCCCACCACTCAGGAGTTCATCGCCAAGACCACACAGGAACTACAAGACGTCGGAGCCATGCGCGGTGACAACCGCTCACAGGGTGCAGCGCACCACAGGCGAGGGTGCCGTGCTGCGCGTCTGCATCGACTTCCCAGGGCTCAACAGGGCCGCATCTCAGGAGCGCTTCTGGCCTTCATGTGTGGGCTGTTGCGGGGGCCCGCCACATAGCTACATTCGCATGCCCCTCGGCTTGTCGAGCGTGGCGTCGGCCTATCAGCGCAACATGCGGCATGACCTGGCGGCTCAAGAGGCCAGGTACCGCGCCGTCCTGGAGGAAACGGAGATGGTCTTCGGGGAGCCTCCTGAGCCTCCCGAGGCTCAGGGCTCCGGTGGCTCATGAGGAGTCCTCTCTTCGACGCACGCCTTCAGCTGCACCAATTCTGCTTTGTCTACAGAACCAGGTGACATCTTCCAAGCTCATTTAAGCTAGGAGCTGCCCCTTGGGCCGCAATATTCCCAGGCCATGTGGGTCCGTCCCTGCGGCATGTATCCCTTTTGCTCATGTCTTTAGCTTGCCTTGCTGGGGGCGCCCTTCGGGCTGCATCATCCCCAAGCCGCTCGGGCCGGACCGAGTGGCATGTATCTTCCTACATTTATCCAAGCTGATCTGCCTTCCCCACTTAACCTACCTACGGTTATCGCCTTCTCAATTGCCACCCGCCGCGGATACATTCACCCCGTGCAATTTTCTTGCGCGTTAAAAGGGGGGCTCCTGAGCATCGCGACTCAGGAGCTCTTACTAGCTCTCCAGCCCTCACCCTCTGGCCTTGACTACGGCATCGCGACCTGGCATACCAGCGGTGGCTGAGCTCGCTCGAGGGCCGGGACCTGAGGACGTAGAGTGCTTGCACCTAACCGTCTTGGAGGAACACACAGTCACCAAGACTCAAGACCAGGCGCAACACGCCTTGAGGTAGGGCCTCGTGAGTCCCGCGCTGGCTCACGAGTGCCCAGATACACCTCGCAGCCCTACCGTGCAAGCCACGTGTCAGGGCGGGGCTGTACACTCCCCAGGGGCTCCTCCCGGAGGGCCCCCCATCCCATGCACAAGTGGAAGCACCATGCTCCGTGCTGGCCGTCGACACTACCGAGGAGCGGCTATGCCCATGCACAAGCGGAAGCACTATGCTCCGCGCTGGTGATAAACAACTGAGGGCGGCCCCACGGTCGTACCAACCTCAGGGAACCTAGAGCTCAGCGTCCGGCCTCACCGCAACACCTCCCCTCGGAAGAGCTGCGCGAGGGGGCTGGGCATAGGGGTTGCGCTCGGACCACACCCAAGCGAACGCCACCCAACCAGGTCTCCTGGACCTAGGCATCGCGCGCCCCTCCCGAGGCCTCGGCGAGGGCAGGTATGGAAATTGTTTGCGCGTCAAGGCGGACTCCTGAGCATCGTGACTCAGGAGCCTAACTGGTCATGTAGCCCCTCACTCCAGGTCCGTCCTAGTCTCCGGTCGGCCCAATGGCGGTTGAGGTATGCGCGGGGCCGGGCCCTGCCAACGTAGAACATCAGTCTATCCTCGCGAACTCTCCCTATAAGCTGTTTGCGCGTCAAGGGGGACTCCTGAGCATCGCGACTCAGGAGCCTAACTGGTCACGTAGCCCCTCACTCCTTGGTCCGTCCTGGTCTCCGGTCGGCCCAATGGCAGTTGAGGTATGTGCGGGGCCGGGCTCTGCCGACGCAGAACACAAAGCAAATAGGAAGGAAATCGCAAAATCTCGAAGAAAATATTACAAACACATTGTCCTCACACATTGTCTTCACGATATCAAATGAAAAGTCTAAAGACCTCCCTGAGGCCTAATGCATGTTGCAGGAATGAAACAGGAGGGTAGCCGCAGGTCACCCCCGGACGCCGCCATCACCCGCGGAAGGAGCTACCTCGTGAGCGAAGCTGTCTTCACCTTCACCTCTAGCCGCAGGATCAGCGACATCACTAGACAGAGGAGCGGAGACAAAGCTGTGGAACTTTTTCAGCAAGGCCTCCACCTGACCTTGCACGGCTGTGGCGACAACCTCGTATTGGTCTGCAGCCACAGGCTCCAGCAGCTCGTCAAGGCAAGCGCTGGGGTCGCGAAGGTGCAGGTGGCTGAAGATGCGAGTCAACACAGCTGAAGACAGGACGCGAGCTTCCGCCTCCGCCATAGGACCAACGCCATCAACGACTTCCTCGAGCGCCTGCACCAAGAGGGGAAGCAGCCGGGCGGGGCCGTCCTCGTCGGCGGCCAGGGACTTCTCCAGGCCGTGCTCGTAGAGCGTCTTCTGTGCCTTGTGGGACCTCTTCTCGAGATCGGCAAAGGCCGCACAGTCTTCGGTCAGGACTCGCGCCTTGGCGTCGAGCTCGGCCTCTCTCGCCTTCGCCTCCCGCTCCAGCTCTTCCAACCGGTTGCGCTAGGCGGCCTGCGTCCGCCCCAATTCTGCCAGCTCAGCATCACGGTTCTTGACGGTGTCCTCCCGGGCCTTCATTTCCTCCTCCTTCGCTTGGTGGCAGCGTGCTTCTTTGGCGTGCTTGGCGCGCAGGCCCTGCAGCTCGTTCTCCAGCACCTGGCAACGGTCGCGGGCGGCCTCGGCATCTTTCAACGCCATCTCACGATCGGCTGCGGCGTTGGTGGCACTCTGCTTCTCCTTCTCAGAAGCCGCAACAGCCTGGCCCAGCGTCGCGCGAACCGCAAGGTTGGAATGGAGCCAGCCTGAGGCCAGCTCCAGGTGCTCGGCCACAAGGCGTGGGTCTGCGCCCAGGAGATCCGCCTGCAGTCGGGTCATCCCCGAGAGATCATGAGGGAGTCCTGTATTAGGGGGTCTCCGGACAGCCGGACTATATCCTTCGGCCGGACTGTTGGAGTATGAAAATACAAGATTGAAGACTTCGTCCTGTGTCCGGATGGGACTCTCCTTGGCGTGGAAGGCAAACTTAGCAATACTGATATGTAGATCTTCTTCCTTGTAACCGACTCTATGTAACCCTAGCCCCCTCTGGTGTCTATATAAACCGGAGGGTTTAGTCCGTAGGACAACAACAATCATACCATAGGCTAGCTTCTAGGGTTTAGCCTCTACGATCTCGTGGTAGATCAACTCTTGTAATACTCATATCATCAAGATCAATCAAGCAGGACGTAGGGTATTACCTCCATTGAGAGGGCCCGAACCTGGGTAAACATTGTGTCCCCCGCCTCCTATTACCATCCGCCTTAGACGCACAGTTCGGGACCCCCTACCCGAGATCCGCCAGTTTTGACACCGACATTGGTGCTTTCACTGAGAGTTTCACTGTGTCGTCATCATAAGGAGGGATGGCTCGTCTCGTTGTCAAGAACAACATCACCTCTGGGGGAGCCCTGGCTGTAGGCCAAACTCTCCGACTAGGCGGCTTCGTCATGGCCGCCCGCTCGGCCGCTGCGCCGACAATGACTTCTCGGGTCATCGAAAATAGCCTCCACATCAGCTCGAAATTCACCGAGCAGATGGATCCAATGGAGCTATCCTCTTTTAACGAGCTCTTGGATCGCATCCCCGCTCTGGTAGTCGCTACGGACTACGATCGGATTGGGCTTAAACCCGACCAATGGGAGATTAACTCTTCGCCGGTCACCCATTAGATAGCGGTGGTGGAGGAGCAATGCGGCGATTCTCCCTGTATCCTGAGGACGAACTATGTCCGGATTCCCGAGCTCTCCGAGCTGGATACCCGCCCACGGGAGGACATCGCCCTAACCCTGAACCTAGAATCAGGGTGCATGCCGAACCTGCGGGGCAACATCCCGGAGCCCGAACTTCCAAGATCGGAAACTCCCCCGCCCCGGGGTCTCAGATTGGGTCAAGGTTTGGACTTAAATCCACCCACCCACCTAGATATAAACAATCTTTACCACATTAGGCAAGAGCCCTAAGAGACAGTACATCACTATTGGGCCAGATTCCTCCTTGTAATGAACAAGGTCAAGGACTGTAGCGAGGAAGACACAATTTCGTTCTTTTGCAACAATAGCATGGCCAAGGGAATCGTCAACGCCATAAGTCGCCGTGACATAGCACACTTCGCTGACTTGGCGGCCATAGTACAGAAGTACTGTGCAATGGAAAGCGCCTGGAAAACCCAAACAAAATTCTGGGATAATCCGGCTCTGACAAAACCCCCAGTCCGAACTAAAAGGGTGCACTCTCATAAGTCGCCCGACTCAATTACAAAGAAGCAAAAGCCCACTACAGGGCGTGGAACCGTATTGGAGGGATGGCTTAACGGGCCCTGCAAAATTCATAGTACAGCGGATACCATACCAACACACAACCTTAGAGCATGTTGGGTACTCCGGCAGGTGGCCAAGAGCGGCGAGGATCTCCTCATTCAAAACACCGCAGAGCACCATCTCATGGATAACAATACAGTATTGACAGTCTTCGAGACCTTCGCCTCAAATAATAGGCGTAAGCGAGCACTCTGCAGCCTTGCCGAAGTTTGCCACGTGGCAGCAATAAATCCATGGAGCGACACGGCTATCACCTTCAATGCCAGTGACGAACCTAAATTACGAACAACCCGAGCACCAGCCGCCTTGGTCCTCAGTCCAATTGTGGACTTCTTTCGGCTTACTAAAGTGCTCATGGATGGCGGTAGTGGATTAAACCTCATTTATGAGGAGACTCTTCAAAAAATGGAAATAGACAAAAACCGTATTGAGAAAAGCAGCACAACCTTCCGAGGAATCATCCCTAGTCGGGAGGCATGTTGCGCTGGGAAAATCACACTAGATGTGGTATTCGCACTCCGGAGAATTAAAAGTCCAAAGAAATTAAATTCCAAGTGGCCCCGTTCAGTAGCGGATACCACGCCCTTCTAGGGCGGGAGGCATTCACGATCTTTCTAGCCATACCCCATTACGGGTACATGAAGCTCAAAATGCCCGGGCCCAATGGAATCATCACTTTAGCTAGTGATCCGGACATAGCACTCCGCGCCGAGAACAAAACAGCCGCACTGGCCCTCAAGGCATTATCCGAAGCCCTTGCGACGGAGGAATTAACTGCACTACGCTCCACAGTGGACAGGGACGACGTGATACTCGACAAAAGATCCAAGTCCACCTCTTTTAAACCAACGGATGAAATAGTCAAATTCCAAGTCCATCCAACGGACCCCACAAAAACAACACCCATCGGTGCACAGTTAAACCCCGCTGTAGACGCCACGCTACGGGAGTTCCTGCGCGAGAATTGAGACATATTCGCCGGGCATCCTTCAGACATGCCAGGAATCCCACGCAGGCTGGCCGATCATAGCCTTAACATCCTAATGGGAATCAAGCCGGTCAAGCAGACTCTTCGGCGTTTCTCCAAACCTAAGCGACATGCCATGGGAGAGGAGCTATCCAAGTTACTGGAGGCCGGATTCATTAGAGAAATAAAACATCCGGACTGGCTAGCAAACCTGGTTATGGTACCAAAGAAGGACAAATCCTGGCGCCTATGCGTCGACTTCAAGGACCTTAATAAGGCTTGCCCAAAGGATCCCTTCCCCCTCCCTCACATCGATCAAATTATCAACGCCACCGCAGGACACGACTCATTGTGCTTCCTCGACGCATACTCCGGTTACCACCAAATTAAGATGGCGGAGTCCAATCAAGCCGCAACGGCATTTATCACTCCATACGGCCCCTTCTGTTTTAACACAATGCCCTTCGGTCTAAAAAACGCTGGTGCAACGTATCAACGCATGATTCAGACATGTCTGGAAAAGCAGATCGACAAAACAGTGGAGGCATACGTAGACGATGTGGTCGTTAAAACCAGACACGTCGACTCCTAAATAGATGACTTGAGGCTCACGTTCGACAATCTCTCAACATACGACATTAAGCTCAATCCGAAAAATGCGTTTTCGGCGTACCCGCCGGAAAGCTCCTGGGCTTTATCGGCTCGAGTAGAGGAATTGCAGCAAATCTGGCTAAAATCCGAGCTCTGTCGCAGTTGGCTATCCCAACTGACCTCAAGCAAATCCAGAAGTTAACTGGATGTGTGGCGGCCTTAAGCCGCTTTATCTCCCGATTAGGAGAAAAGGCACTCCCCCTTTATCACCTTCTTCGGCGCACCGAACACTTCGAGTGGACGGACGCAGCCATGACCAGATTGGAAGAAATAAAAGCCATCCTGGCCACCAACCCAATCATGGCTGCACCAAATGTCGGCGAACCAATGCTGTTATATATAGCGGCAACTCACCAAGTTGTAAGCGCAGTGCTCGTCGTCGAACGAGAGACGGACGGACATAAATTCCCACTTCAAAAGCCGGTATATTATGTATCCACTGTCCTCACTCCATGCAAATCACAGTACCCACATTATCAAAAGATAGCATACGCGGTATTCATGGCATCCCGGAAATTACGACACTACTTTCAGGAGTGTTCAATTACGGTGGCCTTAGAAGTACCACTCAACGACACAATAAACAACCGCGATGCCATGGGCCGGATTGCCAAATGGGCTATCGAGCTCCTCTCGTTCGACATAACATATAGACCACGACGAGCCATTATGTCGCAAGTACTGGCTGATTTCGTCACCGAGTGGACATAAGCCGAACTCCCTAAAGAGTACGTCACGTACTCCAATTGGATCATGCACTTTGACGGCTCTAAAATGCTATACACATACTGGAGATACAGTCCAATACATACTCCAAATACTATACACATACTCCAACAACGCATTCGAATACGAGGCCCTATTACATGGTCTCCCGATGGCAGTTTCCATGGGCATTCAACGCCTGGAGGTGCGTGGGGACTCGAACCTCGCAATATCTCAAATAAATGGAGACTTCGATGCCAAGGATCCAAAAATGGCGGCATATCGCAATGCCGTCCTCAAAATGTCAGCTCGATTCGAGGGGCTTGAATTCCACCATGTGGCTTTGAAAAACAATCAGGCGGCGGATATCCTCGCCCGTATCGGCGCTAAGCGCGATCCTGTCCCACCTAACATCTTCTTGGAAAGGCTGTTTAAGCCATCCGTGGTATGGGAAGGGGACACCGGTAACAATAGTCCAGACCCGACCACAACACTATATACCGAACACTCTGACACAATCAGAGGCTCTGCCATCGAAATAACACCTTCAACCCATGTGATAATGGCCGTCATCGCCCCGTGGACAGAACCATTCCTGGCCTACCTAACTAGGCAGGAACTACCCGAGGACCAAAATGAGGCACGCTGCATAGTGCGGCGATCTAAAGCCTACAAGGTCCACGAGGGAGAGCTTTATAAGAAAAGCACTACCGGAGTCCTTCAAAGGTGCATCTCCAAAGAGGAAGGGCGGAAGCTTTTGGCAGAAATCCATGCTGGACTCGGCGGCCACCATGCCGCAGCCCGGGCCCTTGTAAGCAAGGCCTTCTGTACAGGTTTCTATTGGCCGATGGCCCGAGCAGATGCACAGGATCCGGTCCAACATTGCGTTGGTTGCCAGCTTTTTGCAAACCAAAGCCATATGCCGCCTACCGCTCTCCAAACAATCCCCATTACTTGGCCCTTTGTGGTCTGGGGGCTTGATATGGTCGGACCCCTCAAAGGGGGAACCCATAAGAAAAAATACTTACTAGTCATGGTGGATAAATTCACCAAATGGATAGAAGCCAAACCCGTTAAAACGGCTGAATCCGGGCCGGTGATAGACTTCATATCTGGGGTTGTACACCATTATGGCATTCCCCACACCATCATCACTGACAACGGCATGAAATTTACAGCCGATGAGGTAAAACTTTGGTGCATCAACATGGGCATCAAGCTTGATTATGCTTCTGTCTATCACCCACAAACTAACGGTCAAGTTGAGCGAGCAAATGGTCTTATCATGAGCGGCATCAAACCCAGATTAGTGCGGTCCTTCAAGGAATCAAACATGCACTGGGTAGAGGAGCTCGACTCCGTACTATGGGGGCTGCGGACCACGCCGAATCGCACTACCGGATACACACCGTTTTTTATGGTGTACAACGCAGAGGCGGTTCTGCCTTGTGACATAATTCATGACTCACCATGAGTGCGCATGTACGAAGAAAAAGAGGCCAAGCTCGATCGGCAGGACAGTTTGGACGCCCTGGAGGAGGAGCGCGACGTGGCAAAAGCCCGTTCCGCATTCTATCAGCAACAGGCTCGAAAGTATCAAAGCAGAAAAGTACGGGCCAAAACCTATAACATTGGCGAACTAGTTCTACGCATGCCGGAGAAGAAAAAGAACAAGCTCAAGCCCAAATGGGAAGGTCCCTTCATTATTGACCAGGTTTTGACCGGTGGAGCATACCGTCTGCGGGATGCATCGGACAATCGACTCGAGCCAAACCCATGGAATGCAGCCAGACTCCGAAGATTCTATGCCTAGTGCCGGACTCTATGTTTGTCTCCTTACCCCAGTCAATTTTTTGCATATCCGTTATCTGTCTTTTCTCTCTTTCTTCTTTTTACTTCTTCTCAAGGCCTTAAAAGGCTAACTTGTGTCTTGACAACACAATCTTGATGCGCTAACCGCGCTCATTATACCTGGGGGCTTCTTATACAGAATCTTAATATAACTATTTTTCTGGGCTTTATGCCCCACACATGTGTTATTCTTCCATATGTACCTTTTTTCGCCATTATATGCATCGATATGACTTAAGTTTTGGCCAAGCTGGGTTGCCTGGCTCTTGTATTTATGCCCTACGTTCCCGTTAATTTGGCTAGGGCATAAGGGGAGCACCTCTGTGATTGTTACTGCTGGGTCAGCCGGATGTGTACCTCAGACTGGGTGAAGCCGAAAGCTAGCGTTCTTAAGGGAATATTCGGTTGGTGAACAAAAGATGACTTTTATTTATTTTGATACATGCCCCCAGATGTTTGTAGCCTGCGTCTCTTTTCGCAGTTCGGACATGCACATTAGGGCATGCGTACCCAGGGAAAGGAACCCTTAACGGAACTATTCTCCATGGAAGATTTTCTTACTATCCATGTAATATAACATAGCTAGTTTGGTACTTGTCTGTTCAAGAACTTATGACCCCTATGCCTGGTTTCCACGCATACCCCAGTTCTTACATAACCAAGCGGGTATTCGGATACACTCCGGATGTAGGATCGAAAGTATGTCTAGAGGGGGGTGATTAGACTACTTGACCAAATAAAAATCTATCCTTTTCCCAATTTTAGTCTTTGGCATATTTTATCTATCTTATCACAAGTCAAGCAATCTTAACACAATTCAAGCAAGCATGCAAAGAGTCTATGAGCAGCGGAAAGTAAAGCATGCAACTTGCAAGAATGTAAAGGGAAGGGTTTGGAGAATTCAAACGCAATTGGGGACACGGATGTTTTTGTCGTGGTTCCGATGGGTGGTGCTATCGTACATCCACGTTGATGGAGACCTCAACCCATGGAGGTTAACGGTTGCGCGAGTCCACGGAGGGCTCCACCCACGAAGGGTCCACGAAGAAGCAACCTTGTCTATCCCATCATGGCCATCGCCCACGAAGGACTTGCCTCACTAGCGGTAGATCTTCACGAAGTAGGCGATCTCCTTGCCCTTACAAACTCCTTGGTTCAACTCCACAATCTTTGTCGGAGGCTCCCAAGTGACACCTAGCCAATCTAGGAGACACCACTCTCCAAGGAGTAACAGATGGTGTGTTGATGATGAACTCCTTGCTCTTGTGCTTCAAATGATAGTCTCCCCAACACTCAACTCTCTCTCACATGATATGGATTTGGTGGAAAGAAGGTTTGAGTGGAAAGCAACTTGGGGAAGGCTAGAGATCAAGATTCATATGGTAGGAATGGAATATCTTGGCCTCAACACATGAGTAGGTGGTTCTCTCTCAGAAAATGTGTATTGGAAGTGTAGGTATGTTCTGATGGCTCTCTTCTCGAATGAAGAGTGGGTGGAGGGGTATATATAGCCTCCACACAAAAACTAACCGTTACACATAATTTACCAATCTCGGCGAGACCGAAGTGAAAAACTCGGTTGGACCGATTTAGCAAACCTAGTGACCATTAGGCTTTTCAGTGGGACTGAGATGCAACTCGGTAGGACCGATATGGTTAGGATTAGGGCATAACGTAATCTCGGTGTGACCGATTACACAAACTCGTTGGGACCGATTTTGGTAATAAGCTAACAAGAGAGTTGGTCAGGTAAACTCGGTGGGACCGATCGCTCGTTTCGGTGGGACCAAAATGTTACGAAAGAGTAACAGAGAGTTTACATTGCAATCTCGGTGGGACCGATCGCTCATCTCGGTAGGACTGAAACGTTACGAAGGGAAACAGAGAGATTACAACCCCATCTCGGTGTGACCAAAATCCCTATCGGTGAGACCGATTTGCCTAGGGTTTGTGGCAGTGGCTATGACATTTGAAACCCGATGGCGCCGGATAGAAAGAATCGGTAGGGCCGAGTTTGACTTTTGGTTTAGGTCATATGTGGATGTGGGAAGGTAGTTGAGGGTTTTGGAGCATATCACTAAGCACTATGAAGCAAGAACCTCATTAAACAACACCTCATCCCTCCTTGGTATTGGATTTTCCTATAGACTCAATGTGATCTTGGATCACTAAAATATAAAATGTAGAGTCTTGAGCTTTGAGCTTGAGCCAATCTTTTTGTCCTTAATATTTTGAGGGGTCCACATTCCTCATCCATGCCATGCCATTCATTGAGCTTTTCCTGAAATATTAATATTGGAATAGCATTAGCTCAATGAGCTATATGTTGTTAGGAATTACCAAAACCACCTAGGGATAGTTGCACTTTCAATCTCCCCCTTTTTGTTAATTGATGACAACATATAGATCAAAGTTTCGACAAATGATAATAAGAGTGAAAAACATTGTCGCTTTGAGAAGTGTGTGAAAGGCAAGAGCTCCCCCTAAATTTGTGCATACTTTATGGTTTGCTTTGGACTGCAAATGCACAAAGAGTTAGGCTCATGTGTTACTCTTCCATGTCACATACATCTTGGTGGAGCGCTTAAAATGATAATAATTAAATGCATGCACTCATCACCAAGCAAAGTGAATGATTATATAGGGATAAAAAGATAATGTCATCGAACAAGCATTAATGTAGCATATGATCAAACACATGATCATCCAAGTATCACATAGACAAAAGGTATCTCAAACAAGCAAAGCAAATAAAGTTCAACCACCAAAGCAAGAGAGAATAAAAAGCAACGCTCTCTCTAGAAGCCTATGATCTATACATTTTTCTCCCCCTTTGGCAACAAGTTAACAAAAAATTCCTAGAAAATGCATAGCACTAAATCGTCTCTCAGGCTTGGTCTTCAGGTGGTGGTGTCCGGATAACTCCAAGAACGAAGGCTTCAGTCGAAGTAGATGGAGCTGATGGAGTAGGTGCTGGAGCTGGTGGCACTGAAGCTGTAGCTGGTGCAGATGACGTGGCTCTGGTGTCTGGAACAGGCACTGCAGCAGACCTCTGAGCTCTAGGCACTCTGGCAAATGCATCAGTGGTTGTCTTGCCCTTCCTCTCCTGCATATCATCTTGAAGTTGCTCCACGACAGACTGAATCTCAGTTACCTTCACATCCAAGTCATAGAATTTTTGCTCCATGATTCTTTCCAAGCTCTACTGGTTTTGAGTCAGGGTGGCCAGACCCTTCTCAATCCCCAGAGTGGATGCAATCAGGTAGCCAAGCTGATCTTGCTTGCTCTTCAGGAGATACTGAGATGCTTCTTCAGTAGTTGGCATCCTTGCAGCCTTTTCAGCTTTTGCCTTCTCCTTCTTGGCTTGTGTGTGCACAGAAGATGGTTCATCCTCATTCATAACCACAGTGTTGTCCTCGAAGTCTGGATAGATAGGCATGTGCTCCTTGTCCAGCAGATATGTACCAGTGCCCATCTTAGAGTTGTTTAGCTCCTGGATCTGTGGGGCATACCCACAACTCCTCTTCTGATCTACAGCTGTCCTCTTGATAGTTTCAACTATTAGGCTCATGACTTTGAACTTCTGTGGGACATCAAAGATGTGAAGCAAGTTAATTGCATGGCCTCTGATCATCTTGTGATCACCTGACTTTGGCAAGAGAGTGTGCCTGAGGATCCAGTTGATGGTTGGCAAGCCTGACAAAAGGTAATGTACATATTGAAACTTATGTGTCTCAAGAGCAGCATCTGGGATCTCCTTGTACATGTGTGCCATTGTGTTGTGATCCTTCTTCCTGTTGGCATAGACATCCAAGTCATCTTCACTCTCTTTTGGGGCATTGATCAACTTCGCCCATTCCGCAACCGTGGACTGGTACTTCGTACCTTCAGACATCCAGACAATCCTTCCATCTGGGTAGAAATGAGCTGTGGAGTAGAACTGCATGATGAGCTCATTATTCCATTTTGTGAGCTTCTGAGCAACAAACTCATCGACTCCACAAGCCTTGAAACTGTCATGTACACCTGGATAGTGATCCTCATTCTCCTTGATGTAGTCCCAGTCGACCCATCTCATGTCACACACTATGGGCTTCTTGTCAAGCAACACTGTCTCATAGAAGTCCTGCTGTTCCTTTGTATGGAACATGTAATCCACAACAGTCCTCCTCCTGGTGGCATATGGATCAGAATCTCTCCATAGCCTCAGACCCGAGTCCTTCCTTATCTTCATGTTCTCAGCTACTGGATGAGCATCATTGTGATCTGGGATTTTTGGCTTCAGCTTCCTCAATACATGTGACTCATCATCTTCTTCTTCCATTTCAGCTTCAGGCACTGGGGCCTTGTTCTTTTCCTCAGCAGGGATGTTCCTGGTGCTCCTCTTTTTTTTGCCTTTGGAGCTGGAGCAGCAGCCTTTGGAGTAGTCTTAGGCTTAGATGGAACAGCCCCTGCCCTGATGGCATCACCCATAGGCTTCTGAGCTTTGGGTGCTGGTGCAACATCTTCTGCCTCTTCCTCTTCAGAATCTCTCATGATTGAGGATCTCCCAAGCACTCTAGCAGTGGTCTTTTTGACCCTCTCCTTCCTCTCCTTCCTTTCTGCAGCAGCCTCTTTGGGTTCAGATTCCAAAGGGACTTGAATAGATGCTCTGGCCTTAGACATTGGAATTCTCTTTGCAGGAACCTTTTGCTTCATGCCTGGCTTGGTGGCAGCAGCAGTGCTATATTCCTTCTTAACCACTTTCTTCTTGGAAGTGGCCTCATCCTCAACTGCCACATAGTCTTCATCCTGAGATTCAGTGGTCTTCTTCTTTCTGGCCCTGGTGGCAGCTTTGGGTAAGTTGCTTGGGGTGCTCCTGCTACCATCATCTGAACTGCTAGAGGGACTAGTGCCCTCACTCAGGTGAACCTGCTCCTCTGATTTGTTCTGGCTGTCACTCTGATCAGACATATTGCAAACACTGACAGCAGACCCTGTGAATAGATATAGATGAGATAGAGTGGATGAGCATCACAAAATGCAAAGGTTTTTGCAAAAGAATGAGTCAAAAACTTAGTTTTAGTTTTCCACAGAAAGCATTTCGGATCAAACGATTTGTAAACTCGGTGATACCAAAGCAACTGTTGGAACCTAAACTAGTGAACTCGGTCAGACCGAGTCTCAGTTCGGTGGCACCGAGATTGATAGGGTTTCACAAAGTCCTGAACTCGGTCACACCGATTTGCAATTCTCGGTCAGACCGAAAATTACAGGTGCAATGGCCTGAGCCGAATCGGTGGTACCGAGTTCCACAACTCGGTGGGTCCGAGATGGTTTCGGCAGAAACCTAACCCTAAATTTTCAATTCACGACTAAACTACGGAGTGTTTTGACTGGATAAGAATGATCTCAATTGTGGCAAGATACATGGCGAACACAATGTGCTAGGAATCAGATAGGGATAGCATAGTGATCGAGTTCATACCCTAGTTTGGCAGAGAACTCGCTATGGCAGCAACGGCGGGGATGATTCCCGTTGATGGCGGCGGAGACCAGCGGCAGGAGGCGGCTGGCAACGAGGAAGACGATCCAAAGACCCTGGAGGCAGAGCGGGCTAAGCGTAGGTCGAGGAGGTTCAGAAAGTTTTCCAAAATTTGACCCGTGGGTATATATAGCCCGACCCTGTCGGTGTGACTGAGTGGAACAACTCGGTGGCACCGAGATTCATAACTACAAGCAGTTACTAAAACTCGGTGTGACCGAAAGGTTCAAATCGGTTGCACCGAGGTAGAAAACCTAGATCGACTTAGTGATCTCGGTATGACCGAAATGGGTGAATCGGTCAGACCGAAACGCACAAAGAAGTTTTGGAAGTTTAAGTCTATGACGAATCGGGGACTCCGAGTGCTCCTCACACAGAGTGGTTCGAATCTGACTTGATCAAATTTTGTGATGCAGCATGAATAGAGTTTGAGACGAGAAAAGCATAGATAGCTAGAGAAGGTTCTTAGGCATTCTTGTCCATCCACTTGGCCAAAAGAAAAGGAAACCAATCAATCAAACCAACAAGTGGATGTCCTCGAATGAGTAAATTATGCAACCAACATGCTGACACAATAAAATGGCAAATGAAATATGTGGCAAAACATGCACAAACAATTCTAGCATCTATCAAGCAATTGGCGATGACTAGGTCATCTATATATGAGTATATTGACTTAGGAGTCAAATGAGAATATTTGATCATAGGTCATACTCATTGTTTAAGCACAAGTGGGGTTACCACTTTTACATAAAGTGTTGTTGTGTTCACACCATTAGAGTTGCTTTAACTCAATTGTTAGAGTAAAGCTCCCCCTAGATGTGAGATCCCCCCTAAGAGGGATGAACTAACCTTGGGTTTTGTCGATGATGACTTCATGTAGGTGTTGAAGATGTGGATGCTCTATGTTGATGTAGATCATTTGGAGCTATCCTTTGGAGTGAGTTGCACTTTCAATACCTACACGGGTTACTCCCACAAGGAACAAACAAGGGTATCCATAGACATAGAGTGATGCACACACAAGATGATGTCTATGAAAGCTTTAGGTTACCTTGTCCCTTGTCTTACCAACAAGAGTGTTTGTGACTCCTTGAACTAGTGCAAGATGTGGAAGTTGATTGCACTTGTTCTTGCCAAAATGATAAGAGTGAAGTATATTGGCAGAGTCACCCTCAAGAACTCTTCCAGTTCTTCTTCTTTGGCATCCACACTATCTTGATGGGAATCCTCAAAGTTGTAGTTGTACTTGATGAAGTGGAACTTGATGTACTCTTGGGAACCCACTTGACCAAGGCCTTAGGAGCTTCTTCGAATGCATCAATTTCCTCTTGAAGCTTGTCCTTGCCTTTTTGCTTGTGGTCTTGTGGTGGAAGATCATCTTGAGCTTGTGTCCCTTTGGATGAAGTAGGATCATATTTCTCTTGTTGAGGAACAAACTTCGTCTTGGGGTATTGATCTTCTTCCCACTCAACTCCATTGGCATTGAACTTTCGTTCAAAACCAATACCTTGATTCTTCCGGTTCCTTCCTTGCTTGCGTACAATTTCCTCGAATTGCTTAGTCCCGACAAGGCTCTTGTAAACACCTTTCTCTATAATTCCCTTCAATAAGCTATTTTCTTGCTCAAGTGTAACTTGGTAATAGAATCATTAGTGGAATCAAGAGAAATACTAGAAGCAACAACATTGGATTTAGCATGATTATCGTTACTACTAGAAGAAGAATCCTTCTTGTTCTTGTTACTAGACTTGACTTGAGGCATGTAAGTGGATAAGAGTAAACGCTAGGTAATGTAAGAAGAACATTTCTTGCGAAGATCATCATTGATTGCCTTTAAGAACTCATGCTCTTGATCAAGGTTGAGCTTTTCAAAACGTAATTTCTCAGGAGTCCTTAAAAGTTCTCGATGATCTCCTAAGATAGTTTCATGAGCTAACTTAAGAGTGTTTAGTTCTTTAGTTAGAGACGCAATCTTCTCCTTATCATTGTCATTCGTTTCATCATAGTATTCATCACTATAGTTGTCAACGAGTAACTCATCATCACCTAACAAGTCATCTTCATCACTATTGAAATCAACATACTCGGGGTGTGATACCTTTGGACCTTTGGCCATGAAGGATCTTCCAATTCCTACATTTGTTGAATCAAATATGTCATAGGAGTTGGTTGACACAAGTGCTAGTCCGGCAACACCTTCATCTTGAGTATATTCGGAGTCGGAGTGATAGCTTTTCTCGGAGTCATTGTCAAAGTCAGAGCCGGATACCCATTCACCAACATGAGCTTGATGTCTTCGTTTTGTGTAGCTCCTTGATGACTTGTCCTTCCTTTCCGAATCCTGGCTTCTCCGAGGGTGCCTTTGTTCATATTGATCATCCCTACTCCTTCTCTCCCTTGATGGTGATTCTTCTCTTCTACTTCTTCTTTTGGGAGAATATTCTCTTCTCTTGTGGGGAGCCATACACTCATTGGAGTAGTGTCTGGGTCTTCCACAATTGTAGCAGTTTCGCTCTCGACTAGAAGATCTTTTGTCATTGTAGGACCTTGACTTGGAACTTCTTTCCTTGCTTCTACTCTTATAGAACTTGTTGAAGTTCTTCACCATTAGGCCAATTCTTCATTGAGGGTTTGTTTCTCACTTGATGATGTGGGAGCTTCACATGAGGCTTTGTAAGCACCACTTGACTTGTTATGGAGCTCCTCCTTATCCTTGAGTGACATCTCATGAGCAACAATTCTTCCAATGACTTCCATTGGTTTGAGATCTTTGTAATTTGGCATCATTTGGATCAATGTGCATACGGTATCGTATTTTCCATCCAAGGCTCTTAGGATCTTCTTGATGATGAATTTGTCGGTCATCTCTTCACTTCCTAAGACGGCAATCTCATTTGTGATAAGAGCAAGTCTAGAGTACATTTTAGCGACACCTTCACCATCCTTCATTTTGAACTTGTCAAGTTGACTTTGAAGCACATCCAACTTGGATTCCTTGACGGAGTCGGTACCTTCATGCATATCAATCAAAGTATCCCAAATTTCCTTTGCATTCTCAAGATGGCTGATTTTGTTGAATTCTTCGGGGCACAATCCGTTGAAGAGGATATCACAAGATTGAGCATTGTATTGTAGCATCTTCAACTCATCCGTGGTAGCTTCACGATTCGGTTCTCTCCCATCAAAGAATTCACCTTGCAAGCCAACACACACAATATCCCAAACAGCGGGGTTATGTCCAAGAATATGCATTTTCATCTTATGCTTCCAACTAGCAAAATTTGCACCATCAAAGTAAGGACCTCTAGGGTGATAATTTCCCTCGCTAGACGCCATACTCTCCTAGGTTGTGAAACCAAGGCTATGACCACCAAAAGCTATGGAAATCAAAGCAAATGGAGACCAAAGCTCTGATACCACTTGTAGGATCGAATGTATGTCTAGAGGGGGGGGGGTGATTAGACTACTTGACCAAATGAAAATCTATCCTTTTCCCAATTTTAGTCTTTGGCAGATCTTAACACAATTCAAGCAAGCATGCAAAGAGTCTATGAGCAACGGAAAGTAAAGCATGCAACTTGCAAGAATGTAAAGGGAAGGGTTTGGAGAATTCAAACACAATTGGAGACACAGATGTTTTTGTCGTGGTTCCGATAGGTGGTGCTATCGTACATCCACGTTGATGGAGACTTCAACCCACGGAGGGTAACGGTTGCGCGAGTCCACGGAGGGCTCCACCCACGATGGGTCCACGAAGAAGCAACCTTGTCTATCCCATCATGGCCATCGCCCACGAAGGACTTGCCTCACTAGCGGTAGATCTTCACGAAGTAGGCGATCTCCTTACCCTTACAAACTCCTTGGTTCAACTCCACAATCTTTGTCGGAGGCTCCCAAGTGACACCTAGCCAATCTAGGAGACACCACTCTCAAATAAGTAACAGATGGTGTGTTGATGATGAACTCCTTGCTCTTGTGCTTCAAATGATAGTATCCCCAACACTCAACTCTCTCTAACAAGATATGGATTTGGTGGAAAGAAGGTTTGAGTGGAAAGCAACTTGGGGAAGGCTAGAGATCAAGATTCATATGGTAGGAATGGAATATCTTGGCCTCAACACATGAGTAGGTGGTTCCCTCTCAGAAAATGTGTATTGGAAGTGTAGGTATGTTCTGATGGCTCTCTTCTCGAATGAAGAGTGGGTGGAGGGGTATATATAGCCTCCACACAAAAACTAACCGTTACACACAATTTACCAATCTCAGCGAGACCAAAGTGAAAAACTCGATCGGACCGATTTAGCAAACCTAGTGACCGTTAGGATTTTCGGTGGAACCGAGATGCAACTCGGTAGGACCGATATGGTTAGGGTTAGGGCATAACGTAATCTCGGTGTTACCGATTACACAAACTCGGTGGGACCGATTTTCGTAATAAGCTAACCAGAGAGTTGGTCAGGTAAACTCGGTGGGACCGATTGCTCATTTCGGTGGGACCGAAATGTTACGAAAGAGTAACATAGAGTTTACATTACAATCTCGGTGGGACCGATCGCTCATCTCGGTAGGACCGAAACGTTACGAAGGGAAATAGAGAGATTACAACCCCATCTCGGTGTGACCGAAATCCCTATCGGTGAGACCGATTTGCCTAGGGTTTCTTGCAGTGGCTATGACATTTGAAACTTGGTGGCGCTGGATAGAAAGAATCTGTAGGGCCGACTTTGACTTTTGGTTTAGGTCATATGTGGATGTGGGAAGGTAGTTGAGGGTTTTGGAGCATATCACTAAGCACTATGAAGCAAGAACCTCATTAAACAACACCTTATCCCTCCTTGATAGTATTGTCTGTTCCTATAGACTCAATGTGATCTTGGATCACTAAAATATAAAATGTAGAGTCTTGAGCTTTGAGCTTGAGCCAATCTTTTCGTCCTTAATATTTTTAGGGGTCCACATTCCTCATCCATGCCATGCCATTCATTGAGCTTTTCCTGAAATATTAATCTTGGAGTAGCATTAGCTCAATGAGCTATATGTTGTGAGGAATTACAAAAACCACCTAGGGATAGTGGCACTTTCACTGGACTATTGGGTCCAGAGGTCGAAGCGAATAGTTCTGCCATGGCAAATGATTTACAATCTTGCTAGGGACATTATATATGTCACTTGAAGTACACAGTCACTAAGACTGACTAAATTCTTCTTTTATACCATCCAACAGGCTGTCTAACCTACAATCCCTTTGGGAATACTTTGCGGCTAATTCTAATTGGTCATACACCAAACTGACGGGGATCTCTTTCCCATCAGGCCCCACAGGTCCAACCTCGGCCATGTGGTTTGGGTCAGCTTTGGTATATCGCGTCTTCACCATGGCCCAGGCTTCCCTTGCACCTTGTCGGTAGGCTGATATCTTCCATAATCGGAAGCGCCGCCGTGCTCCCTTGAGCTTCTCTATAAGCTCCCCCATGCCTCCTGGCGGGGAGGCGGATGGCTACAAGGCTTGGGCAATACCCTGCATCACCTGCCGAACTTGTTCATGCAGTTGTGAGAGCTCTGGTAGAAGACCACCCGCAGACTCGGGCATCTCCTCCGCGGGACGACCCGTCAGCATACCTGCAGACATAACTCTGTTAGCCGGCTTCTTTGCCGAACTCTTTCAAAAGTTCGTTCAAGCACTTACTAAAAATGCCACGTCAAAGCTGCTTATTCTCCTTCACGGAGTCCGCAAGCTGGGCTCGGACATCTTTCAGTTCCACGCCCAGCTGGATATTGGCGTCCTGGAGATTATTTTTTCCCTGCCTGACCCGCGTAAGCACGCACTCACCAGCATTTAGTTGTCGATTAGCACGTTGCACATTCTCCGGCACGGCCTCTGGATTCACTCCGGAGTCATCTGCAACATCTATTGTTAGATTTGCATGCATGTCGCATACTATCTGGTACCTGTCATTCTTTGCAATGGAAACAAGTGTTACCAGAGGGGGCCTTCTCGGACTCCTTCAATGCAGCAACCGCGGCCCGTAGCTGGGCTTTGCACTCTTCCAGCTCTTGAGACAATTGGGTATTCTTCTCTTTAAGAACCTGCACAAATAATGATCCTTAAATCAGTTGTGTCAACTGTTTCAAGTCTCAGGGGCTACTGATATATATAATCGTCAGATTTTCTTACCCGTATATCCTTTACATACTGGTCTGTGGCTCTGGCAAGACCGTTTGGAGCAGCACGGATGTACGCGTCTCCTGAGTTGAAGGCATCAAACGCCTCTTGGGAGAAACAAGCATCACAGAGTACGGCCCGTCGACGCCTATGATTCATGGCGCTCTCCACTTTGGAATTTGTAGCGGATAGTCTGTCCGCATCCTCTGTAGGAGGAGCATTCGACATTCGCCCCGTGTTAGCTTCCGCCTCTATGTCAGGCCCTGGAGCCCGACTGGTGGAGGCATGATCGGCAACCTCTCCGGATATAGTCCGGCGAGCATTTTTCCTACTAGGAAACATGGACGTCATTATATTTTAAGAAAGATGACAACCACGGAGCGAAGTTCTGTATCATACCTCTGCGCCGACGTCTCAGTCCTGACCGCCTTCCTTTTTGGCCTACCCGGCTTCGGTGTCCCTTGTTGGCGAGTCACTCCGGGTTCGGCATGGCGTCCCAAGGGCCTTCCCTGTAAAACACCATATGTGTACGATAGGTGAAGTGCATAGAAGGGGATCCTTCTTGGAAGTTGGGACTCCGGTTTTTCTTACATGCGATGCAGGGAGTAGCCCAGGATAGTCGGCTATGATGGCCACCATGGCATCATCGCAGCTCAATTGATAGAATGTCCTGTCGATTAGCTCCACAAATATGTCCGGATCCTCTTCGAGTCCGGGATCGAGGGCCCGGTCAGGGTCCTCTGGTTGTGGAGGTGGGCTGTTGACCTCCCTTACAGCTTTTCGCAGTTCCTGCCATGAAACGGCAAGGTGATAATTTATGACGAAGAATGCGGGAAGGTTGGGAGTAAAAAGTGACAGCTCACCCAACTTGGAGGGTTGTACATGGAGAATCCATCCCGTGGCTTAATACGGGTGAACTCCTCTTCCTCTCCCTTGAACAACTCGGACAGAATTTTTGCTAAAGCAACAATGGAGTCCGGTCCCTTACGCCCGCAACGGGTGGCATCATCTTCCCCGTTAAAGCGCCACATGGGGTGCCCTCGATATTGAAGTGGCTGCACCCCCCGCATTATACATATTGAGATAACCTCGATTATTGTCAGTCCTGATTGAGCCAGCACTTTTATTGGGCCCATCAGGTAAAGTACTTCTCATCATTGAAGCCTGGTTCAGGGGCTACCGAGGGAGTCCTGGATTTGGGGGTCTCCGGACAGCTGGACTATATCCTTTGGCCGAACTGTTGGACTATGAAAATACAAGATTGAAGACTTCGTCCCGTGTCCGGATGGGACTTTCCTTGGCGTGGAAGGCAAGCTTAGCAATACGGATATGTAGATCTTCTTCCTTGTAATCGACTCTATGTAACCCTAGCCCCCTCCAGTGTCTATATAAACCGGAGGGTTTAGTCTGTAGGACAACAACAATCATACCATAGGCTAGCTTCTAGGGTTTAGCCTCTACGATCTCATGGTAGATCAACTCTTGTAATACTCATATCATCAAGATCAATCAAGCAGGGCGTAGGGTATTACCTCCATCGAGAGGGCCCGAACTTGGGTAAACAACGTGTCCCTCGCCTCCTGTTACCATCCGCCTTAGACGCACAGTTCGGGACCCCCTACCCGAGATCCGCCAGTTTTGACACCGACAGAGCACGCTCCATAGTAGTAGCAGGAGCAGAAGAACCTGGAAGTGGAGGTGCAGCAGTGGGAGGAGGCAGCATTGTCACCAGGGCCTGGGAAACCGTGACTTTAGCAGCAGCTGGAACCTCATCGGCCGCACCAGGCGCCGGCGCTTTCGGAGCTGGCAGGGCCACGAGGGCTGGTTCCACGTGGCGATGCTCCTCTTGGCCCCGCGAGGACGACCGGGCTGGGGAGATGCGGGCGTTGCTACCCCTTTCTCTGAGGAAGGAGGCACGAAGACCACATCCTCCTTCATCTTCTTCGCAGAAGACGTCGGCCTGATCAACCAAGGGCTAGCATCAGGAAATGAAGAGTGCAAACAGGGACAAGACGAAGCTTGAGACACTTACTGATCCACCACGACATACTTCCGCTTAGGAAGCCTGAAGCCTGATAGCATCAGGGCGGAGGCGGCATCGCGAGGCAACAACGATGACCTACCCCTCGTTGGGATGGGGGGCTGCTCCCTCTCCCTTTGTCGGATGTCGGCCTCGGCATCGTCAGGAAGGGCACGGAGGATCTCGGCCTTGCTCACAGGGGAAGTCTCCCCACCTCTTCCAGAGTCTTCTCCGGGTCCACCTCCTCTTCCCCCTCCCCGCGGGGCTCGTCATAAGACACCTCCACCAGTTTCGGTGCCGCGGGGGTTCCCAGGAGCGCTGACGGCACCAACCCATGTGCGTCAAAGGTCGGCCTGGAGGTGACGAATTCCTCCCGATCCCTGCGTTGGAACAAGGGGACGAAGACGCTTGGTGGGTACTCCTGTTTGTCCCCGACTATCAGGCACAGAATAGCGGCCAATTCATAGTTAGGCAGGGCCCCCAGCCTTAGGCGGTTCTTGTTTCCCTGTTCTTCAAGCTCCCACAGGGGGCGTGCACGCGCCTGGAGTGGGGCTACTCACAGTGTCAAGAACTCCCTCAGAAGCATGACCCAGTAACCTTCGCCGCCCTCGCGTTGCCCGGCTTCAGGTCGGACACCATCTGCCCCAACACAGACGATGCCCGCTCATCAGCAAGCTCTGCCCTGGGCCACCCCCCGTGGAGAGAGGGTGCCATCGTAGGCAACGCCAAACGCGGATCGACGCACTTGGCGTCCATAATGACCCATTTGGGCCGAATGTTGTCGGCCCTCTTCCCGGTGCTCGAGATCGAGTTGGCCTTGCCAGATGCGATGAAGTTAGCGCATCCGGAGATGTGACCCTCGCTGACACGGAGAAAGAAGAAATGGCGCAGGAGCGCCGCGGACGGCATCATGCCCAGGTACGCTTCACAGTAGTAGGCAACGCCTGCAGCCCGTAGTCATCGAGGACTTCGTAAAAGAAATCACAGAACGGAGGAACCAACCCGACGGCGACACTACTCGAGAAGAAGGGGAAGAATGTGCTTTCCTCGGGCTCTGGCACGTTGGAGGCAAGCCAGAGCTTGGTCTCCCCCCACTCATTACTTTCGCCCGCCGTCAGCAGGCGCATGAAGGCGAGGCTCTTCTCCATGACGGAGGGCGCCTCAAGGGCCGGCTCATACCAAGACGGCACCGAGGAAGCCTTGGCCTTGCGCGGCGCCATGGATCGCAAATACGAGATGAGATTGGAGCGGATCTGGAGATAGCGGTGACAGAGAGCAAGGAAGGGGATCTGGAGCAAGGCAAGGAAGAAGCAATGAAGGCAAGTGCTGCCTGCACCAGCCTTTTGTCAAGTCGTGCAGTTGCCGAGGCAGTGTGGGGAAGCGGAGACGCCCACGTCCAATCAACCGCCACACGTCAACCGAGGCCGCAGGCTTTTGGGGGCCTACGGTGCTCCGTACTTGGCCCTTGGCTTTGCCACGAAGCCAAGCCCGAGTGCACCTTGGGCCCGGGGGCTACTGTCGGCATTCTAGGAACGGGGGTCCCCAGACTTGCTTGCCTGCGGCCCACTGCGTGGCTAAGCCAGCAGGCCGTACGACCCATCTTCATCAACAAGGCATCCAAGACCCTCGCGAGGCAGACGACGCAAGACCTCCTCTGGAGTGGCCTAGTCAGGCAGGCTCACGAGGAGCGGAGATATCAAGGCGAGGAAAACCTCACGAGGCTCTCGTGACGTGAGCCATGACGATCAGCACCAGGCGGGCGCCAGCGTGCACAACGTCCTTGTTTCCTCTTTGGTGCTAAGGAGGCCCTTGCAGGCAAGGAGTACCGAGGCATCAGGCAAAGGTTGCCATCGGTGCAACAAGACCAGGACCAGAAGGATGGCAAGACAGAGATCATCGTGGAGCCCAAGACAGCGTCACCATAGAGCCTTTCGCAGGCGGAGACATCCTTTGTCAGGATAGCTTGTACTAGCTGTCCCCCTTCAAATTTGCCCGACGTTGTTAGCCCCCTTCGCGCTCAATATTTGGGAAGAGGACCAGGGCCCCTATAAGTAGGACTAGCCACCATCATAGGCAGGGAGGATCATTTTTTAGACCATCCAGAACCACACAAGTTAGCCAGGCACAAGAACACCTCAACCTCAGGAGGTTGTTCTTCCCCTTGTATTGTTCATCATCAGCCCTGGAGGCAATCCAACACCACCACACTGGAGTAGGGTATTACACCACAATGGTGGCCCGGACCAATATAAATCTTGTGTATTTCTATGTTGCGAGTTCGTCGAGTTCGTCCGTGAGATCTTAGCGAGCTAGGGCGTAGATCGGTGGGAGGAAAAGACTTCGCGCGCACCCCAGTGTTCGAACCTTAAGGGTTTGCCGGAACCCCACATCCGACAATGAATAAGAGTAGGCTGGCAAGGGAAGTGTTAATAAGCACCGTCCGGGCCACCTTCGAGAGCCATCGGCCCTGCCAGGGCTCGATGCGGTGTTGAAGCTTCCCAACCGTGGGGCGAAGCTCAGCCACCGTGAGCCTCAAATCACTAATGGGGATCCCCAGATACGTCGTTGGGAAGCACCTAAGCTGGCAAGTGAGCCGATCTGTGATGCTCTGCCGTTCATCTTGGGAGTATCCCAAGACCATTACTGCACGCTTATCGAAGTTGATCCTGAGGCCAGACATCTGCTGGAAGCATAGCAGGAGGAACTTCAAGTTCATGATGTCGCTCGCCGAGCCTTCCACCATGATAATGGTGTCATCCACATATTGAAGGAGGGAGATCTCGTTCCCCCAACTAGATGCAGGACTATGCCCTTAATGTGGCCCGCAACTTTGGCTTTATCTAAGATGGCTGCCAGAGCATCAACAACCATGTTGAAGAGGAGCGGTGAGAAGGGTTGCCCTCGCGCGCCCCATAGGATGCGGGGAAGTATGGGCCAACCTTGCCATTAATGTTCACCGCGGTCCGTCCCGAGGATACTATTTGCATCACCCGGGAGACCCACCTGTCGTCGAAGCCCTTTCGCAGCAAGCATTCCCAAAGGAAGGGCCAACTAACCATGTCATATGCCTTATGGAAATCCAGTTTTAGGAAGACTGCCTTGAGGTGTTTGGAGTGAACCTCATGGAGTGCTTCATGAAAAACCAGAACTCCGTCAAGGATATACCGACCCTGAATAAATAGCGACTGATCTGGGTGAGTGATCCGGTCGTCAATGAGGCCACCCTAATGGTGTACCCTTCACAAGGATGCGGAAGATGACATTAATCACCATAATCGGCCGAAACTGGTGAATATCCGAAGCCCCGGTTACTTTGGGGATGAGGGTAATTATCCCAAAATTCAGCCTAGTAAGGTTAATGGACCCTACAAAGAATTCCTCAAACAGGGCCATCACCTCTGGATTTATTACCTCCCAGAAGGTCTAGAAGAGCTTCACCGAGAGGCCATCCAGACCAGGGGGCGAAGAAGGGTTCATACCCTTAATTGCCGCCCACACTTCAGCCTCAAAGAACGGGGCCGTAAGGGCCGCATTGTCAGCAGGGAAGACACAGTTGTGGGACGACCAAATATCTTGCGCCAGGGCAAGACCTCCCTGAGGGGAGGCAGAGAATAAGTCTCTGTAAAACCTGTCTACATGGGCCTGGATGTCCTCGGGCCGCTATAGGAGGGTCTCGTCGTCCCAAATAAGAGGGATGGAGTTACGGCATCGTCGACCGTTGGCTATGGCCTGGAAGTAGGCGGTATTGGCATCCCCCTTGAGGACCCAATTCTGCGTACCTTGCAAGCGCCAGTAGGCCTCCTCATCCGTGTGGATGACCATGAGCTGGTCTTCCAGGTCGTACCTAAGCATCCACTCCTCGGCTGAGAGGCCTGCAGTATCAACCCGCATATCGAGGGACTGGATGACCTCAAGGAGGGATTAAGCTCGCGTATGTCCCGACCCATGTTAGCACCCCATCCTTTGATGAATTCTGAGTAATCACCCGGAGCAAAGCTAGGGGCAACGAATGTCCCACTCAGGAGAAGTGCAGACCCTGTCTAGGACTGAGAGGGATGGCTCCACTTGTCGGTTGGTCCAAGTGAACCTGGCCCCGACTCTATCGAGCTCGTGAAGACCCATGTCCACGATGCAGTCATTGAACATCTGCATCTGGGGGAAGTTGACCAAATTATTGCTCTTTACTTCCTCCGTCTGGATGAGGTTGAAGTCGCCGCCCACCACTACCGGTTGCTGGGCAGCCGCCACCTTCCTACGGAGTTCCGCGAGGAAGGCCTTAGAGCGGCGGTGATCGGCCGGGCCATAAACCGCAATGATCTCCCATTTGAAGTTTAGGGCCCGCTCGAGGATCTCCATGCTAACGAAGAACTCGCCCCGGTCCATGCTTCCGACCTCAAAGGTGGCATCCTTCACTCCTAGAAGGATACCACCCAAGTGGCCCGTACTCCCACTAGAAGGGACCCAGTGGCAAGCAAATAGGTCGGAGCTCAGATGCTCGAGCTCCGACAGGGAGAATTCCGTACGCATTGTTTCTTGGATGGCCACTATGTCAATTCGCTCGGTCCACATGTACTCTATCAATTGGCGGCGTCGACCGTCTTGGACGAAACCGCGGATGTTCCAGAAGAGGGTCCGCATCACGAATCCATCGGGGGGCTACTTGACCCCAAGACTTGTGATGCGCTCTGAGCGCGGAGGGTAGCGGTGCGGGATTGGGTACGACCCTGGATCACCATCGGATCGGCCATCGCACGCGGCTGGATGCTCGGGGTAGCCCAGAAGGGGCACCCGAGGAGGACTGCAGGCGGGCGCGGGTCTCGGAAAGACGCCCATCGAGAATCTCCTGCACGCAAATTGCCTCAATCTAAACTAACGGGGGCGTGACCTCGCCCCGGAACACGATGGCCGAGTCCGCTACCACCTTTGTGAGGTGGCCAAGTGGAGCTGACTCTAGAGCAGAGAATGAACAAGTAGCAGGAGTAGCTGGGATGGACAGAGTATCTAGCTCAAGGTTCCGAGCAGTGGCCCGGAGCTCTGCTCGCTCGGGGATAGGCAGAGCTGGGCTACCCATCGGCCTGGTCGCCTCGATCCGAGCACTATGCAGAGAGGATGTCACCGGGGATGAGGTCGATCTGCCCTGCCTGGAGTAGGCTGTAGTCCGAGGTGGGAGTGGGGGTGCGGCCACAAGGGTGGTCACCATAGCTTACTCCCCCCCAAGGGCGATGCACAGGGAGCTCAGAGGCAGGGCTGGCAGAGACGTGAGCCTGACGATGACCAGATCCAGCAGGGTCGGCGTCCCATCAGGACTAGGAGGGGGTTCAGTCACCCCCTGGTTCGACGGGGTCGGGACGGCGCGAGGGGTCACGAGGGGCGGGTCCCGGTCCCACCCCTCCACCTCGGGGAGTGCAGAAGTCACAGGCGAGATCAACGCGGC
>NC_041380.1:431825846-431841857 GCF_002162155.2 Triticum dicoccoides
GGGGGGGGCAAGAGTTGGGGAATGCAGTAATTTCAAAAAATTTCCTACGCACATGCAAGATCTATCATGGTGATGCATAGCAACGAGAGGGGAAGAGTGTTGTCCACGTACCCTCATAGACCGGAAGCGGAAGCGTTATGACAACGCGGTTGATGTAGTCGTACGTCTTCACGATCACCCGATCCTAGTACCGAAAGTACGACACCTCCGCGATGTGCACATGTTCGGCTCGATGCGCCCCAGAACTCCCTTGCTGCTCTCTATCTTTACCTAATAATGAAGCAAATTGGGTTTCTTTCGTCCGTCATGACATTTTTCAGAAAAGTCCCTCTATTTCAGAGAATTCAACCCGCAGTCTTGTTTTAAGTTAAAACGAATCGTTATTTTCGTATTTTACACAAAAGTCCCTATCTTTTCTTGAAATCAACCCGCCGTCCGGATTTAAGTCACACCCGAACCGTTATTTTACATTTTTTGAAACCCCCTGATGTTTTAGGTAATTCATCCGCGTATCATATTTAAGTCAAACAAATGGTTTTTAAAAATCATCCATATCTTTTAAACCGTATCTCCGATTTGAACATGTTATATATGAAATTTGATTAGAAAAATATGTAGAATATGAATATGTACCTGTTAAATACTTTTAAATATTATTTTGGAATATAATTGAGTCAAACCAAATGATTTTCTAAATTATCTGTATCTTTTAAACCGTAACTTCGATTTTAATATATTATATATGAAATTTTATTAGAAAAATGTCTGGAATCTAAATATGATGTTAATTTTACCTGATAAATATTTTAAAATATTGTTATGGAAGCAAACTTATAATTTATAGCGCAAGATCAGTTTTTTTTCATACCGGCGGCGATCCAGATTGCAAATAAACACACCACTACGACCATATACGGAAAAGAAAACATCGATAACTACACATGCATACCTCTAAAAACTGTCACAGGGGAAAACAACAGATTTCTCATCGCGAGAGTGAGAGAAATCGAGCGAGCGATAGAGAGAGAGAGAGTGAGAAAGAGAGAGGGAGAGGGAGGAGAGAGGCAGAGAAAGACGCCTTAGGATTAACCATATTCAACACATGTTTTTTGTTGTTTTGTGTGAACATCGAGGACATCGCCGACGAGGGTGAGAAGGAGGATAAGAGGCAATACAAATATGATGCCTCGCAAAAATAAAGGAGATGGACCTATTGTGGTCTTGAGTGATGGTTGTTGAGTTAAGAGCGTGTGCTATGTTTTCTCTCCCGTTGCAATGCACAGGCTCTTTTGCTAGTTTCCACTAAGGCCCATGAAGGCCCACTAACCCCCCGGGGGGTTCCGGTAACTCCCCGGTACTCTGATTTTCTCCGAAATCACCCGGAGCACTTCCGGTGTCCGAATATAGCCGTCCAATATATCAATCTTTATGTATCAACCATTTCGAGACTCCTTGTCATGTCCGTGATCACATCCGGGACTCCGAACAACCTTCGGTACATCAAAACACATAAACTCATAATACCGATCGTCACCAAACGTTAAGCGTGAGGACCTACGGGTTGGAGAACTATGTAGACATGACCGAGACACGTCACCGGTCAATAACCAATAGAGGAACCTGGATGTTCATATTGGCTCCCACATATTCTACGAAGATCTTTATCGGTCAAACCGCATAACGATATACGTTGTTCCCTTTCTCATTGGTATGTTACTTGCCCGAGATTCGATCGTCGGTATCTCAATACCTAGTTCAATCTCATTACCGGCAAGTCTCTTTACTTGTTCCATAATGCAACATCCCGTAACTAACTTATTCGTCACATTGCTTGCAAGGCTTATAGTGATGTGCATTACTGAGAGGGCCCAGAGATACCTCTCCGATACACAGAGTGACAAATCCTAATCTTGATCTATGCCAACTCAACAACCACCATCGGAGAAACCTGTAGGGCATCTTTATAGTCACCCAGTTATGTTGTGACATTTGATAGCACACTAAGTGTTCCTTCGGTATTCGGGAGTTGCATAATCTTATAGTCATAGGAACATGTATAAGTTATGAAGAAAGCAATAGCAACAAACTAAACGATCATCGTGCTAAGAAAATGGATGGGTCAAGTCAATCACATCATTCTCTAATGATGTGATCCCGTTAATCAAATGACAACTCTTTGTCCATGGCTAGGAAACTTAACCATCTTTGATTAACGAGCTAGTCAAGTAGAGGCATACTAGTGACACTCAGTTTGTCTATGTATTCACACATGTACTAAGTTTCCGTTTAATATAATTCTAGCATGAATAATAAACATTTATCATGATATAAGGAAATATAAATAATAACTTTGTCATTGCCTCTAGGGCATATTTCCTCCAGTCTCCCACTTGCACTAGAGTCAATAATCTAGTTCACATCGTCATGTGATTTCACACCAATAGTTCACATCTTTTTGTGATTAGTTCACATCTTCATGTGACTAATACCCAAAGGGTTTACTAGAGTCAATAATCTAGTTCACATCGCTATGTGATTAATACCCAAAGAGTGATCATGTTTTTCTTGTGAGAGAAGTTTAGTCTACGGGTCTGCAACATTCAGATCCGTATATATTTCGCAAATTTCTATGTCTACAATATGCTGCATGGAGCTACTCTAGCTAATTGCTCCCACTTTCAATGTGTATCTAGACCGAGACTTAGAGTTATCTGGATCGATGTAAAAAGCTTGCACCGACGTAACTCTTTACGACAAACTATTTTATCACCTCCATAACCAAGAAATATTTCCTTAGACCTCTAAGGATAATTTTGACCGTTGTCCGGTGATCTACTCCTAGATCACTATTGTACTCCCTTGCCAGAATCATGCTAAGGTATACAATAGGACTGGTACACAGCATAGCATACTTTATAGAACCTAGACTGAGGCACAGGGAATGACTTTTCATTCTCTTTCTATTTTCTGCTATGGTCAGGTTTTGAGTCTTTATTCAACTTCACACCTTGCAATACAGGCAAGAACTCCTTCTTTGACTGTTCCATTTTGAACTACTTCAAAATCTTTTCAAGGTATGTACTCATTCAAAATACTTATCAAGCGTCTTGATATATCTCTATAGATCTTGATGCTTAATGTGTAAGCAGCTTCATCGAGGTATTTCTTTGAAAAATTCTTATTCATGTATCCTTTTATGCTATCCAGAAATTCAGTATCATTTCTAATCAACAATATGTCATCCACATATAATACCAGAAATGCTACAGAGCTCCCACCCACTTTCTTGCAAATACAGGCTTCTCCACAAGTTTGTATAAAACTATATGCTTTGATCAACTCATCAAAGCGTATATTCCAACTCGGAGATGCTTGCATCAGTCCATAGATGGATCCCTGTAGCTTGCACACTTTCTTAGCACCTTTAGGGTTGAAAAAACTTTCTTGTTGTATCATATACAACTCTTCTTTAAGAAATCCATTAAGGAATGCAGTTTTGACATCCATTTGCTAGAAATGTGGCAATTTCTAACATGATTCAGATAGACTTAAGCATCACTATGAGTGAGAAAATCTCATCGTAGTCAACACCTTGATCTTGTCAAAAACCTTTTTGCGACAATTTGCGCTTTGTAGATAGTAATACTACTATCATCGTCCATCTTCCTCTTGAAGATCCATTTATTCTCAATGGCTCGCCGATCATTGGGCAAGTCAATCAAAGTCCATACTTTGTTCTTTATACACGGATCCCATCTCACATTTCATGGCCTTAAGCCATTTCGCGGAATCTGGGCTCATCATCGCTTCCTCATAGTTCATAGGTTCATCATGGTCTAGTAACATGACTTCCAGAAAGGATTACTGTACCACTCTGGTGCGGACCATACTCTGGTTGTCCTACGAGGTTCGGTAGTAACTTGATTTGAAGTTTCATGATCATCATCATTAGCTTCCTCACTAATTGGTGTAGAAATCACTAGAACTGATTTCTGTGATGAAGTACTTTCCAATTCGGGAGAAGGTACAATTACCTCATCAAGTTCTACATTCCTCCCACTCACTTCTTTCGAGAGAAACTTCTTCTCTAAAAAGGATCCACTCTTAGCAACAAAGATCTTGCCTTTCGTATCTACGATAGAAGGTGTACCCAATAGTTTCTTTTGGGTATCCTATGAAGACACACTTTTCCGATTTGGGTTTGAGCTTATCAGGCTGAAACTTTTTCACATAAGCATCACAACCCCAAACTTTAAGAAACGACAACTTAGGTTTCTAGCCAAACCATAATTCATATGGTGTCGTCTCAACGGATTAGACAGTGCCCTATTTAACGTGAATGTAGCTGTCTCTAATGCATAACCCCAAAACGATAGTGGCAAATCGGTAAGAGACATCATAGATTGCACTATATCCAATAAAGTATGGTTATGACATTCAGACACACCATTATGCTGTGGTGTTCCAGGTGGCATGAATTTGTGAAACTATTCCACATTGTTTTTGTTGAAGACCAAACTCATAACTCAAATATTCGTCTCCGCGATCAGATCATAGAAACTTTATTTTCTTAGTATGATGATTCTCCACTTCACTCTGAAATTCTTTGAACTTTTCAAATGTTTCAGACTTATGTTTCATCAAGTAGATATACCCATATCTGCTCAAATCATCTGTGAAGGTCAGAAAATAATGATACCCGCCGTGAGCCTCAACACTCATCGGACCGCATACATCAATATGTATTATTTCCAATAAGTTAGTTGCTCGCTCCATTGTTCTGGAGAACATAGTCTTAGTCATCTTGCCTATGAGGCATGGTTCGCAAGCATTAAGTGATTTATAATCAAGTAATTCCAAAAGCCCATCAGCATGGAGTTTCTTCATGGGCTTTACACCAATATGACCTAAACGGCAGTGCCACAAATAAGTTGCACTATCATCATTAACTTTGCATCTTTTGGCTTCAATATTATGAATATGTGTATCACTACGATCGAGATTCAATAAACCATTTATATTGAGTGTATGACCATAGAAGGTTTTATTCATGTAAATAGAACAACAATTATTCTTTGACTTAAATGAATAACCGTATTGCAATAAACATGATCCAATCATATTCATGCTCAACGCAAACCACAAATAACATTTATTTTAGGTTCAACACTAATCCCAAAGGTAAAGGGAGTGTGCGATGGTGATCTTATCAACCTTGGAGTCACTTCCAACACACATCATCACCTTGCCCTTAACTAGTCTCTATTTATTTTGCAACTTCCGTTTCGAGTTACTGATCTTAGCAACTGAAGCAGTATCAAATACGGAGGGGTTGCTATAAACACTAGTAAAGTATACATCAATAACATGTATATCCAATATACTTTTGTTCAGTATGCCATCCTTCTTATCCGCCAAGTATCTAGGGCAGTTCCACTTCCAGTGACCATTTGTTTTGTAGTAGAAGCACTCAGTTTCGGGCTTGGGTCTAGCTTTGGGCTTCTTCATGGGAGTGGCAACTTGATTGCCATTATTCTTGAAGTTCCCTTTCTTCCCCTTGCCCTTTTACTTGAAACTAGTGGTCTTGTCAACCATCAACACTTGATGTTTTTCTTGATTTCTACCTTTGCTGATTTCAGCATCACGAAGAGCTTGGGAATTACTTTTGTCATCCCTTGCATATTATAGTTCATCACGAAGTTCCAGTAACTTGGTGATGGTGACTAGAGTACTCTGTCAATCACTATTTTATCCGGGAGATTAAATCCCACTTGATTCAAGCAATTGTAGTACCCAGACAATCTGAGCACATGCTCACTAGTTGAGCTATTCTCCTCCATCTTGTAGGAAAAGTACTGTCAGAGGTCTCATATCTCTCGACACGGGCATGAGCATGAAATACAAATTTAAACTGTTGGAACATCTCATATGATCCATGTCGTTCAAAACATTCTGAAGTCCTGGTTCTAAGCCGTAAAGCATGGTGCACTAAACTATCAAGTAGTCATCATACCGAGCTTGTCAAACGTTAATAACGTCCGCTTCTGCTCCTGTAATAGTTCTATCACCTAGTGGTGCATCAAGGACATAATACTTCTGTGCAGCATTGAGGATAATCCTCAGATCACGGAGCTAGTCCGCATCATTGCTACTAACATCTTTCAACATATTTTTCTCTAGGAACATATAAAAAATAAACGAGGAGCTACATCGCGAGCTATTGATCTACAACATAGTTATGCAAATACTATCTGGACTAAGTTCATGATAAATTAATGTTCAATTAATCATATTACTTTAAGAAATCCCACTTAGATAGACATCCCTCTAATCGTCTAAGTGATCACGTGATCCATATCAACTAAACCATGTCCGATCATCACGTAAGATGGAGTAGTTTTCAATGGTGAACATCACTATGTTGATCATATCTAATATATGATTCACGCTCGACCTTTCGGTCTCAGTGTTCCGAGGCTATATCTTCATATGCTAGGCTCGTCATGTTTAAACCGACTATTCTGCATGTGCAAAACTGGCTTGCACCAGTTGTATGTGAACGTAGAGCTTATCACACCCGATCGTCACGTGGTGTCTCGGCACGACGAACTGTAGCAATGGTGCATACTCTGGGAGAACACTTATACCTTGAAATTTAGTGAGAGATCATCTTATAATGCTACTTTCGAACTAAGCAAAATAAGATGCATAAAAGATAAACATCATATGCAATCAAAATATGTGACATGATATGGCCATTATCATCTTGTGCCTTTGATCTCCATCTCCAAAGTACCGTCATGATCTCCATCGTCACCGGCATGATACCATGATCTCCATCATCTTGATCTCTATCAATGTGTCGTCACATGGTTGTCTCGCCACCTATTTCTTTGCAACTATTGCTATCGCATATCGATAAATTAAAGCAATTATATGGCGCTTGCATCTCATGCAATAAAGAGACAACCATAAGGCTTCTGCCAGTTGCCGATAACTTTAACAAAACATGATCATCTCATACAAAAATTTATATCTCATCATGTTTTGACCATATCACATCACAATATGCCCTGCAAAAACTAGTTAGACATTCTCTACTTTGTTGTTGCAAGTTTTACGTGGCTGCTACAGGCTGAGCAAGAACCGTTCTTACCTACGCATCACAAACCACAATGCGGTATAGTGATTGCTTTTTGATCTTCAGAAAGAACCCTGTTCATTGAATCCTATTCAACTAAAGTCGGAGAAACTGACACCCACTAGCCACCTGTGTGCGAAGCACATCGGTAGAACCAGTCTCGCGTAAGCGTACGCGTAATCTCGGTCTGAGCCGCTTCATCCAACAATGCCGCTGAATCAAGAATCAACTAGTGACGGCAAGCAATATGTATATACCCACGCCCACAACTCCTTTGTGTTCTACTCGTGCATATAACATCTACGCATAGACCTGGTCGGATGCCACTGTTGGGGAATGCAGTAATTTCAAAAAAATTCCTACGCACACGCAAGACCTATCATGGTGATGCATAGCAATGAGAGGGGAAGAGTGTTGTCCACATAGCCTCGTAGACCGTATGCGGAAGCGTTATGACAACGCGGTTGATGTAGTCGTACGTCTTCACGATCCGATCGATCCTAGTACCGAAAGTACGGCACCTCTACGATCTGCACATGTTCGGCTCGGTGACGTCCACGAACTCTCGATCTAGCTGAGTGTCGAGGGAGAGCTTCGTCAGCACGACGACGTGATGACGATGATGATGAAGCAACCAGCGCAGGGCTTCGCCTAATCACTACGAGGATATGATCAAGGTGGATTATGGTGGAGGGGGGCACCACACACGGTTAAGACAATGATCAACTTGTGTGTTCTAGGGTGCCCCCTGCCCCCGTATATAAAGGATGTCGGGGGATGGACCCCGGGAAGGAAACGGAACCCGGATTCTTTGAAAAAACAAAGGGGTCGGCATCGCCCCTCAAGACGGCTCGCGCTCGGCCGGTTCGCTCGACCCGGCCAAGCCCCCTCGACCCGGCCTAATCCTCAAGACTTCTCCAGCAAGCCAGCCCTAGGCGCCCAAGACTTATCCAACAAGCCAAACTCCCCTTGGCGTGTACTCCAACCTAGCCATGGGTCAACAGACGTCCCATCCTAGCCGTACGATGGGACGAGTCGCCACCAGCTGATGACCGAAGCCATAGTGTCCTGCCCATGCGTTTGGTCAGCCGGATGAGGCAACAGTGCCCCCACCTACCTGCTGACCAGGCTCGGCATGGCAACAGTGCACCCGTCATCACCCATGACGCCAGCAAGCGGCGACCTGATAGACCGCAACTGTAGCCGACTCGACTCAGCCAAGCCCTAGCGATCGACAAGACGGACAACAGTGCCACCGTACCCGGTGGGTCCCGATCCTGGGGAACCCGGCGAGACCTGGTACCCAGCGGGTCCCAGCACTGGGTCCCTAGACGCTGACAACCCGACCCCATGGCCTTGTAACATTACCATTGTACCCCTGGGGGGTTGACCTATAAACCCCCCAGGAGCCCTCATGCATACGGGCAAACTCATCATCATCATCATCACACACACCTAGCTAGCAACACCTAAGAAGGAGGGACTTCCTAAGCCTTGGCCAGACTCCCTTCTTCCCTGACACAGCTATAGGCGCAACCTTGTACTTTAACATATAAACCACACTCGGCAGGACTAGGGGTGTTATCTCTCTAGAGAGCCCCGAACCTGGGTATGTCTTGCGTCCCGCGCTCGCTCATGCCGACCTCGCCTCTGGAGCCCACTAGTGCCCTTGATCCTCCTCCTCTCTTTAGCCATCCCATGGCATCTGCCGTGCGCCCACCATGATAGTTGGCGTCCATCGTGGGGCAGCTCGAGGTCGTGGCCGGAAGCCCGCTTCAGACGGGGCTCTACTCCGACATCGACGAGCCCGTCACTCTGGCGGACGACGTCATCGACGCAGTCGCCATCTCCTTCACCGTGTTGCGCATCTCCAACGTGCCTTTGGCCGACGAGTACCCCAGGGAGGTGCTCAACTTTCCCGACTCCCCCCTTTCCCTCGGCGGCGGCGTTCCCGCCGGGGCAATGGACCTCTGCATAGAGGTTTGCGTCACCAACACCGGCGCCGCTTCTTCGTCCAGTGCGGCGAGGAAGGCCGCCGAAGCTAGGACTACAGCTGGGCGGGCCAGCCCACCCGACCCCCCATGGGCCACGATGCAGAGCCAATGCGTCCCCATCGGCACCGACATTGAAGCCTCCAACGTCACCGAGGCCTGGACTCGCCTCGACGAGGATTTCCAGCGCCTGCTGGACTTCACCGAGACGCTCGCGGACACGCAACGTCGCCTGAACTCCGCTCTGCTGGAGAGCAACGCCGCCTATGCTTCATGCCAGACGCGCCTGAGCCAAGCCGGGTCGCCGACATGCAGGCCCGGGGCGGCACAATTGGGGCGCCTTCGGCGCCATCCCTCCCGTCTATAGACTCCCGTGAAGAACATGTGCACTGCCCAAGCGGCCGCGGTCGGCCTGGACCAGCTCGCGGGCGAAGAGCTACAAGATCGCCTCAAGAGGGTGAACGACCTCCTCGCTGTGGCTAATGCGCAGTAGGACCGCCTCAACCTACTCGCCAAGCCGGTCGGATCCGGCTTCGCCCGTGTCCTTGGACCCGACGATTTCTAGCACATGGCATCCTCCCCGCCCGACGAAGCGCACTCCGGCCGCACCCGGACCTGGCGCAACCCCGCCCTGATGACCGCCGTCGGTTTGGGCGACGAGCCGACTTTGGAGGCCCGACACCGGCTCGACCCCTGTTCCAACCCAATCGACGCCCAATGGGAGGAGACCCGGCCCCTGCGGCGTGGTGACTGACCGGCTGGGTCCGCACGCCATCGACGACACCGACGCCCGTCATCGCCTCGACCGACTCGCCGTCTTGCAAGAGCTGGAGGAAACCGGCCCCGTCGGGCCGGCGTGCTTCGGACCACGCATCCGAGGTGAGCCCTTTATCAAAGGGTTCACGCTCCCCCACGACTCCCCCAAGTACAACGGCATCGTGAAGCCGGAGGAGTGGCTTACCAACTACACCACCGCCATCAGCATCGTCGGCGGCAACCGCCGCCTCGCCGTGCGCTACCCGCCCCTCATGCTCCAAGGGTCGGCCCGCACCTGGTTCAACAGTCTGCCGGAGGGCAGCATCAACGCATGGGTCGACTTCAAGCAAGCTTTCATGCGCAACTTCACCGACACGTACAAGCGATCCGCCCACCCCAGTCAGCTCGCCATGTGCGTGCAGGGACCAGCGAAGACCGGCCACGAGTACCTCGCACGCTGGACCGAGCTCTGAAACAGCTATGAGGGCGTCCACGAAGTCCAAGCAATCCAATACTTCGTCACCGGGTGCCCGGGCGGCACCCTACTCAAGCACAAGCTCTTGCGCTCCCAGCCGGCCACCATGGCCGCGCTCATGGTGACGGCGGACAAATACGCCACCGCCGACTCTGCCATGAAGATCCAGGTGGCGTTGGACGAAGCCGGCAAAGCAAAGCCGGTTCTCCCCCGAAGCCGGCCGGCGAAGAAAGCCGGTAGCAGCATAACTGGCAGAGCAACAAGCGCAAGGCCGATCAGCCGGCTCAGCGCTATGACAACCGTCTCGTCGCGGCCGCCAAGCAAGCGCTCGAGACCGACCCATCTGCCAAGCACCGACAGACCGGCAAGACGACATGGCAACCCGCCATGAGTTTCGAGGAGATGCTCGACGCTCCCTGCAAGCATCACAGCGACGCAAGGCCGTCCATGCACACGCTTCGGCAGTGCGCCATCACCAAGCGCATCATGAGGGGCGATGTCCCGCCTCCTCCGGCCCCGGCCCCGGGAGCGGGGCAGCCGCCTCCGCCTCCCCCACCGCCCCCGACCGGTGGTGCAATGCGCGACGACGCCTACCCAGCCCAGAACGCAACCTACGTCATCTTCACTAGCCTCGGCGATGACAAGCACATCGAGCGCTTCCTTCGGCAGGAGGTGAACACCGTCATCCTGGCCAAGACAGAGTACATGCATTGGTTGGAGCGCCCGGTCGCCTGGACTCGGCAGGACCACCCGGCCATCATGCCGAACCTAGGTGGTTACGCCCTCATTCTCGATCCCACAATCCTCGAGAAAATCAAAACTTCATTGGAAATTCAGGACCAACTTAGGAAGGCACGAACTCATACTTTGTAAGGTCGAAGAAAATATAACTGTGTCAATTTGCCCAAATTTTCAATTCACAAAATTCATGTGACTAAAATACTCAGAAACAGTCAAGAAACCAGGAATTTTTTTCCATTTCTTAGCCAGGGAAAGCCCTACCGACCTACGGCCAGAGAAGATGTTGTGTTGTTCATATCACTTGCTAGAGATAGGGAAGCTAGAACAGGAACTTTCACGCGTTAGCTGGGCCCCTGATCTGCGTAGACCAAGGGCGAACACTCATCGTTTACGGCATGGACTACCAGGGTATCTAATCCTGTTCGCTCCCCTACTCCCTTAGACAATGCAATGCTCTGAACACGAAAGTTTGCAAGCAGCAGCATCAACATCCTCTGCCGCGACACCATGACCAAGCTCGGCCTCGAGGCCAAGGACTTGGAGCCGACCCGGACGGTTTTCCACGTTATCGTTCCTGGCCTCTCCTTCTCCCCGATCGGCCAGGCCCGGCTCGACATCCTGTTCCGCGACAACAGCTACTTTCGACGCGAGCCGATCTGGTTCGAGGTGGTGGACCTATCCAGCGCGTATGCGCTGCTGGGCCAGCCCGTGCTCGCCAAGTTCATGGCGGTTCCCCACTATGACTATCTGAAGATGAAGATGTCGGGTCGAAAGGGCCTCATCACCATCACTAGCGACTACTGCAAGTCTGTGGAATACGCCTGAGATGGCGCCAAGCTGGCCGAGTCGCTGGTCGTAGCCGAGGAGCGCGGCGCCAGCTCGACCGAATCGTCGCCCTGGCCCAAGAGGCGTCGGCCGCACCCATCCTGGCCGAGGACCCGGCCAACGAGGCCTCATTCAAGCCTCCAAGGAGACCAAGAAAGTGAAGTTGAACCCGGAAGACCCCAGCTACAGCAAGTACGTTGTCGTAGGCACCCACCTCGACAGCAAATAGGAAGGCGAGCTTGTCGACTTCCTCCGTGAGAATCGGGATATCTTTGCATGGACCCCAAAGGACATGCTGGGTATCCTGAGGAAGTACGCTGAGCACAAACTTCACGTCCGCAAGGACGCCAAGCCCGTCCGTCAACCCCTGCGCCGTTTTTCCAAAGAGAAGAGAAGAGAAGGACCATCGGTGAAGAGGTCACCAAGCTCTTGGTGGCCGGCTTCATCATGGAAGTATTTCACCCTGAGTGGCTGGCCAACCCAGTCCTCCTTTTGAAGAAGAACAAGACCTGGTGCATGTGTATCGACTACACCAGCCTGAACAAGGCCTGCCCCAAAGACCCGTTCGCTCTCCCGCGGATCGACCAAGTCATCGACTCCACCACCGGGTGTGAGATCCTCTCCTTTCTGGACACTTACTCCGGCTATCACCAGATCAAGCTGGACCCAGCCGATGCCCTAAAGATGTCCTTCATCATGCCCTTTGGGGCGTATTGCTACATCACCATGTCATTCAGCTTGAAGAACGCCAGCGCCACCTTCCAGCGCTGCATGCAGAAATGGCTGCTGTCGCAACTCGGCCGCAATATCCACGTCTACATGGACAACATTGTCTTGAAGACCAAGCAGCACCTGATGCTCCTCGACTATCTGAAGGAGAACTTCACTAACATGCGCGAGTACAAGGTCAAGCTCAACCTAGAAAAATGCCTTTTCGGTGCCCCAGCTAGAAAGCTACTCGGCTTCCTCGTCTCGGAGCGCGGTATTGAGGCGAACCCGGAGAAAATCAAGGCCACCGAGCGCATGCGCAAGCCGGCCCTATTTGCGCGATGCCCAGAAGTTCACCGGCTGCTTGACCTCGGTCAACCAGTTTCTCAGCCGGCTGGGCGAGAGGGCCCTGCCCCTGTATCAGCTAATGAAGAAGATGACGCCATTCAAATGGAACGACCAGGTGGACGAAGCCTTCCGAGATCTCAAGCGCATGCTCTCCACCGCACCAGCCCTGGCTGCACCGGCTGAGAAGGAGCCGCTGTTGCTCTATATCGCCGCGACCTCGCGGTCGGTCAGTTCGGTGATGGTGGTCGAGCGACCAGAGAAGGACAGGTTCCAAGCCGTCTAGCGTCCCGTCTACTACCTGAGCGAGGTGCTCTCCGCCTCGATGCAGAACTACCCGCACTACCAAAAGATGTGTTACGGCGTGTACTTCACCATCAAGAAGCTGAAGTAGTACTTCCAAGAGCATGTCATCACCGTGGTCAGCACGGCCCCTCTCGGCGACATCATCGGGTGCCGGGATACCTCTGGCCGGGTCACCAAGTGGGCGCTCGAGCTAGCCGGCCATACCATCCTCTACGAGCCTCGCACCACGATCAGGTCCCAAGCTTTGGCCGACTTCATCGTCAACTGGACCGAAACTCAATACCTGCCGCCGCCACCTGACTCAACACATTGGCGCATTCACTTTGACGGCTCAAAGATGCGACTTGGCCTGGGAGTCGGCATAGTGTTGTCCTTGCCCAAGGGCGACCGACTCAAGTGCGCACTATAGATCCACTTTGCCGCCTCCAACAACGTTGCTGAGTACGAAGCCCTTGTGCACAGCCTCCGGCTCGCCAAGGAACTCGGCATCCGGCGCATCCTGTGCTACAGCGACTCGGACTTGGTGGTGCAGCAGTGCTCAGGCGAATGGGACGCGCACAACTCCAACATGGCAAGCTACCGCTTCCTCGTCCAGAAGCTGTCCGGATTCTTCGAGGGCTGCGAGTTCCTCCATGTCCCATGCGCGGAGAATGAGGCGGCCAACACGCTCGCCAAGATTAGCTCGTCTCCGCAGTCCATTCCATCTGGCGTTTCCCTCAAGCATATGCACAAGCCGTCCGTCAAGCCGTCTCCGGACTCCGAGTCCATACATGTGCCGACAGACCCGACCGTGCCTCAACCTGGCCCGGGGACTGCTCCAAGCGACCCGGCCGTGCCTCAACCCGGCCCGGGGACTGCTCCATCCGACCCGGGGGCTGCCGAGCTCAGCCCGGGGGCCGTTGAACCCGGCTCGGGGGCCGCCGACCCAGATCCCGAAATAGTGGCCGTCTTCACGTGGTGACGGTGCCATCCCGGGCCCTGCCCATCTCGGAGTTCCTGGAGAATGAGGTCCTCCCCATGGACGAGACCGAAGCTCGGCAAGTGCAGCGTCGAGCGTCCGCCTACAGCATCATCAACAATGAGCTCATCAAGCGCAGCTCCACCGGTGTGTTCCAGTGTTGCATCGAGCAGGACAAGGGCATTGAGATCCTCCTCGACATACACCAGGCCGAATGCGGGCACCATGCCCCCTCGCGGTCCCTGGTGGCCAAGGCTTTCCACCAGGGTTTCTACTGGCCCACAGCCCTCGAAGACGCAGATTCACTCGTCAACAAGTGCAAGGGATGCCGGCTCTTTAGCAAGCGTAGCAACCAGCCGGCGTCAGCACTCCAGACCATCCCGATCGCATGGCCCTTCGCGGTCTGGGGACTTGACATGGTGGGACCCTTCAAGACCGCCCGAGGCGGCATGACGCATTTGCTGGTGGCGGTGGACAAGTTCACCAAATGGATCAAAGTAAGGCCAACCAAGAAGCTGGACGGCCCGACGGCCATTCGGTTCATCGAGGACATCGCGGTGCGCTATGGCATGCCGAACAGCATCATCACGGACAACGGCACCAACTTCGCCAAGGGCGCTCGTGCAGTACTTCTCCATCTCCGGCATCCGCCTCGACCTGGCGTCCGTTGCACATCCGCAGTCCAAGGACCAGGTCGAGCGGGCCAACGGCCTCATCCTATCCGGTGTCAAGCTGCGGCTCGTCGAGCCACTTGTTCGTTCCCCCGACAACTGGCTCGAGGAGTTGCCGGCCGTCCTCTGGAGTCTCCGCACCACGCCAAACCGGTCGACCGGGTTCACCCTGCTCTTCCTCGTCTACGGAGAAGAAGGTGTCATTCCGACTGAAATCGAGTTAGACTCGTCGCGCGTCACGATGTACACGGAAGCTGAAGCTAAAGAAGCTTGTGAAGACGGCGTCGACCTGCTCGAAGAAGCATGTCTCCTAGCGCTCAGTCGCTCGGCCATCTACCAGCAAGGCCTAAGGCACTACCACAACAAGAAAATCAAGCCCCTCGCCTTCCAGGAGCGAGACCTCGTCCTCCGGCTCGTCCAGCAGCAGACCGGCCAACATAAGTTGTCCTCCCCATGGGAGGGCCCCTTCATCATCAGCAAGGCCCTGTGCGATCGCAACGCGTACTACCTCATCGACGCCCACAAGTCAAACAAGCGCAAGAGGGACACCGCCGACGAAGAAACAACCTGGCCATGGAATGCGGAGCTCCTTCACCCGTTTTACAGTTAGCCATATGCACGTATGTATCGCTTCCTTTTGTAACCATCTGAAAACTATGGGACCCCCGAACAACGCTCAGGGGCTGTCCTTTTTCACGACAAAGCTATTGTGTCCCCTACATTTTGTGCATTACTTTCCTTTTAAGCCAACCCGGCCGCCGGATCAACTCACTCGACCCGGGGGCTCGGGGGCTGGCCGGCTTGGCCACCCGCCGCTTCCCTTAGCAGCTCCTGACGCGTCGTACCGCTGCGGCCTCTCACTTCTCCCTAAGCTGCAGCACCGGACTCGGCTGTTGGCTGGTAAGCACATGAGGCCAGAGCACCAGCGCGCCTCGAGCACTAAGTCAAGAACCGCCGGGTCGTCCAACCCGATCCCGCCACTTTAAAAGTCGCCGCACGACCAGCTGCTCGCCAACCCAGCCCCACCGGATTGCCGCCAGCCGGCCCAGTGGGTGTTGCCCTCGCGCTCAATGTCCCGAAAGGCTAAATATCGC
>NC_041380.1:431842133-431853645 GCF_002162155.2 Triticum dicoccoides
GGTCACGAGAAAAAGGCTTCATAGACAAAGAGCAAGAGCGCCGGCATCCATGAGGTTTTCGCATGCTGCCGGGTCGCTCTTCCCGGCCCCTGCCACTCTAATCCGCCAAGCGACCGGCCACCCACCACCGGGTTGCCGCTGGCCAACCCAGTGGGTGTTTTCGCTCACGCTCAACATTAGAAAAGCCTAAGTACTACATGCTCCCCTCAAAAAGCCGAACCCTTTGTCACGGGCCGGAGCCTCGGCCGCCAGACTCGCGGGGGAGAAGCCCAAGAGGGAAGAATGCAGGAAAATGGCTCAAAAAAAGCAAAGGCACAAACATTCACAAGGCTCATATATCATAAATAAAGAAACAAACCCAAGGCCAGAGTTCATTACACCCAAGTCAACCCCCAGGTGGGTGGGTGGACCTGCTACCAAAGAAAAATGTTTACAAAGATAAATCAGGCATCTCCGCCGCCGGATCGCGCAGCCTCTGGATCCGCCGAGGTGCCGACATTGTCCTCTCCGGCGTCCGCATCGCAGTAGATGCCCATCTCCTCAGAGTTGCCCTCTGGGTCATCCAGAAGAAGGCCGTAGTCTTCAAGGGGCGCGACTCCTCCATCCTCCGCCCGCTCCGACTGAAATTCTCGTGGAAGGAGAACCCGGTGATGTCGCTGGCCCAGAAGGTGATCCGTCCGGCCTCCGCCTGCAGCTGGCTCTCCGAGCCGGCCCGATGGCCCATCAGCGCGTCCATTGCCAGGTCCGGATGCTAAGACAGCGTGAACCGAAGCACGATCTCGGCACCAGCACGGGCGGCAGAAACCCGCCACTCATGAAGACGGTCCGAGCCCGCCTCCAATCACTGCGCCAGCTACGTGAAGCTGTTCAGCGCGACGGCGCTCGGCCAGAGGGCCGCCGTCATCACCGCGCCGGCCTCAGAAAGCCACCCCATCTGCTCGCTCAGGACTCGTAGACGGGCCTCGGTGGCGGCCACGATCTCCGGGAAGGTCCAGGCCACCTGTGGGTCGGTCCCGGAGACGACGACTCCCTGCGGGTCGCGCTGAAAGCAGACCGCCTCCTCCACCAGCTGGCGCGTCTCCGGGAAGGCCCCTGTCGAAGAGAAAAGCAAGTCAGAAGAGAGCCACTAAGGTAGAAAAGCCAGAGTCCTAACCCGGTAACAACAAAACCGAAGGAAAGCACTTACTGGAAAAGGACTCTTCCAGGTGCTGCGCTTCGAGCAACGTACCGCGCCGCTCTCGGGTGATGGTGCGGTCACACTCCCCGAGCGCCTTCTCCAGCTCGGCGACCTTGGCAAGGGCTGCCTTAAGCTCGGCGTCCTTGTCCTCGGCCGCCTTCCCGGCCTCCTTGCAACACAGGGTCTCATCCGCCACGGCCACCAGCGCCTCCACCTCGGCCTGGAGCTGCCCCTTGTTATCGGCCAGCTGGCCGCGTTGCTGGTCCGCCTCGGCAAGGGACTGCTCTGCCTCCATGACCTTGGTGGCCTCCGCCTTGAGCCGCTCCACCTCGGCCTCAAGGCGGCCCTTATCGCCCTCCAGCCGCTCCTGCAGCCGGCTGGCTTCGTCAAGCGCCCGCCGGGCTCCCATCGCCTCCGCTCTCGCCCGCTCCACCTCGGCTCCAAGTCGACCGGCGTCAGCAACAAGCTGGTCATAGTGGTAGCTGGCCCGGACCAGTCGGGTCCTCCAAGACAGCACCTCGGCTGCAGAGAAGAAAATCAGAAACAAAGTACTACTTAAGATTCGACCCAGCTGCTACATAGTTGGCCTGAATCTCGGGGGCTACACCCAGCGGGTGCGCTAGCACGCCCCCACTAGAAAAGAGCGTGCAAACCAAGTACCTGTTGCGGCGCGGAGCTCCTCCACCTTGGCGGCAAGCCTCTCCTTGAGACGCCGGTGCGTCTCAAGGAGCCGGTTGAATACGCTAACCCGGTAGGCGTCCAGTTCCTGCAAAAAGCAGTGACCAATGCAAGACATCCAGTTGCTGTGCAGTTGGCCTGAATCTCGGGGGCTACACCCACTGGGTGCGCTGGCACGCTCCACGAAGTAAAGGCAATAAAAAGGAAAAGAAGAACGCGAAGAAAACTTACAAGCATGGCGCGCACCAGCTCCTGCGTCGCCTCGACCTTGGCCTGGGTGAAGGCCTGGATTCGGTCCACCTGCCCTCGCAGGCGCCGGGTTACGGCGGTCATGGCCGCCTCCTCCTGGGTCGGGGGCATGAAGAAGACCTCGCTGGCCCCGCTCTACGCCGACTGGGACCTAGCGGCCCGGCGACCCCCGAGCTTGAGCACCAGGGCGTCCTCCGATGCCGTCTCCGTGGGCCGGCTGGCTCGCGGCTCCACCACCAGTGGCATCTCGCTCGCTGGCGCCCGGGTCGTCCCCGCCGGCGCCGTTCGAGACGCCTCCCCCAAGATGGCGTCACCGCCGCCTCCGCCGGCTCCCGCACGCTCGACCACATCGATCTGCGGAGGGACGCCATCCCCAACAACCACAACCTCCGGGTTGAGGTCCATCGCGTCGACGCGGCCATCGTGGTCGCGCTCCCCCTCCGACGATGGCACAAAGGCCGTCTCCACCGCCACCGTCCCCACCGGCATCTCCGGCCACGCAGGTTCCTCACCGGCTCCCGCCCACGCTGCCGTGGCGCTAACCTAGGCTTGGGTCGACGCCGCCTCCAGCTTCACCTCAGCCCGGTTCCGGTCCCGCCAGGCCAGGCCTTCGGCATCGGACGGGTCCAGACCAAGGTCCGGATCCGCCCGCCCCTCCTCCTCCTCATCCCGGTCGACGGTGCCGGACCGGCTCCTCCGGAACACGGCGCCCTCGGCGGACGCCGCGTCCACCGCCGCCACCGCCAGCGAGATCGACGACCTGAAATACAAGATGAAGTAAATACAAGACAAGCAAAGCTGCTTGACAACTCGGACCAAGCCAGAAGAAAAGCTTACCCCGGCAACACCGGAACGGCGGGTCTCGCCGCCCTCTCCTGCGGTGGCGCACCTCCTCTTGGCGGGCGGCTTCACCACCCCGGCCGGGTCCGCGACACGCTTCATGGCCGGGGCTCATGGCGCAACGTTGTCCTTCCCATGCGGCCGCCTCACCGTCGGCAATCCCCGAGGCAACCCCGCTCGACCGCGCCGCCGCCTCCTCCACCCGGCGCCGCTGCATCAACGACTCATGTCGGCACCTCGACCCGGCAACCCGACAATTCAAAAAGAAAACACAAGAAAGCTCAAGGCTTACCAGCTCGCACTACAAAAAAATACACTTCCGTGATGATACGTGTTTGTCATAGTAGGTCGCGTTTTTTGTCATGCATGTACATCCATGACCAATTTATGACAGAATCGAGATAGTCATACCTGTGCTGTCGTAGAAGTGTTCCATGACATTACCAAAATTATCATCACGGAAGTGTCCACTTCCATGATTATAAATCGCGCGTCATAGAAGTGCTTTCGTCAAGGGTGACCGACATGTGGCATCCACTTTAACGGAACGCCGTTAAGCTATCGGGTCGGGTTTTGGATCCGATAACCCGTTAACAGCCCCGACCAATGGGGATTTTCCACGTGTAAAATCATCATTGGCTAGAGGAAACACGTGTCGGTTCATCGTCGGGACAGATGTCATCCACTCACTGGACAGAAGGTGCCTATGATACGTCGACACGTGGCATGGCCCAACAAGTTTAAATGGGCCGGCCCAACTAAGGCCCACAAGATTTTGCGGACCATAATGGGCCGGCCCAACTAAAGGCCCACGAGATTTTGCGGACCATAATGGTCCGGCCCAGCTAAAGGCCCACAAGATTTTGCGGGCCATAATGGGCCGGCCCAGGTAAAGGCCCACAAGATATTTGTTTGATGTAATGGGCCGGCCCAGGTAAAGGCTCACAAGATTCTTGTGGATCATAATGGGCCGGCCCAGCTAAAGGCCCATGAGATTTTTCCGACATTAATGCGCCAGCCCAGTTGTAGGCCCACAAGATTTTGAGGACCCTAGTAGGCCGGCCCATTAACTGCCTGCCATGTTTTGGGCCAAATACCGGCCCATATTTAATACGGTCCATTAATGGCCTGCCACGCTCCGGGCCTAATAGTGTCCCATATGAGATGCGACCCGTTAAAGGCTTACCACGTTCTGGGCCAAATTACAGCCCAGATCAGGTCCGGCCCTTTAAGAGGCTTTGGGCTCAATTATGGCCCATATCAGATTCGGCCCGTCAACTGGACGCTATGCTTTTGGGCCCACTTGCTAAGGGCCCACTTAGTAATTCAGCCTGATATTAGTTTTGCCCTGTTAAGGGCCCATTTAACATTTCGGCCCTATATTAATTTCAGCCTGTTAAAAGCCCGTCATATAGTTGGGCCTAACTATGGCTCGGTTTGCATCTGGCCTACTCGTAGCCGATATCTGATTGGGCCAAACAAGGACAGAGACAATTTTTTGGCCAGTTAAAAGCCCGTGATTTGATTCGCACAATCATGGGTCGGGGTTCATTTCAGGCTGCTGCCGGCCCGTGAGCTGTTCGACATGTTTCAGGCCCAACCTACATCGTGATTGCATGATGGCCCGATTATGTACCGTAATTTTATGGTTTGGCCGGTTTACTGCGAAGACAGGATATATATACAGGAAAATAACTATAGCAACGTGAATAAGAAAAAAACTAGACTATACAATAAAGAAATTATGGCATATTACATCCACTGGGCATCAAAGTTCGCCCCTATGATAATAAAGCACAAGCAGACAGTAGATTACATACACTAGGCATCAAAGATCGCCACCCGTGCAAATAAACACGCCGACAAAATAATATACAAAACCGACAACACTTCAATAGAGTTCAAGAAATGTTAGCCCCGCTGGGGAGCTGCAGCGCAAGTAGCTGAGCAAGATGATGAGACTGCGCTTGTTCAACACTTATATCTTCCTCACTCTGAAAGATAAACAAGCAGACAGATGACATGTTTTGCACATAAAAGTATCAATGCTGACAATTCATCACATTTCTTATTGATGAATAAAGTGACACACTTTAAATTTGCATTAACACAATATGGTATTGTTCAGGTCAAGACATGGCAGGAAATGACATTGTGAAGGAGTTGGCAGCTTCACGACACCACTGGATTACAGATCAAGAACTCATAAGTATCAATGGTTTGTGTGCTGTCAATTTATACCATTTCAGATTGGCAAATAAAGAGATGGTTTAAATAATAGTAGAATGATATGACATTGTTCATAGTTAAGACATTGAAGAATATGACATTGTGCTGTAGTGGGTAGGTTCACCACACCACTGGATTACGGATGAAGAACAAAAGCATACATGCAGTGCAAAAGAAGATCACTTGCTCTGTATAGTTTAATTTACATGGTATGAAGAAGGAACTTGGTCGTACAACTGAAAACTTAAATTGAGAAAGGACAAACTTTTGTTTTTGAACTACATATAATAAACTTTAAACAAGCAATTTGATGCAAACACCAAAAATAAACAGCTGTTGCAGTCATGCCTAACCAAATATATACAACAAAGTTTGAAGGCTTGAGATGGACAAACTTACATTATTAGTGAAGACATGCTCTATAAAGGCCTTGTCCATGCTGATGGGGGGCAATTCAAGAAGTTTACCACAGAATCTTCTTCAAAAGAATTGCCTTTATTTTACATTTTGTTAAGAGTAAATATAGATGTGATAATATACAAAAAATGGAGAATATTTATGATAAGATGAAGAGTGATGCTACATAACCAAGTTGCTATAAATGTAAGTGCAGCGATACAGGAAAAAGGTACAGCCAAGAGCAATGCACAACTAAACTTCTTTAGTACCAACCTTATGGTAAGAGTAAATATAGATCTGATGTGTAGAAAATGGAGGGCAAAGGAAAATAAGCTACAAAGTGATGGTACATGAACAACTACTTGTCATTATAAGTACACTAATAAAGGACAACATGTACTTACAAGAACAATGCAGAGCTAAAAAAACATTGGCATTGGATATATTCTACACTAATGTAACCATTCATACAGATCAGATAATTTGGAGCGAACAATTGATAAGCAAGCTATCATGCATACTACTGTCACATAATGAACCAGGTATGTATGCAAGTACAGTTATACAGTACAACAGGTACTAACAAGAGCAAAGCAGCGGGCAGCATATTTGCGATATCCTCTTGTTCTTGTCAAACCGGAAATCTTCTTCGAGCGGATTTCCTGCAAAAAAGATCCGTAAGGCACATGTGGAGAAGTAGAAGTTCAAATTGTCATGTGATTTCATAGACAGTATCTCATCCTAGGAACGAGTCCAGTGCATAACAAGGTTTTTCCATTATTGTCTTCTAAATTTAGCACATGAGACTTCGCCGGAAATTCGTTTATAGACTTGCCATCAAAGTGTGATTTCCTCAGGTAACACCGATACTGCTGTAATGCTTCCTTGAAAAGCACAAGCAAGCTTTGCTCGTCATGACTATCCATATTGACCCTCGCCTAGTTACAACAATGTAATGTAAATCATTGATGTGTTCAATCAGCAAAAAACAGGAAAATAATAACCATGAATAATAGCACTTACACGTAAGTTGGACAGGAAGATGTGAAAATGGTGTTTGTCTTCACAATAATCTTCCCATGATGGGAATATATGCATGTAGTCCCTAACAACATTGAAAGCATTGTCTTTTAAACTGGGAATAAATGGAATGGGGTTCCAATCTGCAGGAATTGGTCGTCTCTGCAGTAGGGATAGGTCTTCGGCCGGTGGACTTGCTGTACTTTTTGCTGGAGTGGGATTTTTCAGTGGTACAGCTGGTGCTATGGCAAATGAAATCGGTATACCTTTTGATGGAGTGCAGGTCCTGTGTGGTGGGGCTATTGGTGTGGCCAGTGAAGTATGGGTACAGTCTGCTAGAGTCGGTCCTACGTTTTGTGTCACTAGTTGTTCAACCAATATAAGTGGGGTGCTGTCTGATTTCTCCAGCACCACCATGTTTTTCAAGGACTTTGCTGGTGCTCCTTCAGGTTCGGCAATCACCCTCTTCCTTTTTGATGTCTGATGCACAAGAACAACATTTGAGTGGAAAAACATGGTATGATGACAGATGGAATATGTATTGATAATGGATGGGCATGGCATCTCAACATAGATGATGAGTAAACTAAGCAGATGGTAGTGCAACAAAGTAGAAGAAATGCAAGACAACATATGCAAGATACGCGCAATCAATAAAACCTTGCCAAATTAGAATAGGCACCTTGATGGGTGAACAGGACATGCCATCTGCCTTTGACTCCTCGAGGTTAGAATAGTCATTAGGATGATATTCTGAACAAGAATCAACAGGTGGGGAGCGTACGAGTTTCATTGCTTCCAGAATGGCACTCAATGCCTTGCTGCCAATTTTGTAAGTCATTGCAGTGTTCCACAATATTCTTCTAATGCGCGGATTCTGATATTCAATTTAATTGCATATAATATCTGAGAACCATGAAAACATAAATAGTTGTGAGATTATCTTTGTAATGCAGATGGTATTCTAATATGGGGGCGCCCCTGTAAACACTTGTGTGCTATCACTGGATTCTGATGAGAGAGCTCATGTGTGTTGTAATATGGTGCGTGCATTTATATAATTTGGCACAAGTACACAAAAAATAGGCTCCAGAAGTAAGGATAGCTGGCAGATTATAGGTTCATAATATACTGTATAGAGAGTTTATTGCCAAACCATGATAACAAGAGCACACAACAACTAGGAAGATCATAGTGTAAATAACAGGGATACACCATAACCAGGATATATAAATCGGGAAAGTGGAACTGGCTGGAAATTATGGTGTTGTATTGCCACTAGTAATTGAAAGCCTATCAATCACGTACATGCCAGCTCTATCAGCTCTTGACTGCAGATGTCCCTGCTCCCCTTCCTGACGAGGAACATACTGTGCTTCCCATACAGAACACCGCACGGGCCGCCGGCTAAACCACCGGCCCCACCGCCTGTGTTCCTCCCATGATCGCCTGTGTTCCTCCGCCACCCCCACCCCGGCCCCACTCGCGTCGAGTTTTCTTCGTTAGACGAGGCCCACCACCGCCCCCACAACCACCGTCCCCACCCGAGCCCCTTCAATCGCACCGGCGAACTCCGGCGAGCTCTGAAAAATCGACTGACCCAATTTTGAAATTTAGTATACTGTGATTTAACTAGTGTGGAATATAAAAGGGGAAAACCATAAGCATTGCGAGTATGGTGTTGAGCATGCCATGGCGTATCTGAAGGTGCAAACCGGACAAAGGCAACTTCGCAACCAAGACAAGAAATCAGAGTAAAGCAGTGGCGATCTATTTTCTTGCTGCGATAAATAAGTTGAGCAGATACGAAAGAGTACCGCCTCTGGTGCGGCGCCGTGTACGCATCAGCTGAGAATTTGACGGTGCTGCGGTAGTGATGGCTGTTGGCGGCGTGGAAGCAGATCTAGGAGGGTAGACGGTGGCGGCGGGGCGCGGTGGACGAGACGGTCGTGGGAGCGGCACCGGCAAGGTGGACGACAGTGGGGAAGAAGCGAGAGGACGGGATGCAAGGATCCCGGTCTGAAGCCATGGATGAGAGAGGTCAATCTCTTGTAATGGACGGCGGTGTCGGGGTATCAGCTCCGGCATGGTGGAGAAGGACGGCGGTGGATGGAGTGGCGGACGGCGGTGGACGGAGGAGGGTGGGGTGGAGAGGGTGTTTTGGCGCCCACAGAGTACGAATGGGTAAAAGGGAGGTAGAGAGGAAGGGGGGAACCATGTATTCAGGGCGCACTTGTCTCAAATGCGAGGAAATTTACAAACTTAGCCCCCGTTTCAAATTTCTACTACATCACAGCAACACTAGTCAGTCGGGGATAGGACGGTAATCTCGCATACACCGAATATTTGCCGATAAGAGTTTGTTTTTGGCGCCCACCATGTATGAATATGAATCAGGTAGGGAGTCGATTTCGGCCAAGGACACACTGTGTTTTGGCGCCCACCGTGTATGAATGCGGGTGAGAGGTGGTTATGTCACGTTTGGGTGAAATTACAAACCTACCCCTATCGAAACCTATAGAAATCCAGCATATAGGCTTTGCGTGGCAGGGATAGGCAGTAGTGATTTCCATCTCGCAGATTTTGGTTTCGGCGGTTACTGCGACTTTCCCCGCTTCGTTCAAATTTTGCAGAGTGCATGTTTACCGTGCCAACTCAATTTGAATCCCGTTTGTATTCTATTTTTTTCCAGGCGGGATCCATTTTCAATTGGAACTACATCCTATATACATCATTTTTTATATATACTTTCAAAAGCACAACACCATTTATACATAATTATGGTTTAAAAAATGGCATGATCTCAGATTCATAAGGTTGTATCCATCAATTTGGATTTTCAAATATTTGAAACCACTTTATGTTGAAATCCAATGTATGCATTCCTCGCTAACCGTCTCCAATTAATGTGTGTTTCATGCGGGTTTTTTTTACTTCTCAAACATGTATAATGTGTTTCACACACGCAACATATAGTGTAATCCCGCTTAGACATTAATTGCATATAAACCATGCATTGTTTGTAATTGAAGAATCTATGGATCACCAATATTGATAAACTAATAACATTACACGTGTGCCCAAATTCAAATGAATATGCATGTTTGATACACCAATTTGCATTATGATATTATCGATGTCGTGATCTCCAGTTTAAATATTTGAATCCCCTTTAATCCAGATATTCATCTCATATAGCTATCACTCATGCTTATATAGGACTATCTCTCTGGACCTATACGCGTTCATCGTCTCTCAGGTATCTCTCGTGCTACCTGTATGTCGACAATGATCTTTATCTTCGTAACACACTGACGGTACTCTCTCCCTCAACCTTCATCACTCTATCTCTCTCTAAGTATATCTCGCTCCCTGATATGCGTCTCTAACTATGATTCTCCATGTGGAATCTCTTTCTCTCACACAAACACAAAACTTTGTCTCCCGGGGTCTCATTTCTCTCTTCTATTCCCATGTGTGCCACTCCCACACCCCTCATATAGAGATGTCTTTCGCTCCTTAGATATGAGAACCTTCGACTCTTCCTCTTCAATATCTCTTTCTCACACACAAACACATACTCTGTCTCCCAGGGTCTCATATTTCTCCATTATTCTCTTGTATGTCGCTCACACACATCCTCTCTCCCTAGATATATCTTGCGTTCCCTCATATGTCTCTCTAGCTATCACTCTCGTTGTGAAATATCTTTCTCTCTCACAGACACAAAACTCCGTCTCTCTGGATCTCATTTCTCTCTGATATCTGTTTATATGTGACTCACATGCACCCTCTCTCTATCTCTCTCACACCCACACACATAACCCAGCCTTCTGATCCACTCGACTCCTATCTCTAACGCACACTAGCTAGCATCTTTATCTTTCTATTTATCTGTTTCTCCATCAACCTTCTTTCTCGCCCTCACTCTTGATTCCTATCACACACACTACATATGTTTCTCTCTACATGCAGTCAAGTGCCCTCTCACACACATATATAACTTCACCCTTTGAACCACCCGACGGTTATCTCCAACACCCAAACTAGCGGATGTCCCTCTAGCTAGCATCTCCATCTCTGTATCTATCTGTAGTTTCTCTGTCAACATTTCTTTCTCGCACGCAGTCTTGCTTCCTATCACCCACACTATATATGTCTCTCCATACATATGCATTTATAGGTTGGTCTCTTTTGCAGAATCGTTGCGCCTCACTCCCTCTGCTCGCCATAGATTCATGCTCCAGCCCACGCCACTATCTCTTAAAGACAAAAACACATGCTCAATTGTCGGGACTTCTTCCATGCATTCTCACATGCATGCATATTGTCATACCGATCCGTCTGTCCCATGTCGTTGATCTTATGACTTATGTCTTCTTTCTTTTATCTCGATCATGCGCGCGCACACACACACACACATCCCACGTATACATGTATACCTCTCACACATGCACGTTCAAGGTCTCTATGTCTCCATACGTAGTTAATTACCCTCAATCCTAACGCCACATTGAATCCTTCTCCTCTTTTGTGCACATAACTTCCGCCTGGATGGGTAAAACACACACTCACACTTAACAATCTCCTTCTAGCTACCCCCGGCCTCTCACTCTTCCACTATATCCCCGAAACCAATAAGACCATCTCTTAGTTTAATTCCCTCCTACGTCTTCCTCGGTGTCTCTCGAACAAACACGTTCTCTCGAAGTCGACTCCTCTCACGCGCACACACCTTCTCTTCCCTCTCTACGGGCATTTTCTCTCTCGCACCCCATCGTTGGTGGCCTCTGCCATACACATCACCTCTCTATGATGAAAGCCATGCACACTTAAATTACATCCGCCATAGAGGACCCCACGACACACACACACACACACACACGCACCCCCCAACACACACAGTAAGACTCCATATCT
>NC_041380.1:431853876-431899624 GCF_002162155.2 Triticum dicoccoides
CTCTCTCACACACACAAACTAAGACTCCATCTCTCTCTCCTCTCTCTCTCTCTCTCACACACACACACCCCACACACACACTAAGACTCCATCTCACACACACATGCTCTAGGCGGAGCATTTGTTCCTACCACCCTTCATCCAACCTTACCCGTTGAGGGAGTCCTGGATTAGGGGGTCTCCGGACAGTCGGATTATATCCTTTGGCCGGACTATTGGACTATGAAGATACAAGATTGAAGACTTCGTCTCGTGTCCGGATGGGACTCTACTTGGCGTGGAAGGTAAGCTAGGCAATACGGATATGGATATCTCCTCTTTTGTAACCGACCTTGTGTAACCCTAACCCTCTCCGGTGTCTATATAAACCGGAGGGTTTTAGTCCGTAGGACACAACAACTACAACATACAATTATACCATAGGCTAGCTTCTAGGGTTTAGCCTCTCCGATCTCGTGGTAGATCTACTCTTGTACTACCCATATCATCAATATTAATCAAGCAGGACGTAGGGTTTTACCTCCATCAAGAGGGCCCGAACCTGGGTAACACACTGTGTCCCCTGCCTCCTGTTACCATTCGCCTTAGACGCATAGTTTGGGACCCCCTACCCGAGATCCGCCGGTTTTGACACCAATTTGGTGCTTTCATTGAGAGTTCCTCTGTGTCGTCGCCGTTAGGCTTGATGGCTCCTACTATCATCGATAGCGATGCAGTCTAGGGTGAGACTTTTCTCCCCAGACAGATCTTCGTGTTCGGCGGCTTTGCACTACGGGCCAATTCGCTTGGCCATTTGGAGCAGATTGAAAGTTACGCCCCTGGCCACCAGGTCCGGTTTGGAAGCTTAAACTACACGGCCGATATCCGTGGAGACTTGATCTTCGACGGATTCGAGCCTCTGCCTTGTGCGTCACATGGTCACGATGAGTACAATTTAACTCTACCATCGGACAGTGTTCAGGAGATCGCATAGGCAGTCGCTCTGACCCTCAATTCAGAGCCAGTTGCGCCGTCCATGGATGGGTGGATAGACCCCGCCACGGAGGCCTTACCCTCAGCGGCGATCCCTATTTAAGAATTCATCCGATTAACCAGTTAACTTGCCGATGAATCCCTACTCATAGGGTCACCGAGTAGCCGATAAACCAAAAAATCGTCCGATTAATTGATTAAATGGCCGATTAACTTGCCGATTAGCCGATTAACCCCCTACTCGCTAGCCAACCGAGCAGCTACCAGTTAACGATTTCCTCAACAATGGCGGCGATCGAGCCAAACATCGACCTTACCTTGCACGAGAGCCGTGTTGTTAAACTGCCGGATCCTTCTCCGGCCACGGACTCCGAACCGCCTGCGCCTGTTCCTATCGAATCCGATTGGGCGTCGATCATGGAGTTTACCTCCGCGGATATTTTTCAGCACTCGCCCTTTGGGGACATACTGAACTCATTAAGGTCTCTCTCCTTGTCAAGAGGATCCTGGCCAAACTATGTCCGGCAGGACTGGGATGCGGACGATGAAGAAATTCCCGGCCCACCCACCACCCACTTATTAGCCACTGTCGATGACTTAACCGACATGCTCGACTTTTACTCTGAAGACATCGACGGTATGGACGACGATTCAGGAGACGAAGAGGAACCACTGCCCACAGGGCACTGGACAGCCACCTCATCATACGATATATACATGGTGGATACACCCAAAGAAGGCAATGGCGACGAGATAGCGGAGGATGACCCCTCCAAGAAGCAACCCAAGCACCGACGTCACCGGCGCCGCTCTAAGTCCCACCAAAGCAAAAGTGGTGATACCGGCACAGGAGATAATAACACTCCGGATAGTGCCGAAGACAACAACAATCCCCTCCAACATGATTTAGAGCAGGAGGATGGAGGAGCCAGCCCTCCTGAGAGAGCGGCAGATGGAGAGGAGGAGGATGATAATTACATGCCCCCCTCCGATGACGAGGCAAGCCTCAGCAACGACGAATTCGCCGTGCCAGAGGATCCCGTCGAACAAGAGCGCTTCAAACGCCGGCTTATAGCCACGACAAATAGCCTTAAGAAAAAGCAGCAGCAGCTTCAAGCCGATCAAGATCTGCTAGCTGAAAGATGGACTAAAGTCCTCGTGGCCGAGGAATATAAACTCGAGCGCCCCTCCAAGAGTTACCCAAAGTGGAGGTTGCTACCCCGACTAGAGAAAGAAGCGTATGATGCGGCTGATCGGCCACCTCGTGTCCACGATAGGGAGGCATTCCAGCCAAAAACTCAGCCTGCACCCCGACGCCATTCAAATAAAAAGGCATGGGGAGATACGCCAGACCTGCGAGACATATTGGAGGAGAAAGCAAAGCATGCAAGATCGATCTACGGATCACGAGGGCGCGACACTCTGCGAGACGATAACCGTCACGCCAGATACAGTAAAAGCAAATCCGGCCGGGCCGAACACAGCGGGCAAGACCCATTCGAGTTGCGTCGCGATATAGCCCAATACAGAGGCGCCACACACCCCTTATGCTTCACAGACGAAGTAATGGATCATCAAATCCCAGAAGGTTTCAAACCTGTAAATATTGAATCATACGACGGCACAACAGATCCCACGTTATGGATCGAGGATTTCCTCCTCCACATCCACATGGCCCGCGGTGATGACTTACACGCCATGAAATACCTCCCACTAAAGCTCAAGGGACCAGCGCGACATTGGCTTAACAGCTTGCTAGCTTAGTCCATTAGCTGTTGGGAAGATATGGAAGCCGCATTCCTCGACAACTTTCAGGGAACTTATGTGCGGCCACCAGATGCCGTTGACTTGAGCCACATAATTCAGCAGCCAGAAGAATCGGCCAGGCAATTCTGGACTCGGTTCCTAACGAAGAAAAATCAAATCATCGACTGTCCGAATGCAGAGGCCCTTGCGGCTTTCAAACATAACATCCACGATGAATGGCTAGCCCGGCACCTTGGTCAGGAAAAGCCGAAATCTATGGCATCCCTCATGACACTCATGACCCGCTTTTGTGCGGGAGAGGACAGCTGGCTGTCTTGCAGTAATAACATATCAAAGAACCATGGTACTTTAGATACCAAGGATGGTGATAGCAGGTCACGTCGCAACAAACATAAGCGCCGCATTAACAGCGATAATACCGAGGATACGGCAGTCAATGCCGGATTCAAAGGCTCTAAAACCGGTCAGCGGAAAAAGCCATTCAAACAAAGTACGCCGGGTCCGTCCAGCTTGGACCGTATACTCGATCGCTCGTGTCAAATAGATGACACCTCAGAAAAGCCAGCCAATCACAGCAACAGGGATTGTTGGGTGTTCAAGCAGGCCGGCAAGTTACTTGCCGAAAACAAGGACAAGGGGCCACATAGCGATGATGAGGAGGAGCCCCGATAATCACACACCGGAGGACAAAAGAGGTTTCCCCCACAAGTGCAAACGGTGAACATGATATACGCAACCCACATCCCCAAGAGGGAGCGGAAGCGTGCGCTCAGGGATGTATATGCGTTGGAGCCAGTCACCCCAAAGTTCAACCCATGGTCCTCCTATCCGATCACTTTCGATCGTAGGGACCATCCCACTAGTATCCGTCATGGCGGATTCGCCGCACTGGTTCTGGACCCAATCATTGACGGATTTCACCTCACTCGAGTCCTTATGGATGGCGACAGCAGCCTGAACCTGCTTTATCAAGACATAGTGCGCAAAATGGGTATAGATCCCTCAAGGATCAAACCCACAAAAACGACCTTTAAAGGCGTCATTCCAGGCGTAGAGGCCCATTGCACAGGCTCAATTACACTGGAAGTGGTCTTGGATCCCCGGATAACTTCCGAAGCGAAGAGTTAATCTTCGATATAGTCCCATTCCATAGTGGTTATCATGCACTGCTCGGGCGAACTGCATTTGCGAGATTCAATGCGGTACCGCATTATGCATACCTCAAGCTTAAGATGCCAGGACCTCACGGGGTTATTACAGTCAATGGAAACACAGAGCGCTCCTTCCATACGGAGGAGCACACCGCGGCCCTCGCAGCAGAAGCTCAAAGCAGCCTCTCAAGGCAATCCACCAGTTCGGCGTTTCAAGACCCGGACACCTTCAAGCGCGCTTGAAGCAATCGGCAAATAGACCGCCTGGCGCGATTTGAGCTCGCGTAGCAATGCGGCCCCCACCCCAGTCCCAGCCAAATGGCGAAACTCGTGCCATGCGTACATAGTTACGCATTAAAAATACCATGGGCACAGGTGGGGAGGGGGGGCACAACTGCGGCACGCCCCAAAGGCGCGGCTTAAACCGCACTAGGGGCTTCCCGTTTGGTTATTTTTCTCTTTTTCAGGACCTTAATCTCTGGAAACCCTGTCCGGCAGCACTATCGCCGAACAAATGATGCAGCAACCAAGAAGGCAGAAAGCTACGTCACACCATGGAATTCCCAGGTGGATTACAATAACAAGCGTAATATTTGATTTAATATTATTCCTCAGCTTGCCCTTGGAAGGGACATAGTACTACTCTTTGATAATCGCACCATCTGTATCATTTTGCTTTAACACACCTTTTTGAATAAACAATGCATAACATTACGACTCTTGTTGCATTCTTGTTATATATATGTGTGTTCATTAATGATGCCTTGCAACCGTACACTTTGGTATGGCCAATACACCAAGGGCTTACGTACCCCACAATATGGTGTGAAAAGTCCGAACACTTTCACAAGTGCGGCACCCCGAACTTATAGCATTATATGCATCAGCTCCGAATCATGTCTTTGGTCAAATGTTGGGTTTGCCCGGCTCCTATGTTTTGGTAACTTATGTTCCGCTCTATCAGCTAAGGCAGCGCTAGGAGAACTACTGCGATTGTGCCCCGGTTCTGCTAGGCTGAGCACCTCAGTAGAGAAAGCTAAGACTGACTGTCATGATAAGGTGAGACACTGGTCGCTGTTCGGCGAGGTTTTCGAGTCCCTAAAGACTTATGCCGCTTAGAGCGAGGGGCCGGCCCTGTCCGGCTTAAAGGTGTGTATCGCGCCCCAAATTCGGCCTTCCGAATACCAGGGGCTTTGCCGAAATTTAAAATTATAGAATTCTATGGCTAAGTGAGAGTGATAAAGCATTATTAGTCTGGTTGCCTTGTTCGTTGTGCTGAGCACCTCCCTCAAAGGACCCAAACATGGGAACAAGAGTGCTCAGGTTTATCCCGAACACCCCAGCACTCGTGGCATGGGGGCAAAAGCCGAGGACTAGCCATCTCTCAGATTGGATAAACGGCCAAACAAAAGGTAATATTTTAAATTCACACAAGCGTTGCACAACGCATATGAAACAAGTTTTCATCTTACAGGATCACACGAGCAAGTTTACTCAAATATTACATCCTTTGAACATTCGTCCGCTACAAGACGGGCACCCTTCAGGACACCCTCATAATAAATTTCGGGGCTGCGATGCTCCTTGCCCTGCGGTGGCCCTTCCTTGATCAGCTTCACGACGTCTATCTTAGCCCACTGCACCTTCACATGGGCGAAAGCCCGGCGTGCACCTTCGATGCAGACGGAATGCTTGACGACCTCCAGCCGTGGGCAGGCATCCACAAGCCGCCTCACCAGGCCGAAGTAGCTGTTCGGAAGGGCGTCGCCAGGCCACAGCTGGACTATAAGGCCCTTCATGGCCTGTTCGGCCGCCTTGTGCAGCTTGACCAGCTGCTTTAGCTGGTCGCTCAGAGGCATCGGGTGTTCGGTCCCAGTATACTGAGACCAGAACAGCTTCCCTGTTGAGCTTCCCTCCTTGGCCTGGTAAAATTGTGTGGCATCCGACACGCTGCGGGGCAAATCTGCGAACACTCTTGGAGAGCTCCGAATTCGGGTAAGTAATCGGTAATTTACTTTTACATGCTTGCTCTGCATATAGAATGCCTTACCCGCCACTATCTTCTTCATTGCATCGATCTCCTGGAGGGCCTTTTGGGCTTCGGCCTTGGCACTTTTTGCGCTCTCGAGGGCCGCGGCAAGCTCAGACTCTCGCGTCTTTGAGTCAAGATCCAACACCTCGTGCTTCGTCATGAGAGCCTGGAGCTCTTGCTGCACCTCGCCCACACGAGCCTCTTGCTTTTCCCACTCGGTGCGCTCCTTGGCCGCTTTGTCTTCGGCCTTGGTTAGCGCTTGCTTCAGGGTTGCCACCTTGGTCGTGGCCCCTGGCAAATATACGATGATCCTGTCATTTTGCAATCGCTTCTTCTTTTATATATACATATCTATAAACAGGGTATTACTTACCCTTGTTCTCCTCGAGCTACCTATTGGCAAGGCCGAGCTCTTTCTTGGACCCCTCGAGGTCCTGCTTCAGTACGGCGACCTCCGCAGTCAGTGCGGCGGACGCCAGCAGCGAGGCCTGCATACGCATATTGACATACTTATATTAGACTCCTGCGATATTATTTGATCCTCTGTTCGGCTTTTCTTTGTGAACACCGAACAAAGCATCAGGGGCCACTGTCTATGCGGTAATGTTTTTCCTATATTTTAAAACACTTACCTCAAAGCCTGTTAGAAGGCTGGCACAGGCTTCAGTCAATCCGCTCTTGGCAGACTGAACCTTCTGGACCACCGCACTCATAATAGTACGGTGCTCCTCATCGATGGAAGCGCTGCGAAGAGCTTCCAGCAGATTGTCCGGCACCTCTGGATGGACAGAGGTCACCGGCACAGGCGTCTTGCCCCTCTTAGAAGGAGGCCGCCTGCCCGAGCCCGGAACCACTGGAGGTTCCAGCGCGATGTTTGGCTGAGGGCCGAACTCGGAGCTTTCAGGGGCCTTGTGCCCTCGGCTCCCGGAGTCCGGGAGGCCGCCTTGAGGCGCCTTCGAGACTGTCTCCCCTTGACCCTGTGCCTTATGAGACAGCACCTCGGCGTCGTCTGCAGGATAGGGGGAGGTGGCGGTCGGGACTGGATCGCTATCCATGTCCGACGAGCCCAGGGAGCCATCCGATGATACATCGATACGGGCTCGGGGCGTCCTGCATAATCATATTCCGGCGTTAGGTGAAGTAGTGCGGCAAAGGAATACTATGACTTACTCTAGTATTCGAATACTTATGACTTCCCCAGGGGCTTGGCCCTGGGCAGCCACTCGTCTTCGCCGTCGGCAGCGGTGGTAGAGTAGTCCGGAAGGAGAGTTCTCCCCTTCTTGGACCCTTCGGCCTCCCCAGTTGGGGCGGCCTTCCTTTTCTTGTCTCCCCCGTCTAGAGGGGGAGCATCTTCTTCTGCCTCCTCGTCTTCGGGGGAGGATTGCGCCGTAGAGTCCTCGGACGGTGAGTCCGACGACACCTGGCGTCGGGAACTCTTTCGGGTTCCCTTGGCCTTCTTGGTCTTCTCTGGCACCGTATAAGGAGCCGGAGTCAGCATCTTCGCCAGAAGAGCGTCTGTTGGGCCTTCGGGCAAAGGAGCCGAACAGTCGATCTGTTCGGCCATCTCCTGCCAGTCCTGTCAAAGGTACGGGAGTTTAGATCCCGCATGAAGTCAATCTGTAAAAAATAATAAGTATCCTGTGAAAGGTAAAACAGCTTACCACACTGGCTTGGCGCTTCGCGCTGAATCCGCGATCCTCAGTAATGGGAGGGGGGGACCTCGGCGCTTTTGAACAACACCCTCCAGGCATCTTCGTGAGTTGTGTTGATGAGCCTGTTTAGAGTTCGGTGCTGCGCCGGGTTGAACTCCCACAAGTTGAAGTCCCGTTGTTGGCACGGGAGGATTCGACGGTGGAGCATGACCTGGACTACGTTGACGAGTTTGAGCTTCTTGTTCACCATGTTCTGAATACATGTTTGTAGTCCGGACAGCTCTCCCGAACTACCCCACGACAGGCCCTTCTCTTTCCAGGAGGTGAGCCGCGTGGGGATGCCAGATCGGAACTCGAGGGCTGCTGCCCAAGCAGGATCACGTGGCTCGGTGATGTAGAACCACCCCGATTGCCACCCCTTTATGGTTTGCATAAAGGAGCCCTCGAGCCATGTAACGTTGGGCATCTTGCCCACCATGGCGCCTTCGCACTCCGCCTGGCGGCCGCCCACAACCTTCGGCTTGACATTGAAGGTCTTCAGCCATAAGCTGAAGTGGGGCTTGATGCGGAGGAAGGCCTCACACACGACGATAAACCCCAAGATGTTGAGGATGAAGTTCAGGGCCAGATCATGGAAATCCAGGCCGTAGTAGAACATGAGCCCCTGGATGAATGGGTGGAGAGGGAATCCCAGTCCGCGGAGGAAATGGGTAAGGAACACTACCCTCTCATGGGGCCCGGGGGTGGGGATGAGCTGCCCCTCATCTGGGAGCCGGTGCGCGATGTCGTCGGGCAGGTATTTGGCTCTCCTCAGCTTCTTGATGTCTCCCTCCGTGACTGAGGAGACCATCCACCTGCCTCCCGCTCCAGACATGGTTGGAGAAGGTTGAGGTGGGAAGTGCGGACTTGGGCGCTAGAGCTCGAGTGTGCGAAAACGGATGAGCAAAGGAGGAAGAAGGTGTGGATGAAAAGGTGAATCATTATCCCTTTATATGGGAGGACGAAACTAAGCGTCCCCACTAGCCTGGTAAAACTAACTTATCCCCCAAGCGCTGTAATCGATGGCGCTGTTGGGTTACCCATGCCCGTATTGATGAGAATCCCGTGATAAGGGGACACGATCTCTGCTTTGACAAGACTTGTCAAAAAACTACCTCGCGTTATGTGCGGGGCTAGTTGAAGGAAACGGTTCGAATAATCGCCGGGCCATGGCATAATGTCGTGTTGCCAAAACAAGTCAGCAAATTAGATTTGCGGAAATATTATTCTCTCTACGGTGGTATGTGGAACTTATTTTGCAGGGTCGGACACTATCCTTGTATTCAAATTCTTTTGTGATGTATTCGGAGGAGGAACCCGCCTTGCAATGCCGAAGACAATACTGCGCGCCGGACTCATCGTCATTGAAAGCCTGGTTCAGGGGCTACTGAGGGAGTCCTGGATTAGGGGGTCTCCGGACAGCCGGATTATATCCTTTGGCCAGACTGTTGGACTATGAAGATACAAGATTGAAGACTTCGTCTCGTGTCCAGATGAGACTCTACTTGGCGTGGAAGGCAAGCTAGGCAATACGGATATGGATATGTCCTCCTTTGTAACCGACCTTGTGTAACCCTAACCCTCTCCGATGTCTATATAAACCGGAGGGTTTTAGTCCGTAGGACACAACAACTACAACATACAATCATACCATAGGCTAGCTTCTAGGGTTTAGCCTCTCCGATCTCGTGGTAGATCTACTCTTGTACTACCCATATCATCAATATTAATCAAGCAGGACGTAGGGTTTTACCTCCATCAAGAGGGCCCGAACCTGGGTAAAACATTGTGTCCCCTGCCTCCTGTTACCATCCGCCTTAGATGCACAGTTTGGGACCCCCTACCCGAGATCCGCTGGTTTTGACACCGACACCCGTATGATAAACAATCACCTTTATTTACTTGCATAACATGGACAAATTCCACTTTACTTTAGTAGTCAACAAACTTATCATCTGTACCCTTATAAAAAACGAGTTGGTGGTGATGGTGTGCCTGCCATCTTGTAATACAGACTGTATGATCTATATCTGAGGATAGAAAGAAAACTATGATAATTTTACAAAAGATACCCGCACCTCTCTCCACATCATTATCTCCCGCAACCTCATTGCTCAACAATTAAAAAAGGAATAAGTCTCTGGAACAATCTAGCATGCATGGCAGTCGCTGCCGCCTGCCGGCACCGTCCATCCACATGCCTCCGCCCATTCTGACCACCAGTCACCACCACGCTCCACTCCTCCTCGCCTTATCTCTCATCTTTCATTTTTTCGATGACATTCTCGAGATACCAGTTTTCCGATAAAATTCTTGAGATATCATTAGTTTTTACACATGGGATTACTCCTGCATGGGTCAATCACAATAGGTGTTCTATAAAAAAATGCATATTGATGTTCTGTGCAATGCACGAGAATCTTGCTTGTAATTATACAACGCAAATCATGAGCAGAAAGTGACATATTTTGACACAACCACGTTAACATGGCCACGTAAATCACTAGCTCAAGTAAATACCATTATACTTATATCCCGATGCAAAAGGTTGAGTACATGTCCGAAGAGTAGAGTCACACACACGCACTCTGTCTCTCAGAATCTCTTTCACACACACACCAGTTACGTGACACCCACTTAAGCAGACACGTATGTTACAATTTGTGCACACGCGGGTACACGTGATGCTGCGCATTTATTTAAGCCGGAAGGCGAACCCAAATAGTAGCAGCATTCATTCCCCTCCCGCCGCCTATTCTCTGGTCGCCATCGCCCGGTAGCCATGGGCCGGCCGAAGGTAACAACATACACCATACTTCCGCCGAAGAGGCGCTTTAATATGGAAATTTTAGTGGTCATGCATGCATCTTTTTGTGCTAGCACTCCTATATAAGGGTTGACCGGTTGCTTCCCGCGGACGTGCGCGGGTGGTGGAAGAGGAAGGAGAAGGGAAGCGGGCTATGGAGTAACGTTTTTTACCACAATTTCTTAGGAAATTGAGTGCAATAATTGAGTAGTTTTGCAAACTACCAGTACTACACCTAAAACGGTTCAAAACCTATACTCCCTTGCCAGCGAGCGCTTCTCGTGTGAAACGGTCAGCGTCGCCCTGGAGCGTCAGTGCCGTATTAATGCCCGGCCAGAGCGGAGGCGACCTCTCACTGGCGCCAGCTTTGAAGTGGCGCGACGGTCGAGAGAGCGCCGCTTCCCGATGCACGCGACTGCTCCGCGTTGAGACTGGCCAGAGGCCCTATTTGGATCCATGGGTTAGAGTTAGTTTGAGCTAGTTGGGGCTCAAATAGCCCTAAACTATCCAAGCATGAGGGTTTAAATTGGAGTAAGTTGCACCGAACCCACCAAAAAAACTATCCCACCCAAGAGGTGCTAACTGGAGATAGTTCTCATTGGGACCACTGAAAAATCACTTTTCTCTCTCCATGAAGTGCATTTATTGTCAATCTAACCCTGTCACCCAAACACCTCCTTGGCTACAGTTAGTTCAGGGTTAGTCATGAGTTAGTCTAACCTCTAGCTAAGTTAGAGTATCAAACAGGAGCAGTATAGGACATGCAAGTTGCTCAAAGCATACAAGCAAATTCGTACGTGAAAGGATTTTTTCTTTTTGAAAACGGAACGTGAAAGGATTTTTCTTAGAATGCTCTTGGCATGTCGCTAACATGTGATAGTTAATCGACCTCAATAGACGGCAGAAACGCCAGCCCGCCGCACTTTGATAGAGACGAGGAGGGAGAAGCGATACAGGCTGCTGGATTACTAGAGATAGGTGTCGCACAAAAGCCAAGAAATATGGTGATAGCGTGGGTTAGCCATGTACTAGTATGATACTACACTTGGCTGCCGTGTTTCGTACTCTTCCAGTCCACTGTGGAGATGATTGGTTAATTTTATATCACTGAATAATATTAAATATTATGAGTGCAGACGCTCCACCACGAGGTTCCTTGCTCCTTCTCGGTCATCCGGAATCTATGTTCTTCCACTCTATTTTTCTTTACGTGAGCTTTGTTCATCCTTTTGCCAACACGTGAGACATCTAGCATCAAGGTGCACGTGTTATGCAAGTATCGTTCCGTCTACAGTATATGAAGAACACGTGGGACTGGCACTACGAGACGAACATGTATCCAAGAGTGGACGTATGAACCTGAGTAATGTAGCGCAGTAAGTGAAGTAGAAAGGCACAAATGGTATGAACATGCGTGGCATATAGGGTGTGTTTGGTTGCGTTCTCGTCTCAGCATAGTTGTTCCCTCTTCATGCATGCTCAACTCAACACCCCTCTTCATGCATGTTCTCTTCATGCATGCTTCTAGTGTATTTGTGCTAAACTAGTGTGGACTCATGCACCCTCCATACACTCTACCAAACACCCAAAAGTAGGTCGAGAAGGGAACTCTTGGGCAGCATTTGTCTCTTACTACATACTACCACTAAATGTTGTATGTGCAATGCACGGTGATGTTATGGAGTACGTGCCTAAGTACTCTACTACTACTATATTAGTTGGAGGCACATATTAACTTCTATATTTGTTTATGTGTATGCCCCGAGACCTTCCAACTTGACGTGTCTTTTTCTCCAGGTCGCACTTTGTATCGTTCATACCACTAAGTACTACTACGTGTGGTCCCTGACCCAGAAGTGGAAGAAGTGGAGACACTCTACCACGCTGTTTTTTTACGCTGGGCTCTACCATGCTGTTCATGTCCCACTCCTTTCGCTGATGTGTGGGACATCTAGCACGTGCCTTGTTTGGCACCCTTCATCGTAAGAGTTGAAACGCTAGCATTCATCAGAAATAAAAATTAATTATAAATCGGCAGTGATACTATTTTTTTGCGAACCAATCAGCAGTGATATTATACCACGCGGTTTCCTTGCTCCTCGATATCGGAAATAATACTTCCTTTCGCCAACATGTGGGACGTCGACCATCCTGGTCCACTTGCCATGCACGCAGAACTCCAAGGGAGTCACCCAGGTCGTCGCGCCGTAGTAACAATGACTAATGAGCCGTCAAATCACAGGCCCACTTCCTACTTTGAAGTTGCTTGGATGAAGGAACCATCATGACTTTGTTGAATTCCGCTTCTTGAAGAAAACTACTGTACCGGCAGTACTGCTAGCTACAGTAGTTACTCCAACAAAGGCCTCCTTTCGTTCATAGGATAGGAATATGAAAATCATAGGAAGTGAGATGACATGCATCTCAATTCCTATAGAGAAAGAGATGCCATTTGATGCTAATGTACTGGTAATTTGCTCTAAAAACTACAGTAGTAACTAGTAGTACTGGTACATGCTCGTACTCAGACACACACACACACTAACTACTAGTACTACTACTTCTCACATGCTGGCCAGATGTCGTTGTTCTCCTTCCCGGCTTTGCCGGCGAGACCCCACCGTTCTTGGATCTCCGACGACCTCTCGGCAGCAGCACATACGTCCTTTTCTTTCTTACGACGGCGGGCCTCTCTTTTCTTGAGTGCTTTCTGACTTTTCCGCTTCCTCTGTGTGGTTTTGGCCGCCTCTTGCTCTACCGCCCATTCGGCCTTGGCATCTTCAAATTCCTCCCACATAGTTGTGAGGTCGCGAGCGGCGATGAACTTGGCACGGCGGGATGCCATCGCTTCCCTACCATTTTGTGTGCGGTCATGGGCGGCGAGGAACTCGGTGCGGTGGGATGCCATCGCTGCCTTATCGGTTAGTATGCGGCGCGGTGGCATGCACGACGCTTGGTGAGAGCTCTAGGGTGGAGTGGCCGGACAACCATATAGTGCATTGGTTTGTCAAGAGCTCAAGGACAGAAGACAAAGCAAATTTGGACTCCCCTTCAATCCCTGTCATTTATTACCGAGTAAAATGCATTGGCGGAAATCGAACTTGTCTTGATAGCTCACTTTGATCATTGTATACGAGATATGGTGATTATACGATCACTGGCTCAGCGTATAGCTCTGTATTTGTCCGGTTGACCAGTCAAATAGTCCGCATGCGCCTCATCAGCTTGTGTTCTTTATCTATCTACGCGGGCCTACCTGTCAATGGAGAAAGAAATACTGTAAAAACCAAAATTATGCTAGAGTCCGGACCGCTTCCGGAGCCCGCTCTCACCGCCCTGGCCCCTCAAGATGCCAGCTGCCTGCCGCATGCATGCATAGCAAGTAGTACTCCTTATGTGGAGGAGAGAGAGGCATTGACAAAGTCAAGGAGTGGGCTCTGCAAAAGAGCCCGTCTCTACACGTGCTCCTAGGTATAAAAAATTAATTCTAAAAAAGGCATAAAAAACAATTGTGTCTTAAAAAAGAAAGGTAAAAAACATTTGAGAGGAAATAGATAGAGAGAAAGTGATAAAAACTGTAACCTGGGCATCACATGAGGAAGGAGGGAGTGGTGCACATGCCAAGTTCACTGGGCTACCATGTTTCACACTCCTCCGTTGTAACAGTGGAGACAATAGCTTTCATCAAAAATAAACAATGAATACTCGTTGCTCGTCCTCTATATCGAAAAGAATACTTTCATTCGCCGACATGTGGGACGTCGACCATCCTGGTCCACCTGCCATGCACAAAATTATCCTGGTCTACCCTGGTCGTATCGCAGGCCCAACCTTTCCCATTGTAAGTTGTTCGGACGAAGCAACCATCATGACTTCGTTGAATTCCGCTTCTTCAAGAAAACTTACTGTACCCGCAATACTGCTACCACACGCGAAGACTGGACGACACTGTACCACGTCATATCACTGAAACCCACTAGGCCAAACTAGACCGCCTAGGTCATCTATATTGGAACGGAGGGAGTACGTCTCTGCACTACCATGATTTTGTGTTGCACGTCATATCACTGAAACCCACTAGGCCATACTAGCCCGCCTAGGTCATTGATCGCTAATCCTACAATTTTAGGAGCTAGGGCTATTGGTCGATCGAGGAGGGATAAGTATAAGCGTACCACGAGCTCATCAGCCCCAATGCTTCTCTTCGGTGAGTGTTTTGCAAGTACTATAGCTCGCACAGTAGCTAGCCTACTAACACCAAGAATCATCAAACAAGCCCTGCTAATATGATAAACAGTTCAAACTTACATCGAATCATGCCATATATTACATCAAAAGCTAGTGAGGATACATTTGTTTCCATAACTCGGAGAGGGTTCGCATGATTCATCGCATGATTCACTATCAAAAAAAAGTAGCAAGATCCGCCCACACAAGACAGTGCACTAGCCCTAAGATGATTTGATAACACGCATCGTTCTGGTAATTAAACAGAGGGCAATGCAAACTACCCTGAAGGATTAGCGCGACCAACTATTTCTTGTCATCGATCTCTCGGGTAATGACCACAGCGTGGACATGGCATGGGAATCGATTTCTGGGGCGATGTCATGTAATGCCCCGGACACACCCGCCGGTGGTCGTTACTCCTGGCGGGATCTAGACTGGCCCCACGGATCAATACTAGTATTTTCTGCGCACTTTGTCCTCACTCGTGCGCACCTGGGAGCAACTTCCCAATCGGCCACCCATCCCGACACTACTCCAAACTAAGCACGCTTAACTTTGGAGTTCTGTCCGAATTGGCTCCCGGAAAAGAAGGAATTCCTTATTGATATGAGTAGTCTATCATCCCTATTAAGCCAGGCTATCACATGTCCGCAGGACTGACTGCGACATCGGAATCGATCTCTGGGGTGATGTCCACAGGATGGACAGTGGCATCGGAATCGATCTCTGGGGCGATGCCAACAGGACGGGCCACGACATCCGAATCATCAAGGACGTCCACCGGCACCTGCACAACCCTACCATATTAGCAAGTACATTGCAAATAATCAAAAACCACAACTATGGTAATAAGACATTATTTTTTTACCTTGTGCAACTCACCGGGGGATCTCATCCCTCTGGGGGCCATCTCCTCGTCCTTGATGGGGGCATCACCTTCCCAGGGGAATACTGCTTCTCAACGGCGACTATCTCCTCAAACTCGGTCTTGAGCCTCACATAGGTGGCAATCGGAGTTCCTGGGGTAGGCACGGTGGGCCCCTTACTATTCTTCCAACTTCCTTTGAGGAGTTCGTCCGCCAACATCCTCAACTCTTTGGCCAATGCTTGTTTCTTGGAGTTCTTCGTCTCCATGGGTTGGCCCGCCAACATGGTCAACTCATTGGTCGGTGCTTGCTTCCTGGAGATTGTTGTCTCCAGTGGGTTGTCTGCCGGCAACTCTTTGCCTAATGCTCCAGGATCCATCAATGAACTGACAAACAAAAAGCAATCGAAAGGAAACCACAATCGCAATGAAAACGGGAAAATAATAAGATGTGAGAATCGGTCGGTGCATCGCAAAAAGAAGATTCTTGGAATGAAAATATAGCAGCATAACTGATTCACCCACCTTTCCTTCGTCGGTACAGAAGAAAAATGGCAGAAGTGAGTAGCCTGGAGTGAGGTTTTCTTCAAGAAAGGGAAGAAAGGGCCTGAACGAGCGTTCTAGTGAAATGATGGTTGCTTCGTCCAGTCCAACTTGGAGGCCACCTTACCACTGCTGGTAAAGGTGTGGATTTTGTGATATGACGGGTCATGACGGCCACACCAGGGTTACAGGTGAGTCTCGACTGTAGCACCTCGCTGTGATTTGGTGGATGGCACGCGGGCCCGGATGCTTTGAAATGTCCCGCATGTAGATAGAGCGGCTAGTCATATAGGAGTGCTCAATATTGTGCACTGCGACCAAGGCGGAGAGGAAAACGAGAGAACTACGTAATTAATGCATGAGTTTAATTAAGGTAGTTTTGTAAAGTACGAGATACATTCCTCCAATCGCAAAATGCCTTGGTTCATGAGACTTGAGATTTGAGCCCTATAAACCAGAAGGGAGGGAGTACGGCACACGGTGTAGTCTAGTCACTTGTTGAAATCTCTAGAAAGGCAAATACTCCTTTCTGGTTTACAAGGCTATACTACTCCCTCGGTCTAGGTGTGTAAGTCATCTTACGAAAACCAAATAGTCCCAAAACACTTAGGCACGGTGCATTAACTTCTACCTTGTTTCTTGTTTCTTGACATATCAACCAATAAGAGATGGGAGGTGTGCATGCTTTTAATGACTTGCAATGGCTAGTTCATTGCATGTAGTGCTATTAATTAGCAAATAAACATTGGTGACCCTAGGAGGAAACAGTGCTAAGCGCGTGGACCTATGCAGAATGAGTATCAACCAATGGATAATGGAGTTTAATTCTTAAACAATAGAAATTTTGTCTCATGCAAGAGCCTGGCTAGTACTCCAAGGAACCGCACCACGCGAGCATTCGCAACAGCCACGTTCGGGTTGCGCTTGGCTCTTCGCCTCTTCAAGAAGACGAACAATAATGATGTTAGTCCTACTTCTACAGTATCGAATCCACTGCTGCATGTCCGTCCACCTCGTGCGGGAGGGATAGAGAAAGCTTCAACTTACTGCTCCTGCCTTTGCGTCCATGACAGGTGGGCCCAACAGGTGGTTGGCCCTCCTGTCATGCAGCCAAAGGCAGGTGCAGTTAAGGCACCGGAGCTCAGTCCGCGAGGGAGAGGGCATTGTAGTAATCAAATTTCTCGGTCTTGTACGAGTTGACGAAGATAGGGGTTGCTTGCTTGCTAGGGTTGCTTGCTAGGGTTGCTCACTACGTATATATAGGTCGGAGCCTCCGCGCTTGCTTGCTAGGGTTGCTCACTACGTATATATAGGCCGGAGCCTCTGTGCTTGCTTGCTAGGGTTGCTCTATTCACACACTCTCATCCTCTTCAGATTTAAACAAGATAGGGGTAGTAACACTGTCTTTCTCCCTTAAAAAAACACTGGCTTTCTATCCTCACCACTGGTTACATGTCCGGACGTATCCCCCTCCACCGTTGAAGGGGAGGAGGGGCAGCGTTTAGGCCGTCATCGACACTGAGGGAGGAGACCCACTGCCGGCCGCACCGTTATCTCTGGCCGAGCACCGACACGGGAGGTCCTCCGATCCCTTCGTCATTGCCTGTGGGCGGATCCGGCCTCCCGCCGCCCACCTATCCACATCCCGATGACCTTCAGGTATATCTTCGTTCGAAACCGCCTTAGCTCTACTTCCCCAGCTTGCTACGTCGCTGCATGTGCATCATTTTCTACCTCTCAGCCCCTCTCGATCGGATGGTCCAACGTCACATATTTTTTTCTTCTATTGTTAGAGGTAAAGCTACTTCATGGAGTCGAATCTTGTACTCCCTCCGTCCAAAAATACTTGTCATTGAAATGGATGTATCTAGATGTATTTTAGTTCTAGACACATCCATTTTGATGACAAGTAATTTCGGACGGAGGGAGTACTTGGTTCAAACAAGAAATAAAGTGGGGTGGAGGAATTTAGTATGTACATCGGACTTGGTACAAACAGGAAGGAAAGGGGGTGAAAGTAGTACAGACTGGTCATCCAACCTGTCTCTTCGTCGAAAAGGGGAATATAGGGGTAACGCTGTACACTGTGGTATGACCAGGACTAGATTTGCTATCCACACATAGGAGTATGTGGCTAGAGTGAACAAAAATGGGACCAACCCAGATATGTTTCTTGGATGTTTGTTTCTCGGGGCAACAAACTATGAATCACCACTTTATGCCCCTGTTTACGTACATGGTGCTGGACTGCTGGTGCACCCACTGTTCCATGCCCTGGTAAAAATGAAGCCATGCCACTGTTATAAGCCATGACAAGTTTAGCCAAATGTTTTTGCCTATAATTGTTTGAGACTCCAACTGTTTCCTCTGTGCCTTTTTGTGCAAACAAGGATATCCAATTCACCTGGTTGCTGTTGTGACCTTTTGGTGCACTGCACAAAACTCTTCTTAAAAGAAGTGACTTTTGTGCTGTTTAACTGGAATGTCAGAATGGAACAGTTGGTTCATTTTGGTGGAACTGCCCAAAGGGAGATCTGTGTTCCAATCCTCATCATCCATATTGGCGCCATAACCTTCCTTTAGGTAAGAATGATATTTAATGCATGTGTTCATCTCTATTTTCCGACTGCCATGAGAAAATAGTGCTCTTTTTTACTAGTACACTTGTACTCCCTCACTGACAAAACCAATTCTGAATTAGAAGGCCAATCATGAACTTGGTTTCACCAACAGGTGAGGAGAAAGAGAAGCAGAGCATGAAGAGGAAGAAGAAGAAGAATAAATCGTGCCAAGGCAATCTTGCTGAAGCCAGAGGCCTCAGTCGAGGCCATTCAAGGGCTCTGACAACGACTACCTTACATGTGAGACGATCCTCCAGGGATCCCTTCCACTTGTGCTGTCTCACTTAATTAATTAGGAGTACTTAAGTACCACTAATTTATTACTGCCTAATTTTCATGTTGGAGTTAAACAAATCTTTAGTAGGACCCTGTGCTGAATCATGTACGTGTGTATGTTTGTCTATGGAGGTGAATCATGTGGTGGAGCAGGGAGGGAATATTATTAGTGTCATGACATAATAGTGCTATTGTTTTGCATATCAATTTATTGCCATTGGTTCAATGAGGCAATGTTTTGCGTATTGTCCATCATGAATTTGATGCTACTGGTTGAGTAATATGATAATGTCTTCCTATCCTTTCTCAGTAAGCTAATGAAGGTTTCACCTTGTTCCTACTTGTGCAAATAGGGATCATGTTGTGCCAATCATACAATAAATGGAAGTACACAAGACAATTCAATGAACTGTATCCCAGCGAGTGCTTTAACTCTGTTGGAAGTTCTTGATAATCTTTCGATATAATCTCAGCACTGGTAAACAAGAGTGATTTCAACCATACATTTGAATGCACAAAAATATATACTATTATGTGATTCCAGTGAGTGCTTTATTATCTCTTATGGGACTACATGAATACGCTTTTTTTCTTAGGTTGGTACGGGCCTAACGCCTTCATCCATATTAGTTTGCTGTCATCTCTATTTGTATTGTGCTACTGTCATGAGAAACTCCTTTATCTTTGCACATTAAAGTTTTGCGACCTATGATAAATGGCAATGCTTTGAGTGTTGAGTTGAGCTAATTGGCACTGATTAAATAAACTAATACCTCTCTTTAAGAAAGACTACTATGTTGCTAACTTTACCCATTAAGATAATGAGGGTGCTTCTATTTGTTAGTGTATGTTTCATAAACTAGTCCCACTATTACAGTAATCTCACTCTCTCAATATATGTGCCAACAGGGATGCTTGATTTTGGTGGGACTGCACAAAAACTTAGGGTGCTTCATTGCCTCGACAACTTCCGTCCTTTCCTGTCAGTCGCTAAACTCCGCATGCTTTCTTCCTTTGCTGTCAGTCGCTTGGCTTATCTCGGCTTCCAGTCAAAGGAAATAGTAATTGATATGCTACCTCACACAGGTTGGTACTGGTCTTTATCCTGATTATTGTTCCTGTCATATGTATTGGTAATTTGGTATTGTGCTACTGTTTGCCAATTTCATAAAGGAGTAATTTGGAGCCTGAACTCGCAGGCAAATAATTACATCGGGTGATTTCAGTAGAACTGCACAAAATGATCAGATGGACAGGTACTTATGCTGCTGCTATGTACTCCAAAGTTCACTCAGACAAGCATTGATGTTGACAAGAAGTGCCTATATTCATTTGAGTATCAACCGGCGTCAACCAATTGTCAAACTCCAAGTGTTAGGAGAGTGAACGCCAAAAATATTGCTTGGTGCATAGCCTAGAAAAACGCAGTCCAGTCTTTGGTCCCAACTTGTGCCTTTTGGTTATTGGCACATATGGTAGAGAACTATATTGCATGGAGTCTAAAGATTCCAGACAAGTTGGTTGACGCGTATATTCATCTGGCACTTAATCAGTCTGCATGCCAAGGATGCTCCATTTCAGTTGAACCGCACAAAAAATTTGGGTGGTTCATTTTCTCAACCGCCTCCTTTCTAGTCTTCAATGTAGAATTTTGGCGAGATACAGGACCAAGATAACCCAGTAAACTGGTTGGATGAAAGTAGTGGCTAAGTTGCTCAAACCTCCCTCGGCACGAGGCCACTATTTGAGGATAAACCTACAATCAAAGTTCAGATTGTCTGTGCTGCCTCTTATGTACTCGAAAGTTTACTCGTACAAGAACTAATTTTAGCAAGAAGTACCTCCGATTGAACACCATTTACCAGTCTGTACCCTAGGTAATTCAAGTTCGTCCATGGATCATATTGGCTGTGATCTCAATCAATTGGATGCATAAACATACTGAACATGTGTATATCTGATTTTTTTTGAAAATTATGTATGAATTTTGTCGTGTGATCTATCAATCATTTGGATGCATAGATATGTTGAGCTTGTGTATATATGAATCTTTTAAGTTGTTGATTGTGAATGTTGGCTATGGATATGAACATGTCCTGTGAACCTGAGTTTGATATGAATGGTTTACCTTTTCTGTTGTATTTGTGTGTGAACTTGTTAGTATGCCTACTGTGGGGTATAAAACGCAAGTCTCTTATAAAAGTAATGTTGTGTCCAATTTATGTTTTCCCTTCTAACCACATTATATATATTTATATTATTACTATTATTGTATATTTTATAGAGACTTATATATACATTATAAAAACATCCCAACTTATAAAAGTAAATGTTTAACGGAAGTTCGCAAGGAAAATCCTGGTTGTTTTTGACTCACAGGCAAGGAAAATTCTGGTGATTGCGTATAAAAGCTTGCGAAGATTTTAAGGACCAATTTAATAATAACACGCTCATTTTTATTTTGAGCAATAACTCGCTAATTTCTTATATATATATATAATGTGCCTCTCCGGTTTATTCTTTGATATTAATTGCTCCTTCTAACATAACATTATACTCCCTCTGTCCGAAAATACTTGTCATCAAAATGGACAAAAAGGGATGTATCTAAAACTAAAATACATCTAGATACATCCCTTTTATCCATTTTGATGACAAGTATTTCCGGACGGAGGGAGTATATATAACGAGCCCACCTAATACGTGTATTTCAAGGAAGTGCAAATGGGCTGGGATTTCTTAGAAAATATAAATGGGCCTGATTGACGCGGAATTATTTGTTCCCCCAGCCCAGCAAATGGACTGTACATTCTAGAAAACATGGGTTAAATATATGCCACATTTTTGCAGGCTGACATGTGGGCCAATAGGTCGAAGCCTACGCAGGGCGTTGTGAACTTGGTCAACAAATGATTGCGTCATCCACAACCATTGGATTTATATCCAACAGCCGGCATGCACCTTCAATCTCTCGTCTTGTTCCTCCAGCGTCGCTGGGACCGCCTGGCCCGGCCTCCGGCGGCTAGTGGCTCTGCTTAGCACGCATCACTATGAAGCGCTACCCCACCGCCGGCCAGGCTATCCTCCACCCCTCGACACCTCCTGTTATTCTCCATAGACTACAGCCCCATGCCGCAACAGAACCAGTTATAACCCTTCTCCTCCTCTCAATCTGCGACTCCACTGCCGCGTTTTCCCATCTCCGAGTCGTTCCCGTCCGGGGCCTCGCCGTCGTCCACCGCCTCGCTGCGTTCGGTGCAGCGTGGTCAACAAACGAGAGTCATCGGAAGAGGACTTTATGTAGAGTGACTGACGGCTGGGACCCACGAGGTCCATGGTCGCACGCAAGGAAAGTTCCTCCTTGTTAAGCTGAAAAAATGTTTCCTCCACCTAACAGCTGGGACCCACCGGCTGTATCTTCGCACGGAAGGAAGTGCCTCCTTGTTTTGCGAAAAAAATATTCATCCCGTTGACAGCTGGGACCCGTCAGATTTGGTGACTGGCTTGTGGGCCTACTAAGCGGATGTGTATGCACGGCTTTGTAAACTTAATCAACAAATGATTCTAGTAGCTGGGCCGTTGGATGTTAATCCAACAGCCGTGCTCCTTCTTCAACCTCTGTTCTTGCTCCTGTCTCCCGTGGGCGGCACCGCGACTGTGCTGTCGCGCACCCGAACCAGTGAAGTTCCACTCCTCTCCATCTGCGACTCCATTGCAGCTTATTAAATAGTAACGTCTTCGGTTTTAGCCCGGTTTTCCATAGATTAACCGGGCAATTCTCTTCTTCTTAATTAATCGACGAGGCAATTCTTTTGCCTCCATTTCGAAAAAAATAGTAACGTCTAACTGAGCCAGTTAGTTAGATGCGTACACTTGGTGTAGTAGGATCTTTATTTAGTTTGATGCATACACTTGTTCTTTTTTGGTACCCTTTTGTAATGATGGCTGATGTTTCGTTTGGAAGAGAGAGCTGCGTCTTCACTCTTCTGGCCTGCTTACTGCTTCTGTTGCACCCCCAGCCCTGGTTGCTTCTGCTGCTGTTTTCAATGTACAATCAGTAGTATATTTCGTCTGTTGGTTGAATAAATGTGTTGTTAGAACGACAAACACAATATTTTGGAAGTCGTTGCACGGTTCGATCCTTTAGTGCCCCGTACCGTACGTAGCGCATACTATTTATCGTACGAAACACATTTTTTTGAAACTTGGAACACATTTTCCACTTGTTGATAACATGCAGCCCACTGATGAAGGCCCAATAGAGACGCCCATAATTAACTGGAAGGGAGGCTCTCACATGAATCTGGTCCAGATACATGCTCATGGTCCCCTAAACATAAATAATTAAATAAAGCTAAATGCTCATGTCGGTGGGAACGACACCTATGGGATCACAAGAATCCCTACTGTGGTTAGCGGGGCGCGGAGTCGCGAGAAGAGCGGATCTAACAGGTAGCACACGGTTCGTTTATCCAGGTTCGGGCCATGAGGATGCGTAAAACCCTACTCCTGCTTTGGTGGATTGTATATCTGTGTTCTTGAGCTAGCTATGGGGCGTGAGGAGCTCCAAACAGCCGAATCCTTCCTCTGGTCGCCTCGGGCCTCCTTTTATAGAAAAAGGTGTTGCCACAGTGGCACACAGGAGGTGGAAAGGGTACAGTGATGCGAGGTTAGCCCTCGCATTACATGACAAGGCGCATTTAATGCTCTTGCTTAGGTGTCCTTGCTTTATCAGGGACAGGGGAGAAACATGTCTCGTCCATCGCCGCTCCTTCTTGTGTCGACACGCGCCCTGGCCAGCGACGCCTGCGATGCCACATAGGTAGGCAGGCAGCTGAGGTGGCGTAGTGGTGGGTCTTTACGAAGATCTGCATGCCGCCACGCAGGTGCCTGCCCAGCTGGTTGGGTCGGCAGCTGCGTGCATGCGGTGGTTGAGGTTTAGTCGGCGTGGGCCTGATGGTGGCCCTGCAGGTGTCCTCGGTAATGGCCTTTCCGGGGCCCCGACAAGGGTCTTGCCGAGGCGCCTGCTGTCATCCCCGGCAAGGCGCTTGCCGGGGGCCTTGTGGTCTTCCTCGGCTGGGATCCCGCCAAGGGTTGTCGTCTTCTTAGTGCGTATCTGATCTTGAATGTCTTCACGAAGATCTGCATGCCGCCACGGGATGTCTCCCGAATCCTTGTGCTTTGGGGGCAGTGGACTCAAGGGTGATTTGCTCCGTAGACGCGGGACGAGTCGCCGCGGCAAGGGTCTTGCCAGGGCTGCTAGAACTGTCTCCCGGCAAGGATCTTGACGGGGGAGTCCGCTTCGTCACCTTTGCTCTTCATGGTCTTGGCCTTGGCATTGTTCTAGTTCTCTTGAGCTTCGGTCTTACCCTGGCTCACCTCCCTTGCCTTGCTTGGTGTGGTGCTGCCCGTGGCTCAGACTTCCCGTGCACAGTTATAGGTGTACAAAAAGTGTACCCCTCTTTTTGTACACCGATAGGAGCCCCCGGGCCTGGGCCACACATAAGTGCAACGCGTTGTTGCGCTAGGCCCAAAAACGGTGCGCGGGCAGGCGGGGCGGTTTTTACCGCGGTAAGATTCTTCGCGCGCTGCGCTTCCCACGACTCCTGCGCGTGGCGCGGCGTGGGGAGGTGCGTGTGACGTGGGCAGCATGCGTGGGGTTGGTTCCCGCGGGCATGCGTCACACCATAGTTAATGTGAAAGGAGGCGGCCCGTGTTTTCCCCCATAAAAAAGGAATAACCGCGGGCGCGCTGCTCACTTTGTCCTCTTTCCTCGTGCCTTTTACAATCTCAGAGCCGCCGTTTCCTCTCTTCCTTCCTTCCTAAGCTTCCTCCGTCGCCCGCCGTCGTTTCTTCGCCACCCCCCTTCCTCAGCCCTTTGAACTTCTTGGCTGCCATGGCGCCCAAATCCGTCAAGGGCAAGGGGGTGGCTAAGGGCGCTAGGACTGTGGAGCCGCCGGAGAGCGCGCTGTCGGGGGACCGGACGAAGTCCGCCTTTTCTTCCCCTCGACGGTTGATGTTCATGAGCTCCGGGCCTCCTTCTGGCCCCTATGGGGAGCGAAGACGGGGGGAGAGAATTCGGGACACCCTGCGACGCACGTCATTCCTGCTGCTTGCACCGATCCTGCTCCGAATCGGTATCCCTTTTTCGTCGATTATCTTTCTTGCGGGTTATGCCCCTATAGGATCGAAAGTATGTCTAGAGGGGGGTGATTAGACTCCTTGACCAAATAAAACTTAACCTTTTCCCAATTTTAGTTCTTGGTAGATTTTAGCTATTGTAGGACAAGTCAAGCAATCATCACACAATTCAAGCAAGCATGCAAAGAGTATATTGGCAGCGGAAAGTAAAGCATGCAAGTTGCAAGAATGTAAAGGGAAGGGTTTGGAGAATTCAAACGCAACTGGAGACACGGATGTTTTCCCGTGGTTCGGATAGGTGGTGCTATCCTACATCCACGTTGATGGAGACTTCAACCCACGAAGGGTGACGGTCGCGCGAATCCACGGAGGGCTCCACCCACGAAGGGTCCACGAAGTAGCAACCTTGTCTATCCCACCATGGCCATCGCCCACGAAGGACTTGCCTCACTAGCGGTAGATCTTCACGAAGTAGGCGATCTCCTTGCCCTTACAAACTCCTTGGTTCAACTCCACAATATTGTCGGAGGCTCCCAAGTGACACCTAGCCAATCTAGGAGACACCACTCTCCAAGAAGTAACAAATGGTGTGTTGATGATGAACTCCTTGCTCTTGTGCTTCAAATGATAGTCTCCCCAACACTCAACTCTCTCTCATAGGATTTGGATTTTGTGAAAAAGAAGATTTGAGTGGAAAGCAACTTGGGGAAGGCTAGAGATCAAGATTCATATGGTAGGAATGGAATATCTTGGTCTGAACACATGAGTAGGTGGTTCTCTCTCAGAACATATGAGTTGGAATTGTGTATGTGTTATGATGGCTCTCTCCTCGAATGAAGAGGAGGTGGAGGGGTATATATAGCCTCCACACAAAATCCAACCGTTACACACAGTTTTCCAATCTTGGTGGGACCGAATCAACAAACTCGGTCGGACCGAAAAGGTAAACCTAGTGACCGTTAGAGATTTTCGATGGGACTGACATGCTACTCGGTAGGACCGATATGGTTAGGGTTTGGGCATCACGTAATCTCGGTGAGACCGATTACACAAACTCGGTGAGACCGAGTTTGGTAATAAGCTAACCAGAGAGTTGGTCAGGTAAACTCGGTGGGACCGATTTGCTCTTTCAGTGAGACCGAAAAGTTACAAAAAGGAAACAGAGAGTTTGTACTGCAATCTCGGTGGGACCGATTCGCTCTTTTGGTGAGACTGAAAAGTTACGAAAGGGAAACAGAGAGTTTGCAATCCCATCTCGGTGAGACCGAGATCCCTATCGGTAGAACCGAATTGCTAGGGTTTGGCAGTGGCTTATGACAAGTGAAACTCGGTGGCGCCGATAGAAAGAATCGGTAGGACCGAGTTTGGCTTAGGGTTTAGGTCATATGTGGATATGGGAAAGTAGTTGAGGGTTTTGGAGCATATCACTAAGCACATGAAGCAAGAGGCTCATTAAGCAACACCTCATCCCTCCTTGATAGTATTGGCTTTTCCTAAAGACTCAATGTGATCTTGGATCACTAAAATATAAAATGAAGAGTCTTGAGCTTTTGAGCTTGAGCCAATTCTTTGTCCTTAGCATTTTGAGGGTTCCACTTTCACATCCATGCCATGCCAATCATTGAGCTTTCCTGAAATAGTCATCTTGGAATAGCATTAGCTCAATGAGGTATATGTTGTTATGAATTACCAAAACCACCTAGGGATAGTTGCACTTTCAATCTCCCCCTTTTTGGTAATTGATGACAACATATAGATCAAAGCTTCGACAAATGATAATAAGCATGAAATATATCGTCGCTTTGAGAAGTATGTGACAAGTAAGAGCTCCCCCTAAATTTGTGCATATTTAAAATTTGCTTTGGACTGCAAATGCACAAAGAGTTAGAGTCATGGGTTACTCTTCCATGTCACATACATCTTGGTGGAGCGCTTAAAATGATAAGAATGAAATACATGCACTCATCACCAAGAATAGTGAATGATCACATAAGATAGATAAGATGATAATATTGAGCAAACATTAAGTGTAGCTTATGATCAAACACATGATCATCAATGTCTCACGAGCAATGACATAGTATCTCACACAAAAGCAAACAAAGTTCGAAAAACCACCAAATAAAACAAGAGAGAATAAAAGCAACACTCTCTCTCGAAGCCTATGATCTATACATTTTCTCCCCCTTTGGCAACAAGTTACCAAAAAGTTCCTAGAAAATGCATAGTGCTAAGTCGACACTCATGCTTGATCTTCAGGTGGTGGTGGAGTCCGGAGCACTCCAAGGACGAAGCCTTCTGTAGACGTGGTCGGAGTAGAGGCTGAAGTGGACGCTGGAGCTGGTGGAACTGAGGCTGTAGCTGGTGCAGACGTGGTGGCTCTGGGGTCAGCAACTGGCACTGCAGACGACCTCGGACCTCGTGGCACTTTGGCAAAGGCATCAGTTGTAGTCTTTCCTCTCCTCTCCTGCATGTCATCCTGGAGCTGCTCCACTGCAGTCTGAATCTCTGTCACTTTGACATCCAAGTCATAGAACTTTTGTTCCATGATCCTCTCTAAGCTTGCCTGGTTCTCTGTTAGGGTGGCTAGTCCTTGCTCAATCCGCAGGGTGGATGCAATCAAGTAACCAAGCTGCTCTTGTTTGGTTTTCAGGAAATATTCAGATGCCTCCTCTTGAGTAGGCATCTTGGCAGCTTTCTCCTTCCTCGCCTTCTCCTTCTTGGCTTGTGCTTGGGCAGATGATGGCTCATTCTCAGTCATGACCACTTGATTATCTTCAAAGTCTGGACGGATGGGCAGGTGTTCCTTGTCCAATAAGTATATGCCCGTGCCCATCTTAGAGTTGATGAGCTCCTGAATCTGTGGGGCATATCCACAGCTCCTCTTCTGGTCTGCTGCTGTCCTCTTGATTGTTTCAATCATAAGGCTCATGACTTTGAATTTCTATGGCGCGTCAAAGATATGAAGCAAGTTGATCGCGTGGCCCCTGATCATCTTGTGATCTCCAAACTTGGGCAATAGGGTGTGCCTAAGAATCCAGTTGATGGTTGGCAGCCCTGACAGAAGATAGTGTACTGAGCCAAACTTGAATGTATCAAGTGCTTCATTTGGAATCTCCTTGTACATGTTTGACATTGAGTTGTGGTCCATCTTCTTCTTGGCATAAATGTCCAAGTCATCGTCATGCTCTTCTGGGGCATTAATCAGCTGAGCCCATTCAGCAACTGTAGACTGGTACCTCGTACCCTCTGACATCCATACAATCCTGCCATCTGGATAGAAATGGGCTGTGGAGTAGAACTGCATGATGAGTTCCTCGTTCCACTTTGTGAGCTTCTACCCAACAAAGTCCTCTACTCCACATGCCTTGAAGCTGTCCTGCACTCCAGGGTAGTACTCTTTGTTGTCCTTGATGTATTGCCAATCAACCCATCTCATATCACAGACAATTGGCTTCTTGTCTAGTAGCACTGTCTCAAAAAAGTCTTGCTGCTCCTTGGTGTGAAACCTGTAGTCAACTGCAGTCCTTCTCCTTGAAGCATACGGGTCTGCTTCTCTCCACTTCCGAAGCCCTGAATCTCTCCTGAGTTTCATATCCTCAGCCATAAGATGAGCATCGTTGTGGTCTGGGATCTTGGGCTTGAGCTTTCTAAGAACATTCTCTTCTTCTTCTTCTGCAGCTTCAGGCACTAGGGCCTTAATCTTCTCAGTAGCTAGGATGCTTCTTGTGTTCCTCTTTGGCTTTGGCTTTGGAGCTGGCTTGGCCTTGGAAGCAGCTGCCCCTGTTCTTATGGCATCATCCATCAGCTTGGGTGCCTTAGGTGCTAGTGCAGCTACCTCTTTTTCTTCCTCCTCATCTTCCATGATGGAAGCCTTGCCAAGCACTCTGGCTACAGTTTTCTTCACCCTTTCTTTCCTCTTCTTGCCTTCAGCAGCAATTGGCTCAATGGGAGTGGGCTTCTCAGTTGAAGCTTTGGCCTTTGACATAGGCTGCCTTCCTGCTGGCCTTTTGATCTTCATCCCTGGTTTTATGCCCTGTGCTGGCTCAACTCTCTTGGAAGTTGCTTCCTCTTCTGCCACATAATCCTCATCTTCTGAGTCTGAGGTTCTCTTCTTTCTCTGTCTTGTGGCAGCTTTAGGCAGATTGCTAGGGGTGCTCCTGCTGCCATCATCTGAGGAACTTGAGGGACTAGTGCCCTCACTCATCTGCACTTGCTGCTCTGACAAGTTCTGGCTATCACTTTGGTCTGACATGATGCAAACTCTAACTGCTGACCCTGTGAATAGGTTATAGATGAGATAGAGTGGATAAGCATCACAAAATGCAGAGATTTTTGCAAAAGAAAAATTCAAAAACTTAGTTTTAGTTTCCCACTGAAAGCATCTCGGATCTACCGATTTCTAAACTCGGTGATACCGAAGCAGTTTTGGCACCTAAACTAGTGAACTCGGTCAGACCGAGTCACAGTTCGGTGGCACCGAGACTGTTAGGGTTTAACAGAGTTCCAAAATCGGTCACACCAATAAGTAATTCTCGGTCAGACCGAGTCTCACTTGTGCAATGGCATAAGCCAAATCGGTGGGACCGAGTTTTTCAACTCGGTGGGTCCGAGATGGTTTCGGCGGAAACCTAACCCTAAAATTTCCGAATTAAACCTAATCTACGAGTTCATTGACTGGATAGAAGTTTAACAAACGTGGCAAGAATCATGATGATCACAATGTGCTAAGAATCGGATTGGGGAATAGCACAAAGATTGAGTCCATACCCTAGTTCGGCGGAGACTCGCTACGGCGGCAACGGCGGGGTTGAATTTCTGTTGACGGTGACGGAGACCAGCGACTGGAGGCGGCTGGCGGCGAGGAGACGATCCGGAGACCAAGTTGGCAGAGCAGGCTATCGCGCGGGCGAACGGGTTCGGAGAAATTTCCAAATTTTTTCCCGTGACTATATATAGCCCGACCCTGTCGGTGTGACCGAGTGGAACAACTCGGTGGCACCGAGATGCAAAACTGTATATAGTTGTTGCAACTCGATGTGACCGAATGGTTCAAATCGGTTGCACCGAGATCGAAAACCTAGATCAACTTAATGATCTCGGTAGGACCGAAAGTAGGGTATCGGTCAGACCGAGAATCATAAAGAGCTTTTGGAAGTTTAAGTCTACGACGAATCGGGGACTCCGAGCGCTCCTCACACAGAGTGGTTCGAATCTGACTTGATAAAATTTTGTGATGTAGCATGAATAGAGTTTGGGACGAGAAAAGCATAGATAGCTAGAGGAGGTTCTTAGGCATTCTTGTCCATCCACTTGGCAAAAGGAAATAAAACCAAACAATCAAAACAACAAGTGGATGTCCTCGAATGAGTAAAATATGCAACCAGCATGCTCACACAATAAGATGGCAAATGAAATATGTGACAAGGCATGCACAACCAATTCTAGCATCTATCAAGCAATTTGTGATGAAAAGGTCATCTATATATGAGTATATTGACTTAGGAGTCAAGTGAGAACACTTGATCATAGGTCATACTCATCGTTTAAGCTCAAGTGGGGTTACCACTTTTAAATAAAGCATTGTTGTGTTCACATCTTTAGAGTTGCTTTAGCTCAAGTCTCAGAGTAAAGCTCCCCCTAGATGTGATATCCCCCCTTAGAGAGATGAACTAACCTCGGGTTTTGTCGATGATGACTTCATGTAGATGTTGAAGATGTGGATGCTCAATGTTGATGTAGATCACTTGGAGCTATCCATTTGAGTGAATTGCACTTTCAATACCTACATGGGTTAGTCCCACAAGGAACAAACAAGGATATCCATAGACATAGAGTGATGCACACACAAGATGATGTCCATGAAAAATTTTAGGTTACCTTGTCCCTTGTCTTACCAACAAGAGGGTTTGTAACTCCTTGAACTAGTGCAAGATGTGGAAGTTGATCGCACTTGTTCTTGCCAAAATGATAAGAGTGAAGTATGTTGGTGGAGTCACCCTCAAGAACTCTCTAGTTCTTCTTCTTTTGGATCCACACCATCTTGATGGGAATCCTTGGAGTTGTAGTCGTACTTGATGAAGTGGAACTTGAAGTAGTCTTGGGAATCCACTTGACTAAGGTCTTAGGAGCTTCTTCAAATGCATCAATTTCCTCTTGAAGCTTGTCCTTGCCTTTTTGCTTGTAGTCTTGTGGTGGAAGATCATCTTGAGCTTGTGTCCCCTTGAAAGAAGTATCATACTTCTCTTGTTGAGGAACAAAATTTGTCTTGGGGTATTGATCTTCTTCCCACTCAACTCCATTGGCATTGAACTTTCGTTCAAAACCAACATCTTGATTCTTCTGGTGCATTCCTTGCTTGCGCACAATTTCCTCGAATTGCTTAATCCCGGCAAGGCTTTTGTACACTCCTTTCTCTATAATTCCCTTCAATAAGCTATTTTCTTGCTCAAGTGTAACTTGGATAAGAGAATCATTATTGGAATCAAGAGAACTACTAGAAGCAACAATATTGGATTTAGCATGATCATTGTTACTGCTAGAGGAAGAATCTTTCTTGTTCTTGTTACTAGACTTGACCTGAGGCATGTAAGTGGATAAGAGTAAACACTTGGCAATGTAAGAAGAACTTTTCTTGCGGAGATCATCATTGATTGCTTTTAAGAACTCATGCTCTTGCTCAAGATTGAGCTTTTCAAAGCGTAATTTCTCATGAGCTCTTAAAAGTTCTCGATGATCTTCGAAGATAGTTTCATGAGCTAACTTAAGAGTGTTTAGTTCTTTAGTTAGAGCCTCAATCTTCTCCTTATCATTGTCATTCGTTTTATCTTGATTAGCATGATTAATTGACGTTTCATCATAGTATTCATCACTAGAGTTGTCAACAAGCAAATCATCACCTAACAAGTCATCTTCATCACTATTGAAATCAACATACTCGGGGTGTGTTACCTTAGGACCTTTGGCCATGAAGCATCTTCCAATGCCTTCATTTGGTGAGTCAAATATGTCGTAGGAGTTGGTTGACACAAGTGCTAGACCGGAAACACCTTCATCTTGAGTATCTTCGGAGTCGGAGTGATAACTTCTCTCGGAGTGGCTGTTGGAGTCGGAGCCGGATACCCATTCACCAACATGAGCTTGATATCTTCGTTTTGTGTAGCTCCTTGATGATTTTCCTTCCTTTCCGAATCCTTGCTTCTCCGTGAGTATCTTCGTTTATAACGATCATCTCTACTCCTTCTCTCTCTTGGTGGTGATTCTTTGCTTCTTCTTTTTGGAGAATCTTCTCTTCTCTTGTAGGGAGCCGTAAACTCATTGGAATAGTGTCCGGGTCTTCCACAACTGTAGCAGTTTCGCTCTCGACTAGAAGATCTTTTGTCATTGTAGGACCTTGACTTGAAGCTTCTATCTTTGCTTCTACTCTTGTAGAACTTGTTGAAGTTCTTCACCATTAAGCTCAATTCTTCATTGAAGTTTTGTTTCTCACTTGATGATGTAGGGGCTTCACATGATGCTTTGTAGGCACCACTTGATTTGTTGTGAAGTTCCTCTTTATCCTTAAGTGACATCTCATGAGCAACAATTCTTCCAATCACCTCCGTTGGCTTGAGATCTTTGTAATTGGGCATCATTTGGATCAATGTGCACACGGTATCATATTTTCCATCCAAGGCTCTTAGAATCTTCTTGATGATGAATCTATCGGTCATCTCTTCACTTCCTAAGCCGGCAATCTCATTTGTGATGAGAGCAAGCCTAGAGTACATTTCACCATCCTTCATTTTGAACTTGTCAAGTTGACATTGAAGCACATACAACTTGGATTCCTTGATGGAGTCGGTACCTTCGTGCATATCAATCAAAGTGTCCCAAATTTCCTTTGCATTCTCAAGACAGTTGATTTTGTTGAATTCTTCGGGGCACAATCCGTTGAAGAGAATATCACAAGCTTGAGCATTCTATTGCAACATCTTAACCTCATCCGCGGTAGCTTCACGGTTTGGTTCTTTCCCATAAAAGAAGTCACCTTGCAAACCAACACACACAATAGCCCAAACGGCGGGGTTATGTCCAAGAATATGCATTTTCATTTTATGCTTCCAACTAGCAAAATTAGTACCATCAAAGTAAGGACCTCTACGGTGATAATTTCCCTCGCTAGACACTATACTCTCCTAGGTTGTGAAACCAAGGCTATGACCACCAAAAGCTATGGACATCAAAGCAAATGGAGACCAAAGCTCTGGTACCACTTGTAGGATCGAAAGTATGTCTAGAGGGGGGTGATTAGACTACTTGACCAAATAAAAACTTAACCTTTTCCCAATTTTAGTTCTTGGCAGATTTTAGCTATTGTAGGACAAGTCAAGCAATCATCACACAATTCAAGCAAGCATGCAAAGAGTATATTGGCAGAGGAAAGTAAAGCATGCAACTTGCAAGAACGTAAAGGGAAGGGTTTGGAGAATTCAAACGCAATTGGAGACACGGATGTTTTTCCCGTGGTTCGGATAGGTGGTGCTATCCTACATCCACGTTGATGGAGACTTCAACCCACGAAGGGTAACGGTCGCGCGAGTCCACGGAGGGCTCCACCCATGAAGGGTCCACGAAGTAGCAACCTTGTCTATCCCACCATGGCCATCGCCCACGAAGGACTTGCCTCACTAGCGGTAGATCTTCACGAAGTAGGCGATCTCCTTGCCCTTACAAACTCCTTGGTTCAACTCCACAATCTTGTCGGAGGCTCCCAAGTGACACCTAGCCAATCTAGGAGACACCACTCTCCAAGAAGTAACAAATGGTGTGTTGACGATGAACTCCTTGCTCTTGTGCTTCAAATGATAGTCTCCCCAACACTCAACTCTCTCTCATAGGATTTGGGTTTTGTGGAAAGAAGATTTGAGTGGAAAGCAACTTGGGGAAGGCTAAAGATCAAGATTCATATGGTAGGAATGGAATATCTTGGTCTCAACTCATGAGTAGGTGGTTCTCTCTCAGAACATATGAGTTGGAATTGTGTATGTGTTCTGATGGCTCTCTCCTCAAATGAATAGGAGGTGGAGGGGTATATATAGCCTCCACACAAAATCCAACCGTTACACACAGTTTTCCAATCTTGGTGGGACCAAATCAACAAACTCGGTCGGATCGAAAAGGTAAACCTAGTGACCGTTAGAGATTTTCGGTGGGACTGACATGCAACTCGGTAGGACCGATATGGTTAGGGTTTGGGCATAACGTAATCTCGGTGAGACCGATTACACAAACTCGGTGAGACCGAGTTTGGTAATAAGCTAACCAGAGAGTTGGTCATGTAAAATCGGTGGGACCGATTTGCTCTTTCGGTGAGACTGATAAGTTACAAAAAGGAAACAGAGAGTTTATACTGCAATCTCGGTGGGACCGATTCGCTCTTTCGGTGAGACCGAAAAGTTACGAAAGGGAAACAAAGAGTTTGCAATCCCATCTCGGTGAGACCGAGATCCCTATCGGTAGATATGAATTGCTAGGGTTTGGCAGTGGCTTATGACAAGTGAAACTCGGTGGCGCCGGATAGAAAGAATCGGTAGGACCGAGTTTGGCTTAGGGTTTAGGTCATATGTGGATATGGGAAAGTAGTTGAGGGTTTTGGAGCATATCACTAAGCACATGAAGCAAGAGGCTCATTAAGCAACACCTCATCCCTCCTTGATAGTATTGGCTTTTCCTAAAGACTCAATGTGATCTTGGATCACTAAATTATAAAATGAAGAGTCTTGAGCTTTTGAGCTTGAGCCAATCCTTTGTCCTTAGCATTTTGAGGGTTCCACTTTCACATCCATGCCATGCCAATCATTGAGCTTTCCTGAAATAGTCATCTTGGAATAGCATTAGCTCAATGAGCTATATGTTGTTATGAATTACCAAAACCACCTAGGGATAGTTGCACTTTCAGCCCCCCTTTCTCCGATTTCTTCTGCGACATTATGCACACCTTCGGCTTTCGCCTCTTGGATTTTACTCCGAATGCGGTGGCGTGCATGGCTTTCTTCGCGCATCTTTGGGAAGGCTTTGCCAGGGTGCAACCCAACACGGCGCTCTTCCGCCATTATTTCTTCCCTCGGATCCAGCCGGGAGGTGCCGTTTCTGGTTGCGTCACCTGGATCCCAAGATCCAAGGGGGCGTACCCGGACGGTGTCGTGAAGGAGAGGTGGGAGGAATGGCGTGGCCGGTGGTGCTGGATTGAGGATGAAAACCCGCCGGAATTCTGCAAGGTCCACCGAGTGCCGCCGGTCCGTGGCAGCGATTGGAGCGATGTCGACGCCGCCGACGGGAGGCTCACTGTTGCCACTACTAGGATTATCCGGCTCACCCGGGCCGGACTCACCCTTGAGATCATCGGGGCGGACTTCATTCGCCGCCAGATCGCCACGTTGCACAACAAGGGGAGGCCAGCTTGGCTCTTCACGAATCCGGCTGACATTATGCGACTCTGCCCCGGCCTCGATCACAACTTCACAGTGCTCGCGCATGCCCACTTCTGCCAGTGGCTTTTCCAGCTTGATGTGGGTCGCGATGGCGAGGTCGAACGGACCGGCAAGGCCGCGAGGGCTGCCGCAAAGGTTGGCAAGGCCCTCAAGGGGCCATTTTTCAAGCTGCCAGCGGGGGTGGTCCCGTTGTGCAACAATTCACGTCGGTCCGAGATCATCGCTATGATGCCGGACTGTAACACGCACGGCCCTGTCCCGAGCTGGAAGGAGCCGAAGGATGCTGATGTGCAGCAATTCTTTGACACCCTGATCGAGGTGTATGTCAATGCTGACGGCGAGCGGTGGCTTGTCATGGACACCACCCAGGCAGAGCTGGACCACATCGCCACTAGGGCGAGGGAGGCACAACTTGCCATGGAGGCCGGCAGCACCGTGTGTGTGGAGGACAAGGCCGCAATGGCTGCAGAGGAACAGGAGCTCACTCGGTGGGCGGCGGTGTCGGTGTCAAAACAGCGGATCTCGGTAGGGGGTCCCGAACTGTGCGTCTAGGAGGATGGTAACAGGAGACAAGGGACACAATGTTTTACCCAGGTTCGGGCCCTCTTGATGGAGGTAAAAGCCTACGTCCTGCTTGATTAATATTGATGATATGGGTAGTACAAGAGTAGATCTACCACGAGATCAAGGAGGCTAAACCCTAGAAGCTAGCCTATGGTATGATTGTTGTATGATGAAGTTGTCCTACGGACTAAAATCCCCCGGTTTATATAGACACCGGAGAGGGTTAGAGTTACACAAAGTCGGTTACAACGGTAGGAGATCTTGAATATCCGCATCGCTAAGCTTGCCTTCCACACCAAGGAAAGTCCCATCCGGACACGGGACGAAGTCTTCAATCTTGTATCTTCATAGTCCTGGAGTCCGGCTGAAGGTATAGTCCGGCTACCCGAACACCCCCTAATCTAGGACTCCCTCAGTAGCCCCAGAACCAGACTTCAATGACGACGAGTCCGGCGCGCAGATTGTCTTCGGCATTGCAAGGCGGGTTCCTCCTCCAAATTCTTCATAAAAGTTTGTAAACACCGAGAGTAGTGTCCGACTCTGCAAAATAAGTTTCCACGTATTGCCACAGAGAGAATAATATTAAAAATCTTAATCCGCTAACGTACTCCGCAGCGTGACATCACACTACAGCCAAGCCTTTATTCGAATCATTTTCACTTTTCCACATCAGCGTGTTTTGCGAGGAGGTTTCCTTGGCACTTCTTGTCAAAGCAGGGATTCTCATCAATACGGACGTGGGTAACCCAACCGCGCCACTTATCACAGCGCTTGGGAGGCAAGCGAGTTTTACTAGGCTGGTGGGGACGCATAGTTGCGTCCGCCCATATAAGGGGATAAGGATCCACCTTTTTACCCACGCCTTCTTTCTCCTTTGCCTATCCATCTTCTGCGCACCCGAGCTCCAGCGCCCAAGCCCGCACTTCCTACCTCAACCTTCTTCAACAATGTCCGGAGCGGAAGGCAAGTGGATGGTCTCCTCCGTCACGGAGGGCCATGTCAAAAAGCTAAGGAAGGTCGGATACTTGTCCAAGGACATCGCACACCGGCTTCCTGAGGAGGGGCAGCTTCTCCCCACCCCAAGGCCCCATGAGAGGGTAGTATTTCTTCCCCACTTCCTCCGCGGACTGGGTTTTCCTCTCCACCCATTTGTCCGCGGACTCATGTTCTACTATGGCCTAGATTTCCACGATCTGGCCCCAAACTTCGTCCTCAATATCTCAGCGTTTATCGTCGTGTGCGTGCCTTCCTCTACATCTGCCCCCATTTCGGCCTCTGGCTCAAGACCTTCAACGTCAAGCCAAAGGTGGTGTGCGGCAACCAGGCGGAGTGCGGAGGTGCCATGGCGGGTAAAATAGCCAACTTCCTATGGCTCGAGGGCTCCTTTGGGGAGACCTTGAAGGGGTGGCAGTTAGGGTGGTTTTACATCACCGAGCCATGCGATCCGAAGTGGATCGCAGCCCCTAAATTCCAATCCGGACCCCCTACGCGGCTCACGTCGTGGAAGGAGACGGGCTTGTCGTGGGGCGACGAAGAAGAAGTGACCGGACTGCAAAAATGCATCCAGTCCCTGGTGAACAAGCAGCTCAAGCTTGTCAACGTAGTCCAGATCATGCTCGTCCGCCGGATCCTTCCATGTCAAGAACGGGACTTCAATTTGTGGGAGTTCAACCCGGTGCAGCACCGAACTCTGAGCAGGCTCTTCGACACAACGTACGAAGATGTCTGGAAGGGGCTAACCAAAGACGTCGAGGCTCCCACATCCGCCTCCGAAGACCGCGGATTCAGCTCGCAGCGTCCTACTGGCGAGATGAGATATTTCCATCTTTTACAGGATGTTAAGTTTTTTTCATAATTTGACTCTATGCGGGATCTAAAATCCCTTAACTTTGACAGGATTGGCAGGCGCAGTCCGGACTGATTAACTGTCCGGCTCCCTTGCCCGAAGACCCAGCCCCTGCTCTCCTAGTGAAGCTACTGGTTCCGGCACCTTATGTGGTGCCGGAGAAGAAGGCCAAGAAGAAAAAGGCCACGGGGACTCGAAAGAGTTCCCAGAATATGGTGGTGTCGGACTCGTCGTCCGACGAGTCTGAGACGCACTCCTCCCGTGAAGATGAGGAGGAGGAAGAAGAAACCTCTCCCCCTCCAGCGGGGGGAGTAAAGAAGAGGAAGGCCGCCCCAGTGGGGGAGGCCGAAGGGTCCAAGAAGAGGAAAACCCCTCCGCCGGACTATGCCCCCGACGCCGACGAGCATGAAGAGGGGTCTCCGGACAGGGCCAAGCGTCCGGCGAAATTGTAAGTGTTCGGATACCAGAGTAACTCATGATATTCCTTTTGTTGCACAACTTTCCCTAATGTCGAATATAATCATGCAGCCCGCCCAAGGACGGGCTCGATGAGTCGTCGACCGGCTCCCTGGATTCATCGGACGTGAATTCGGTTCCGCCCGCTGCCTCCCCCTGTGGCGCGGATGACGCCGAAGTGGCGTCGCGACAAGCTCCAGGGCAAGAGGAGGTGGTCCAGGAGGAAGCACGAGGCGACCTCCCGGACTCTAGGAGTAAAGGGGACAAGACCCCCCAGGGCTCCAATTCCGGCTTTAAGCCGGACACCGCGCCAGCATCGTCAATGGTTCCGGACCGTGGCAGGCGAACTCCTACCAAGAGGAGCAAGCCTATTGAGCCGGCATCCTCCGTCCAGCCGGAGGCGCCGGACAATCTGCTGGAGGTGCCTGGGGGCGCCTCCATCGACAAGAAGCACCGTACCATCATGAGTACGATGGTCCAGAAGGTTCAGTCCGCCAAAAGCGGACTGACTGAAGCTTGTGCTAGCCTTCTAACAGGCTTCGAGGTAAGTAAAAAATATGTAAAAATATTACCGCATAGACAGTAGCCCCTGATGCTCTGTTTGGCGTTCGGAAAGAAAAGCCGAATAGAGGATCTATTAAATATCGTAGGAGTCTAACTAAAAAGGAGTCAATATACGTATGCAGGCTTCGCTGCTGGCCACCGCCGCACTGACTGCAGAGGTGGGTGCCCTGAAGCAGGGCCTCAAGTGGACCGAGCGAGAGCTCGGCCTTGCCAAACGGCAGCTCGAGGAGAAAGAAGGTAAGAGATACCTTATAGAAAAAATGCCTATAAGAAGGCGCACTTGCAAAAAATGACAGGAGTATACTGCTTATTTGTAGGGGCCACAACTGATGTGGTGACCCTTAAGCAGGCGCTGTCCAAGGCCGAAAAGAAAGCGGCCAGGAGCGCACTGGGCGGGGGAAATTTGAGGCGCAGGTCGGTGAGGTGCAGCAAGAGCTTCAGGTTCTCATGAAAAAACATGAGAGTTTGGAGCTTGACTCAAAGACGCGAGCGTTCGAGCTTGCTGCGGCCCTTAAGACTGCCGAATCTGCCAAGGCCGAAGCCCAGAAGGCCCTCCAGGAATTGGATGCAGTGAAAAAGATAGCGGCGGGTAAGGCATTCTCTATGCAAAAGCAGACATGTAAAAGTAAACTACTTGTTACTTACCCGGATCCGGAGCTCTCCAGGGGCATTCGCAGATCTTCCCCATAGCGTATCCGATGCCGCCGCATTCTACCGAGCCGAGGAAGGCAGCTCGACGGAGAAGGTGTTCTGGTCTCAGTACGCTGAGGCCGGACACCCTGTGCCCTTGAGCGATCAGCTGAAGCAGCTGGTCGAGCTCCACAAGGTGGCCGAACAGGCCCTGAAGGGCTTCATAGTTCGGCTGTGGCCTGGAGAGGCCCTGCCTGGGAGCTACTTCGGACTGGTGCGGTGGCTGGTGGAGGCTTGTCCAAGGCTCGAGGTCATCAAGCGCTCCATCTGCATCGAAGGTGCCCGTAGAGCCCTTGCCCGTGCAAAGGTGCACTGGGGTAAGCTGGACGGTGAGAAGCTTGTGAGGGACGGGCCGCCGTTGGGGAAGGAGCATCGCAAGCCCGAGAACTATTACAAGGATGTTCTGGCTGGTGCCCACCTTATGGCGGATGAATGCACCAGGGATGTAATTTTTGAATGCACTCGCTCGTGTTGTCCTGTGCGTTGAAAACTTGTTCATATGCGCTAAGCAATGCTTGTTGAATTTAAAATATTACTTTCCGTGCGGCCGTTTATCAAAAAAAATAAAAAAAATTGAGAGATGGCCAGTCGTCGGCTTCTTCCCCCATGCCACTAGTGCTGGGGTGTTCGGGATAAACCTGAGCGCTCTTTTTCCCACGATTGGGTCCGTCGAGGGAGGCGCTCAGCACAACGAACAAGGCAATCGGACTATAATGCTTGAACACTCTCACTTAGCCATAGAACTCTATAATTTTAAATTTCGGCGAAGCCCCTAGTATTCGGAAGACCGAGTTTGGGGCGCTATCCACGCCTTGGCCGGACATAACCGGTTCCTCGCTCAAAGCGGCATAAGTCTTTAAGGACTCGAAAGACCCCTCGAACAACGACCGGTCTCTTGCCTCATCATGACAATCAGTTTTAGCTTTCTCTACTGAGGTGCTCAGCCCAGCTCACCTGGGGCACAATTGCAGTAGTTCTCCCAGTGCTACCTTAGCCGATATAGCGGAACGTAAGGCACCAAAACATAGGAGCCGGGCAAACCCAACTATTGACCCAAATCATGATTCGGAGCCGATGCATATAGTGCTATAAGTTCGGGGTGCCGCACTTGTGGAAGTGTACGGACTTCTCATGCCGTATTCATGGGTACTGAAGCCCCTGGCGTATTTTTGCCGTACCGCTGTGTACGGATGCAACATGTTATTAACAAACATATATATAAAAAGAGGATAATGCAAAAAATAGACAAAAAGCTATGCATTGTTTATAGAAAGGCTGCTATGAAAGCGGAACGATTCAAATAGTATGATAAGCAAAAGAAATTGGACTGTTTAACATGTCCTGGCTAGGGGCAGGCCGCGGAATTGTACTAAAAAACAGGTATACTGCTTGTAATAGAGACCACCTGGGAGTTCCATAATGTGGTGTGGCTTGTCTGCTTTGCTGGATCTTGCATCATTTGCGTGACAGTTGAATTGCCGAACGGGTCGTCCGAAGTATGGAGTCCTGAGAGTAAGGAAGAAAGAAAAAAGGAATCCGGCAGACCCTGGTGCGGTTTAGGCCGTTTTTCGGGCATGCCGTGATAGTGCCCCTTCCCCTGTGCCCATGGTATGTCAAGAGCGTAGTTATGTACGCGAAGCACTGGTTTTGCTATATCGCAAGGGCTGGGGTTGGAGCCGTATTGCTACGCTAGCTCGGCACATGCCAGGCGGTCTTGTTGTAGGGTACTCCGGGCGCGCTTGACCGTGTTCGGCTTTTTGAAGGTCGAACTAGAGAACTGCCTAGAGAGGTTGCTTTGTACTTCTGCTGCGAGCGCTGCCGTGTGCTCCTCCGTTTGGAGGGAGCGTTCGGTGTTCCCATTGACCGTGATTACTCCTCTAGGGTCTGGCATCTTGAGCTTGAGGTATGCATAGTGCGGTACCGCGTTGCATTTTGCGAATGCGGTTCGCCTGAGCAGTGCATGATAGCCACTGCGGAACGGGACGATGTCGAAGATTAACTCCTCGCTTCGGAAGTTATCCGGAGATCCGAAGACCACTTCCAGTGTGACTGAGCCTGTATAGTTGGCTTCTACACCTGGTATGACGCCTTTAAAGGTCGTTTTGGTGGGCTTGATCCTCGAGGGATCTATGCCCATTTTTCGCACTGTATCTTGGTAAAGCAGGTTCAGGCTGCTGCCGCCGTCCATCAGGACTCTTGTGAGATGAAATCCGTTAACGATTGGGTCTAGAACCAATGCGGCGAAGCCGCCGTGACGGATGCTAGTGGGGTGGTCCCTTCGATCAAAGGTGATCGGGCAGGAGGACCATGGGTTGAACTTTGGGGCGACTGGCTCTATTGCATATACGTCCCGTAATGTGCGCTTCTGCTCCCTCTTGGGGATGTGGGTTGCGTATATCATGATAACCGTCCGCACTTGCGGGGGAAATCCCTTCTGTCCACTGTTGTTCGGCAGCCTGGGCTCCTCCTCGTTGTCGCTATACAGCCCCTTGTCTTTGTTTTCGGCTCTTAACTTGCCTGCCTGCTTGAACACCCAACAATCCCTGTTGGTGTGATTGACTGGCTTTTCGGAGGTGCCATGTATCTGGCACAAGCGGTTGAGTATTCGGTCCAAACTGGACGGGCCCTGAGTATTTCTTTTGAATGGCTTTTTCCGTTGACCGGATTTGTAGCCTCGGAATCCGGCATTAACTGCCGTATCCTCATTGCTGTCGCTGTTAACGCGGCGCTTTTGTTTGTTCCAATGCGACCTGTCATTTTTGTCCTTGCTATTCGAATTACCAGGGTTCTTGGTTAAGTTGTTGCCGCGAGCTAGCCAGCTGTCTTCTCCCGCGCAAAAGCGGGTCATGAGTGTCGTGAGGGCTGCCATATATTTCGGCTTTTCCTGTCTCAGGTGCCGGGCCAGCCACTCGTCATGGATATTATGCTTGAAGGCCACTAAGGCCTCTGCGTCCGGACAATCGACTATCTGGTTTTTCTTTGTTAGGAACCATGTCCAGAATTGCCTGGCCGATTCCTCTGGCTGCTGAATTATGTGGCTTAGGTCATCGGCGTCCGGTGGTCGCACATAAGTGCCCTGGAAGTTTTCAAGGAATGCGGCTTCCAGGTCCTCCCAAGAACCGATTGAGTCTGCTGGCAAGCTGTTAAGCCAATGCCGGGCCGGTCCCTTAAGTTTGAGTGGGAGGTATTTGTCGGATTTCGGGTTCCGGCAGACCCTTGAGGTTCGAACACTGGGGTGCGCGCGGAGATTTCCCTTCCTACCTACCTGCACCCCTCCGCCTCGCTAAAATCTAAGCAATGAAAAGAACAACACGAATGACACAGGGTTTATACTGGTTCGGGCCACCGTTGTGGTGTAATACCCTACTCCAGTGTGTGGTGTGGTGGATTGCCTCTTGGGCTGATGATGACGAACAATACAAGGAAGAACAGCCTCGCGAGGGTATGCTCTTGGCTGGGGCAATGAACTGCTGGGAGGAGTTCAGTCACCCCTCTCTCTCTCTCCCTGTCCTTTTTGTTCTGTGGGTGGCTGGTCCTATTTATAGAGGCCCTGGTCCTCTTCCCAAATATCGAGCGAGAAGGGAGCCAACAATGGCGGGCTAATTTGAAGGGGGACAGCTAGTACCAGCTATCCTGACAAAAGTAGTCTTCGCCTGCACAAAGCTCTGGTGGTGACGCCGTCTTGGGCTCCACAATGACCTCTGTCTTGCAGTCCTCCTGGTCTTGGTCTTGTTGCACTGAAATGGCAACCTTTGCCTGATGCCTCGGTACTCCACGGCTGCGCTTGCTCCCTTTGCACCAAAGAGGAAAGGGGGACGCTGTGCGGGCTGGCACCCGCCTGGCGCCCTTGGGTCGTCATGGCTTGCGTCACGGGCACCTCGTGAGGTACCCCGCCTTGATCTCTCCGCCTCCTTGCGAGCCTGCCTGATGACGCCGTGCATGAGGAAGCTCCGCGTCGTTCGCCCCGCGAGGCTTGGCCCCTCGCGAGGGTCTTGGGTCTGTGTTGGTGAAGAAGGGCCGTGCTGGGCCTCCCTTTGAGCCACGCCGCGGGCCGCAAGCAAGCAAGTCTGGGGACCCCCGTTCCCAGAACACCGACAGTAGCCCCCGGGCCCAAGGCGCGCCCGGACTTAACCATGCAGGGAGGTGGAAGGGCAAGAGCGAAGCGCCGCAGGCCCTAACAGCCTACGTCCTTGGGCGCCGCGTGGCGGTTGATTGGATGTGGGCGTCTCCACTTCCCCATGGCGCCTCGGCAACCGCACGGATTGGACTAGTCCCTGCATGCAAAGCGGGTCATGATTACCTGCGATCATGGAGGTCGACGGTTGGCCTTCGCCGGCCATAAGTACGGAACGGTGTGCGCCCTTCCAGTTCATCCCCCTTGCTTCTCCTTCTTCTTCATGGCCCCGTCGAGGAGGTTCTCGACCGTAGAGAAGGGGAAGGCTCACAAGGTTGAGCCTCCCTCTCCCCCGCCCAAGCGCGGCCGAGGGCACCCTCGCAAACATCTTGTGGCCACCACGGCAGCTCCCCGCGGCCGTGGAGACGATTTCCAGCGCGGCGACGGGTGGATTGCTGCGGCCGATGGGCGCGCTCCGGTCGCGCGTCCCCCTAGGCCACGCTTTCGCGCTGCAGAGGTGCTGCCGGAGTTCGTCGTGTGGTCGGCGGAGACGACTAGCACCCAGCTTCCGCTTCCTCGCTTCCTCCTCGGCGAGCTCCTGGCCGGCGCTCCGGGCGGCCTCTGGCTTCAGGCCAACGGCTGTTGCAGCTGGGCCTCATGGGTTTCGCTGGAGGTCTCCGCAGCCGGGAGCCTGGCCTTGGCCCGTGGTTGGCAGACGTTTGCCCGCGTGCGTGGCCTGAGCCATCGCTGCACCGTGCACTTCAAATTTGACGATGATGCCACCCTCTACGTGAGGGTGTTTGGGGAAGATGGTCGCCGCGCAGGGTGCTGCACCGAGGACGACGACCGTGGCCGGGAACCCAGCTCCGGTGACGATGGGGAAGACAGCGCTCGCGTGACTGGCGGCGCTCCGGGCTCCCCAAGCTTCTCCGGTTCTTCTTCACGCGGCGAGTCTTCTAGCGGTGGCCGCGGTCAGCCTCCACACCGTCGCATATGCTTGGGGGGTGGTAGCGTGTCCGCCCGCCGTCGCGCCCTGGTGAAGCGCGAGAGGGAGTCTGCTTGAGCCCCGGTGGCGGCTCAAGTCTTCCCTGCAAGCCGGTGTGAGGCGAGCTGCGCCTGATCCGTTCTTTCTTTTCCTGTTTTCCTGCGTAAAAAAGACAGTAGTGTGGAGCCCCGCGGGGGCGTGTTTGGATTATTGCCATTAATCATCGTTTTTCTTCCGTTATCGTGCCTTCCGGCTATGTGCTCGCGTGTGGATAGTTCCCGGCCCCTGCCATGGGGGGCGACCGACCCGGGCCCCGTGTTCGTGTCGCGATGCCCGTGGGCACGGACTAGAGGGGTGCTCCTGTAATGGACCCAGGTCGCGAACCCTTTGAACGACTAGAACGGGAACACTCGCGAGGGCGCTCGGCAGTCCCCCCCTCACGAGGCCTTGCATAAGAGAAATCGAGGCAGAAGAGTGAAAAGTCAAAGAACCACAAGCCAAAGACGGCAACAACTTCAATAAAACTTCGAATGAGAAGGAACAAGCCAACTTCGGAAAGCAAATGAAAAGCCGCGTCCGGCACCTAATCTAGTCTTCGACGTCTTCTCACCAGCGCGGAGCTAAGTGCTACCACTGGGCGTGGGAGGGAGCCCCAGGGCCTAAGGCCGGCGCTCGTGAGACTCCGGGGCGTGTACAGCCCCAACTCATTATTACGTGTGAGTGTCACGGGCGGCGAGCTTCACAGGCATTGGCCTTCTTCACAGGCTCCGGGCCTTTTCCAAAATGTGACAGCTTCACAGGCATTCGCCTTCTTCACAGGCTCCGGGCCTTTTCCGAAACGCGACAGCTTCACAGGCATTCGCCTTCTTCACAGGCTCTAGGCCTTTTCCAAAACGCGATAGCTTCACAGGCATTCGCCTTCTTCACAGGCTCTGGGCCTTTTCCATATCGCGACAGCTTCA
>NC_041380.1:431899913-432009442 GCF_002162155.2 Triticum dicoccoides
CTTCTTCACAGGCTCCGGGCCTTTTCCATATCGCGACAGCTTCACAGGCATTCGCCTTCTTCACAGGCTCCGGGCCTTTTCCAAAACGCGACGGCTTCATAGGCATTCGCCTTCTTCACAGGCTCCGGGCCTTTTCCAAAACGCGACGGCTTCACAGGCATTCGCCTTCTTCACAGGCTCCGGGCCTTTTTAGGGGAAGAACCTCCGGAGGTGCTGGATGTTCCATGCATTCTGAACCGGCACCCCCTCCTGTGTCTCCAAGCGCGCGGTGCCGGGCCTGGAAACATGAACAACCTTGAATGGGCCGTCCCACATGGGAGAGAGCTTGTGCAGTCCCTCCCTGGAGAGAACCCGCCTGAGCACGAGGTCTCCTACCTCGAGAGTTCTGGGGCGGATGTTGCGGCAGTGGTATCATCGCAGTGCTTGCTGGTACCTCGCCGCTCGTAGCACGGCTTCTCGGCGACGTTCCTCCCCCAGCACGAGGTCCATCCCCCGCATGGCGTCCTGCTGCACCTCGTCGAACGCCAGGACCCGTGCGGAGTGACCTCTGACCTCGTGAGGGAGGACCGGTTCGGCTCCGTAGACCAGGAAGAACGGGGTTTCTCAGTCGGCTTGGTCGTGGTTGTGCGGATGGACCACAGCACGGACTGAAGCTCATCGTACCAACCTCTGCCGCAGGCCTCCAGCTTCTTCTTGAACGTCCTGGTCTTAAGGCCCCTCGGGACCTCTGTGTTGGCTCGCTCGGCCTGGCTGTTGCTTCGGGGGTGCGCCTCTGAAGTGTAGCATATCTGCGTTCCAAGGTTAGCACAATATGTTTTGAAGAGGTTCCTGGTGAATTGCGAACCGTTGTCTGTGATGATGCGGTTCGGCACCCCGAACCGGCTCACGATGCCCCTGATGAACTTGACCGCGGAACCCGCGGGGATGGTGCGGACGGCTTCTACTTCAGCCCACTTGGTGAACTTGTCCACGACGACATAGAGGTAGCGGTAGCCCCCTGGCGCCCCGAGGAAATGGGCCCAGGATGTCCAGCCCCGAGACTGCAAACGGCCACAAAAGGGGTATAGTCTGCAGGCCTCCTGCCGGCTGATGGATCTGCTTGGCGTGGAACTGGCAGGCCTCACAAGCCTTCACCAGTTCGACGGCGTCATTGAGTGTGGTGGGCGAATAAAACCCACTGCGGAACGCCTTGCCGACCAGGGTCCGTGATGATGAATGATGTCCACAGTCTCCGCCGTGTATGTCCTCCAGCAGCTCCTTTCCTTGCTCCCTGGAGATGCAGTGCAGGGATACATTGTTTGGTCGCTTCCGGTAGAGCTCTCCATCCTTGATGCAGTATGCCGTGGCCAGCCGTGCCACACGCTCCGCCTCGTCCTCCTTCTCCGGCAGGGTCCCTTGTGTTAACACTACAAGAAATATGTCAACTTGTGACCACCACTATTGGTCACTGAATGGTCACAAATTTCCATTTGTGACCTTTTTGTGACAAAAAACATAAGGTCAAAAGCTGGCCATCATAAACTAACTATAGCGACCTTTCTTCTGGAATGGTCGAAGACGTTTATGACCAAAATACATCTACTGTGGCGTTTTGGTCACTAGCAACCTCCCCAGGCCACGTAGGCATGCAGCGTGGCAATCCGACGTGGCACAAGATTCAGCCCGGTCCAATTCGATTTTCTACATGGTCCTAGCCCAACAATTCGGCCTTTTTAATGTATATTTTTCCTATTAATTTTTGCTAGCTACATGGGCCTAGCCCAGCAATTCAGCCTTTTTATTTCTAGATGCGGCCTTTTACAGCGTATGATCTTTTATTTTTTGCCAATTTTATTTTCCACTGTTTTACATTTGTCCCAAATATCATAATATCATACACTGGTCCCACGCGTTAGAAATTTCAAATGTGCTCAAATTATTTTGATAAGTCGGTTGCGCGAGTCATGTTTCCATTGCACACATTTTCAAATCACATACATAATTACTATTTCATATGAAACAGAAATTGTAGTTCTGCAACATACATGAAATTCAGAGAGAAAATACAATAAATCACATACATAATTACTATTTCATTCACAAATAGATAGAAGATACATTAAATTCCCAGATAACCCTTCCCCTACTGCTGATACTTCTGATGTACAAAAGCAGGATCATCAGGTTTTACAAAACGCCAACACTCTCCTACTCCTTGTGCTCACCCTTCTGATGTACAAACACCTTTTAGATGAATTTGTCTGCAGAAAACATCAAAGAATCTAGTAAAAAAACTGGAATCATCAGGTTCTAACAGACTGAAAGCAACACTGAAATATATTTAGATCAGGGTAAAAACAATAAACCAACAGGAAATACAGAGTTAAAAAGCATTGGAAATACACAAGAAAATAAGGGCGTTAATGTAGCTGCAATTTACAATGTCAGAAGACCAGGAAATTAGAGATAAAGCATGGAGTATGATAAATGTGGGACTTTACATTGTAATAGAAATTGAGGATATACGGTGAAAAAATAGAGGAATTCCACTGTGAATACCTGTAGTTTATACAATGTATAAAATGGGTTATTTACAGTGTAACTCCCTAAAAAAATCTTAGGTATTCCACTGTAATACCTACAAGTTTTACATTGACTATGCAGTAAATTACACTGTAAAACTGGGCGATGTTACAGTAAAATGAAACTGAAAAAGCACACTATAGGAATGACAACAATGAAGTAGGCACAAAGACAACATTTTAGACACATCAGAGAAAATTCACTGAATAATAAGTCAGCACTCTTAAGAAACCATTTTAAACGACCAATGATCCACCACTCATGATGTAATGGGTCTACTTCCAAGTGGACGCATGATTCACTTGGTGTATTGTTGCAGAAGTGAAGAAAACAAACCCACGGTGGATGACCGACAGTTGGCACTTGATGTGCGCACCCACCCTAGCTGAACAATCCAGCTCAATCGGGTCTACTAGAACAGAAGGAAAAAATAACACTGTAAATCTACGGAGGATCACCAACAACATCCCAAACTTGGATGCACACCCAGCAAGCAGATAGACATCAACAAATGGACATTCTATATGAGAACAAAACAGCATTGATCAAGCAGATGTTACGAGGACAGATATGTGACTGCTACAGATGAGTGAATTATCAAAAAAAAGGAAGAGCTACAGATATGCATCTGCCTGCCAAATACACAAGACTAGTGCAGCTAAAGGATGATGGGAAATTTGCATCTAATGCTACCAATTAATTTTAGTGCATGACAAGACAAAAAGCATGGCATCAACAACATCATCAGCAGCATACTACCATCATAAATAGCAGCACAACAGCAACAATAGGTAGTAGAAGTAGAAGAGTGAGGGCGCTATCGTGCACAGGGGCACGACCAGGAGTCGGGGAGGACGGGGCCGGAGTAGGTGAAGAGGCCATCATCCTCCTTGTGGTGCATGCCGGCCGTTGTGACGGCCTTGACTTGCTGGCCATCGCCTGATTTTGCTCCCCCACCCGCTGCTCCGCCTGCAGGAATATATACCAATAAAACGAGGTAAAATGAGAACCAACAGAGCACAATTCTGCAGGTATATACCAATAAAATGAGGTGAAATGAGAACCAACGGCACAATGTCCAAAAAAGGCCAGCAGGATGAAGCTATAGCCAGCTAGCTATGCACCATAGGTGTCTGTACGGCTAGGTCAGAAGAATAACACGGCTAACATAAGGAGCGACACAACAGTTGTTGTGCTACCACAGAAAAATTGGGATTCAAACCTACTGTAACTATCACTCCATCCATTATTTAAACTACCAAAACGTCTTTATATTGAGAAACATAGGTACTGGTTGCATATATAGACTAGTAGCAGTACTATGTGTGACATTTTTAACAAGTCAAATAATTTTACTGTAGACAAGTTGCATATATAGACTAGTAGTAGTACTGTAATCTAACAGTGGCTAAAGCATACAAGAAACATATTGCAGTGTACTCTAGCCCAAACGAATTCCCACCCATGACTTGTTTCAGATTAGACACTTTCTTACAACTGAATTCCAGATACAATTGGTTTAAGCTCCATGTGTACTAATTAAGAAGTTGGCGACAAGTAGCCATTGCATGTGACGGCAGGCAGACAGGAAATGGTTAGGAAGAAGAGGAGCAGTGGAGCACTGACTGATCCATTGGAGGCCCTGGTCTTGTCCTTCTTGAAGACGACCCCGAATCCCCGATGCACTCGCCGTCGACCACACTGGAGGCACTGACTGAATACAAACAAGAACATAAGACAAATAGTACATATATTAGTAAGATAAGCAGCTGTAACATAACAGGAACTGGAACAAACAGTGAGCCATATGCCTGGACCCTGAACCTTGAAGAAAGCAGTACAAAATAACTGAATACTGATCCTAGAATGCACAAGGTGGTTACTGATCCAAGTGTTAACTGACAATTTCTCAATAAAGTTTCTGTACAACAGCACAAGGTGGTTAACACAAAGGGGAAACAAAGAATTAACATGGCAGCAGAGCAAACCAATACAACTTGCAACTAATAAGCACATGATATTGCTTGGCAAATCAATTAAGCGCTGGTTAATTATTAAGCGGTGAGAATTTCTTATTTGCACGTTCATGTTGATAAGCAAGTTCTAGTGTTCTACTGAACAATGACATGTCATTCGCTACGCATCTATACGTGAGACAAAAGTTGAAGGCAGGAAGCGTGATGGATGGATGTATATGCGTACCTGAATCCAGGGGAAATGCCGGATGGAGATGGAGGGCATGACAGCGGTGTTCATGTGCACGCCGGAGATGTGGCCGGTGGCGTAGATCACTGCGGTGACAATGAGGCCGCCGACGAAGGAGTGGCGGAGCTGGGATACGCGCGTCACATCGGCGCCGTAGATGGACGCCACCCCGCACATCACGAACACCAGCAGGAACGTCGCCACCACCTCCAATATCACCTGCACACACGCAAGAACCCCTCAGACTGGATACTCGAACTTGTATCTTTGAACCCTATTAATCAACTTCAATTTGCAATTTTAAAACTATGCACGTGTCGACCAGAGGACGACCGGCGAGGTCCCCAAACGGAAGAGGAGCGACGGGAGAGGGAGGCGCCCAGGCACGTACCTTGGTGCTCTGCTGCCACTACTGTCGCGCTTGATCTGCTGCATAGCCGGGGCTGGGGGAGAAGGGGGCGGATGATCTGGTCGAAGGGGGTGGCTGATCTGGTCTGAGGGGAGGATGGAGCGGAAGGGACGGGGTCGCGGTGGTGTGCTAGGAGCTGCAGATTGCCGCTGGAAGTCGCCGGGATCGGCCGTCGTAGGTGGCAGCGGCGAGGAGTCATGGGGAGAGAGAGATGGGGTTCGCGAGAGGATGGGGGTGTCGCGGGAGGTAGGAGAGCCAGAGACGGGCAATCAGGTCGCCGGTGGAGCAAGGTGGCTGCCAGATCGGCGGCGGTGGGAATCACGGAATGAGGGGCGGCCTCGATCAGATCTGGGGGAAGGGTGGGTTGGGGAGTTGGGGGAGGAGAGGGAGCGTGAGAAGGTGGAGAAGGGAGTGAGGGGCTGGAGGGGAGGGTGCGGCGTCGCGAGAAAGAAAACGGCGGGGAGGAAGGGGACGGGATCGAGAGGAGTTCCGCCGGATAGAGAAGGGCGCGATGGAGGAAGAGAGCGAGGGGAAGAAAGGAGGCGGGTGGTGGATGGAAAATGACCACAGAGCTAGGGTTTCAGGGTTAGTGTGGAAGGGCTGAGGACTACCGTTGGATCCCTGAGTATCCGATGGTGTCTGATGCACGATCTGCGTGAGATGTCCATGGACCAATTAGAAAGTAGTACCACGTTATGACCATTTAAATTGGTCGTGGTTGACTAAAAATAGCGTGTTAAAATCATATCAACTATTTTATGACCTGAAAAATTCAAAAAGGAAATGGAAAACCTTCTCATTGTGTCACCAAAGGTGAATAAGTTTTTAGGAAAAATAACAAACATGAAATAAGATAAATATCTTTAAAAATGTGTCGTGAGAAATGAGTTTTTTGGCAAAAAAAACATTTTCCATTTTCCGAGTGCCCAAAATGAGTTTTTTTGTGAAGGACCTACCATATATTTGTTTCAAAATTATATCAAATCAATTTTATAAAATACTAGGACATATTTAATGCACAATTGACTAAATGGTCGGATGTCAAAAGTTTTGAGCCACCTCTCATGAAAAAGACAAATTTCCGCCGATTCAGTAGGAAGCGGGTAAAATTTGAACTACAGCTGCCTCATAGTTTGCTCTTTATTTTTTCCAAAAATCATTTCTAGATATATAAGTATCTATTTAATCACAGAAATATCAAAAGTTTTCCAAGATTCAACCACTAGCTAGGAACGGTCATTCCCGCCGTTTTGACCGCATTTTGAAATGGGCATAAAAAATTCAAAAAAAAATCAAAAAATTGGGAAACCTTCGGATTGTGTCATGATATGTGGCCAAGTTCCCAGGAAAAATAATAAACTTGTAATAATGCAATTATTTTAAAAAAGTGTTATTAGAAACGAGTTATCACGTGTGGAGATCAATGGCTTTCAAGCCAAATGATCAATCTTATGGCCACATTCCTGGCATAGTTTGTTCAAATGATCTCATATTGTGCACAAGGGTGCATATTGGAATGGCAAACAATGTTGCCTAAGGAAGTTTTCTTTTTCTTTGGACGAAAGAACCATTTTCCATTTTTCGAGTGCCCAAAAGGAGGTTTTTTTGTGAAGGACCTCCCAAATAATTGTTGCAAATTGGACCAAATCATTTTTCTAAAATACTAGTCCATATTTAATGCAAATTTGATCAAATGGTTGGGTGTAAAAAGTTTTTATCCACCTCTAGTGAAAAAGACAAATTCCTGCCGATTCAGTTGGAAGCGGGTCAAATTTGAACTGTAGCAACCTCGTAGTTTGCTCTTTATTTTTTCCAAAAATCATTTCTAGGTACATGAATATCTATTTAATCAGATAAACACCAAAAAAATTCCAAGATTCAACCACTAGCTAGGAACGGTCATTCCTGTCGTTTTGACCGCATTTTGAAACAGGCATAAAAATTAAAAAAATTAAAACAATTGGTAAACCTTCGCATTGTGTCATGATATGTGGCCAAGTTCCCAGGAAAAATAATAAACTTGTAATACGGCAATTATTTTAAAAAAGTGTTATCAGAAACGAGCTATCACGTGTGGAGATCAATGGCTTTCAAGCCAAATGATCAATCTTATGGCCACATTCATGGCATAGTTTGTTCAAATGATCTCATATTGTTCACAAGGGTGCATATTGGAATGGCAAACAATGTTGCCTAAGGAAGTTTTCATTTTCTTTGGACGAAAGAACCATTTTCCATTTTTCGAGTGCCCAAAAGGAGGTTTTTTTGTGAAGGACCTCTCAAATGATTGTTGCAAAATTGGACTAAATCATTTTTATAAAATACTAGTCCATATTTAATGCACAATTGACCAAATGGTTGGGTGTAAAAAGTTTTGATCCACCTCTGGTGAAAAAGACAAATTCCCGCCGATTCAGTTGGAAGCGGGTCAAATTTGAACTGTAGCAACCTCGTAGTTTGCTCTTTATTTTTTCCAAAAATCATTTCTAGGTACATAAGTATCTATTTAATAAGAGAAACACCAAAAAAATTCCAAGATTCAACCACTAGCTAGGAACGGTCATTCCCGTTGTTTTGACCGCATTTTGAAACAGGCATAAAAATTAAGAAAATTAAAAAATTGGGAAACCTTCGCATTGTGTCATGCTATGTCGCCAAGTTCCCAGGAAAAATAATAAACTTGTAATACGGAAATTATTTTAAAAAAGTGTTCTCAGAAACGAGCTATCATGTGTGGAGATCAATGGCTTTCAAGCCAAATGATCAATCTTATGGCCACATTCATGGCATAGTTTGTTCAAATAATCTCATATTGTTCATAAGGGTGCATATTGGAATGGCAAACAATGTTGCCTAAAGAAGTTTTCTTTTTCTTTCGACGAAAGAACCATTTTCCATTTTTTGAGTGCCCAAAAGGAGGGTTTTTTGTGAAGGACCTCCCAAATAATTGTTGCAATATTGGACTAAATCATTTTTATAAAATACTAGTCCATATTTAATGCACAATTGACCAAATGGTTGGGTGTAAAAAGTTTTTATCCACCTCTAGTGAAAAAGACAAATTCCCGCCAATTCAGTTGGAAGCGGGTCAAATTTGAACTATAGCTACCTCGTAGTTTGCTCTTTATTTTTTTCCAAAAATCATTTCTAGGTACATAAGTATCTATTTAATCAGAGAAACACCAAAAAAATTCCAAGATTCAACCACTAGCTAGGAACGGTCATTCCCTTCGTTTTGACCGCATTTTGAAACGGGCATAAAAAATTCAAAAAAAATCAAAAAATTGGGAAACCTTCGCATTGTGTCATTATATGTGGCCAATTTCCAAGGAAAAATAATAAACTTGTAATACGGCAATTATTTTAAAAAAGTGTTGCCTAAGGAAGTTTTCATTTTCTTTGGACGAAAAAACCATTTCGCATTTTTTGAGTGCCTGAAAGGAGGTTTTTTTGTGAAGGACCTCCCAAATAATTGTTGCAAAATTGTACCAAATCATTTTTATAAAACACTAGGCCATATTTAATGCACAATTGAACAAATGGTTGGGTGCAAAAAGTTTTGATCCACCTCTCGTGAAAAAGACAAATTTCCGCCGATTCAGATGGAAACGGGTCAAATTTGAACTGCAGCTGCCTCATAGTTTGCTATTTATTTTTTCCAAAAATCATTTCTAGGTACATAAGTATCTATTTAATCAGATAAACACCAAAAAAAATCCAAGATTCAACCACTAGCTAGGAACGGCCATTCCCGCCGTTTTGTCCGCATTTTGAAACGGGCATAAAAAATTCAAAAAGAAAATCAAAAATTTGGGAAACCTTCCCATTGTGTCATTATATGTGGCCAAGTTCCCATTAAAAATAACAAACTTGTAATACGGTAATTATTTTTAAAAAGTGTTCTCAGAAACGAGCTATCATGTATGGAGATCAATGACTTTCAAGCCAAATGATCAATCTTATGGCCACATTCGTGGCATAGTTTGTTCAAATGATCTCATATTGTGCACAAGGGTGCATATTGGAATGGCAAACAATGTTGCCTAAGGAAGTTTTCAATTTCTTTGCACGAAAAATTCATTTTCCATTTTTCTGAGTGCCCAAAATGAGTTTTTTTGTGAAGGACCTACCATATATTTGTTGCAAAATTGGACCTAATCAATTTTATAAAATACTAGGCCATATTTAATGCACAATTGACAAAATGGTTGGGTGTCAAAAGTTTTGATCCACCTCTGGTGAAAAAGAAAAATTCCCGCCGATTCAGTAGGAAGCGGGTCAAATTTGAACTGCAGCTGCCTCATAGTTTGCTATTTATTTTTTCCAAAAATCATTTCTAGTTACATAATTACCTATTTAATCATAGATACATGGTTTGGTGGCGATACATCAATGTTTGGGTGGTGGCCGAGGCCCCCTACGCTAGAGCGCGTAAACTCGCATGCCCGCCGCGTGGTCACCACGTGGCCGTGGCGTTGCCATGTGTTCTGGGCGGCCTAGGCATGTCGAGTGGGTTGGGCACTCCCCAGGTAGGTGCTAGGAAGAAAATCACAACATAAGATTCTCACGAGGAGACCGATCGATGCTCAAACATGAATAAGCAGCCAAGTGTTTGATTAGCGGTACGGGAAATGCACCTGGCCAATGGGCGTGAGTTTTGGCCGAGGATGATCATCTACTAAGGAGAATGTATTCACAAATTTTCAGCTCAAAAGGAGGATCCTAGGTGGTACTTGCTTTGCAAAGTACCACACTGGCCAAAAATATGAATGTTGAAGCTGGGCTCAAAATAATGAATGGATTGAGCTGAAATTTGGTGGAGGATGGTTATTTGGGCATAGGAAAGCATTGTAGAAAATTTAGATCATTTTGACATGCCAAAGTAGTACTTCCTTCACAATGCTCTTCTATGGACAAAAACTTGGGAAAACTAGTGAGAGAGATTGGATAAATGAAATGAGCTAAAAATTGGTGTAGGTGAGTTACATAGGTATGGTCATGCGCTGGTAAATTTTCAGATCATTTGGGTAAGCCTAGCTAGTACTTACTTCACAAAGCTTCTCTTGAGGTAGAAACTTTGGAAATTTCCTGAGAAAGATTTACTAGGAAAATTTAGCTGAATATTATCATGTGGCAATGATTTGGGTATGGAAGAGTGACCGAAAAGTTTGAGGGTAATAGGAGGGGTCTATATAACACTTGCTTTGCAACGTGCCAATTTGGCCATAAAATATAAATTGAACCTGGGCTCACATAGATGATTTGACTGAGCTGCAATTTGGAGGAGGGTGATAATTTGGGCATATGAAGGAACTGTATAAATTTCATGTCATTTAGAGATATAAAAAAGGTACTTCCTTCACAATGCTTCTAGGTGGACAAAAACTTTGGAAATTTGTCGAGGAAGATTTGCTAGGCAAATGGAGCTGAATTTTGTCATGCGGTAATGATTTGGATAGGAAAGAGTGCCCAAAAATTCCAAGGGCAATCAAGAATATATAAATAGCACTTCCTTCATAAAGTGTTGTTGTGAACAGAATAGGAAAATGAATATTGTTGAATTAGTTTTGAACTAGGCGAGGAAGGATTTTTACATATTTGATGAAGATATGCCCCAAAGAATTTATGAGATTTTTTTGGGAATTTTGGGAATGATAGAAATATAGGTTGCTTCACAACCTAGGGAAAAAACTGCCACATGGACATGACACATAGGCAAAACTGATGAGATGGCGCCTAGTCATCACAACCCACCACAATCTACAAGGCTATGACCATCTATATTGGTCATTAACAACTAGAAATAAGGCCGCGGACTAGCACTGTTTTCTTTGTGACCATTTCGTGTAAGGAAATTACGACCTTTCTAACCAAAATGGTCGCAATGGTTTAGGGTTTGGAGCCCCCTGAATAGCTTTTGACCAATTGGTCTAAAATGGTCATAAATTTATGACCAATTCTTCGAGGGTCACTGACAGAAGGTCATAATTTGACATATTTCTTGTAGTGTAAGTAACTCCGGAGTTCCGTGATCCAGTCCCCCTCCTGAGGCTCCATCGTCAGGAGCAGGCGTGCTCCTGAGGCCGGGCCACAGACCGAGGCTCCTGAGGCAGGTGGCTGGGGGAGCTCCTCTTGTGGCTGAGCCGTGTTTGACAATGACGGCAGGGCTGAGTGCTTGAAGAGCCGCTCCTCGAAAATGCCAGGCTCCTGAGGTAACCACCTGGACGCCCGTTTGGCGATATCGTCGGCCTCCTGATTGGTGCCACGGGGCACATGCTGCAACTCCAACCCCCAGAACTGCTTCTCCATCCTGCGGACCTCCGCAAGGTAGGCTTCCATGTGCTCATCTTTCGGCTCGTACACCTTGTTGGAGAAATTGACAAGGAGCTGCGAATCGACCTTGATGGTGAGGCGTTTCACCCCCAGGGCAGCAGCGGCCTTCAAGCCTGCTATTAAACCTTCATACTCTGCTATGTTGTTGGAGACCTTTTCACCTCGCTGGAAACAGAGCTGCACAGCGTAGTAGAGCTTGTCCTGAGTGGGCGATATAAGCACCGCCCCAGCCCCTGCACCATGCCTGGAGAACGCTCCATCGAAATACATGACCCAGCCTTCTGGCACCTCGCTTCCCAGGGAGAGGGACCGATCCTCGCCGGCCTTGAGGCCTAGTGCCTCCGTCCATTCTGCCACAAAATCCGCCAACGCTGCTCCCTTGATGACCATGGTCGTGCTGAATTCGAGCTGAAACGCTTGCAGTTCTATGTTCCACTCAGCGACCCTTCCAGCTGAGTTAGGGCTCCTGAGCACTCTCTCCAGGGGGTATGATGAGACGACCTTGATGGGGTGACCCTGAAAATAGTGCCGCAGCTTGCGCGAGGCCACCAATAGCGCGAGGAGGAGTTTCTGAGGCATGGGGTACCGCGCCCTCGCATCCCGCAACACCATGCTGACGAAGTACACCAGGTGCTCAACGAGGTTGGGTGCATCAGTGCTGGCGGCTCCCTTTGGAGACCGTGGCGCCTCCTGAGGCGATGAGGCCTCCTGAGGCTGGCCATCTGGGAGAGGGGCCTCTTCCGCCCCCGGCACACTCCTCTGCGGCGGCTGATCCTCCTCAACCGCGGTGGCGGTTCCTGTGGGCCTTCCTTGTTCCTATTTTGCCTTGTCCCGGGCCACTGCTGCGGTTCTGATTCGACGCTCCTCTCTAACCGCCACCAGGGCCGTGCTGGCGGTGTAGGGAGTGGCAGTGAGGTAAAGCACCAGAGGCTCTTGAGGGCGCGGAGCCACCATGACCGGAGGGCTGGTCAGGTATCTCTTGAGATCTTGGAAAGCCTTGTCGGCCTCTTCGGTCCATTCAAAGGGCCCCTTTTTCTTCATTAGCTGGAAGAAAGGCAGCGCTCGCTCCCCCAACTTGGAGATGAATCGCCCTAGCGCGGTCACGCGCCCAGTGAGCTTCTGCATTTCTTTGAGGGTCTTTGGCAGGCTCATGTCCTCGACCGCCTTGACCTTTTTCGGGTTAGCCTTGATGCCTCGGTGGGACACGAGGAAACCCAAGAGCTTGCCTGAGGGGACTCCGAACACACACTTCTCTGGGTTGAGCCGCAGGTTCACTGCGTTGAGGCTCGCGAAGGTTTCCTCCAGGTCTTGTATTAGGGTCCTGGCCTCCCGAGATTTCACCATAATTTCATCGATGTAAGCCTCAACATTCTTCCCGAGCTACGGGCCCAACGTGATGTGCATCAGCCACTGAAAGGTCACCCCGGCGTTGCGCAGCCCAAATGGCATGCATGTGTAGCAGTACACCCCACACGGGGTTAGGAAGGCTGTCTTTTCGACGTCTTCTATCGCCATCTTGATCTGGTGATACCTAGAGAAGGCATCCAGGAAGCATAGCAGGTCGCATTCTGCGGTGGAATCGACGATCTAGTCGATGCGGGGGAGCAGGAACGGATCTTGCGGGCATGCCTTGTTGAGGTTGGTGAAGTCGACACACATGCGCTCCTTCCTTCCCTTCCTTGGCACAACGACAGGGTTGACCAACCAATCTGGGTATCGGACCTCGCGAATGACCCCAGCGGCTTCTAGTTTGCGGGTCTCTCGGATGATGAAGGCCTGCTTTTCTGTGGACTGCCGCCTTGCCTTCTGCTTCACAGGGTGCACGTTGGGGCACACGTTGAGATGATGCTCGATTACGCTCCTAGGGATCCCCGCCAACTGGCCAGGCTCCCAAGCGAATACCTTCTTGTTCGCGCGTAGGAACTTGACCAGGGTCTCCTCCTGCTCGGGCTCGAGGTTGGCACCTATGGTGAAAGTGGGGTTGGTGGACCCGTCCTCATCGACGGGTATCTTCTTGGTTTCTGCCTTGTCTTGGGTGAACAACTGTTTCTTCTTGGCGGGTGCAGCCCCCTTGGGCTCGGGGGTCTCCAAGCCGGCGGGCTGTGCCGACGCCGCCGTCTTGAAGGCGAGCTTGAGTACCCGCAGCGCGTCTCCGGTGTCCCCGTGCATGATGAGGACACCGCTGCTCCCGGGCATGTTCATGAGGTTGTACGCCGGGTGCGTCGTGGCCATGAACCGGGCCAGCGCTGGGTAGCTGAGGATGGCGTTGTAGGGGAGGCCGATGGGGGCGATGTCAAAGTCGACCAGCTCCGTGCGGAAGTTGTTGTAGGTGCTGAAGGTTACTGGGAGCCAGATCCGTCCCAAGGAGCTAGATGATCCGCCCCCAACACCTGAGAAGGGCCGGCTGGGTTGCAGCCGTTCCAGGGGTATGCAGAGGAGGTCGAAGGCCTTGACCGAGAGCACGCTGAGGCCCGCACCGCCATCGATGAGAGTTCTGGTGACGGCCACCTGGCAGATGGTGGGGGTGCACAGCATGGGGAGCGCACCCGAGCAGGCCGAGTTGGAGGGGTGGTCCTCCGAGCTGAAGGTCAGGCCGGCCTTGGATGCCGCCCGGTCCGGGGGAGCCCCCTGCCACGTGGAAGCGGCGCTGATCCGGCGGATGAACAGCTTGACGCGGTTACTTGTAGGCGGCGCCTGCGAGCCGCCCAGTAGGGTCGCTATGACCGGGGGTGTTGGTGTAGCGCGACGGGCGGGGAAGAGGCTGCGGGGCTCTTCCCAAGAGGCCACGGAGGTTGCCGGCAGGTGGAGCAGCCATGGGCACGGAGCACCGGTGAGGGCCATGGGGAGCCAGTTGGCCATGACCCTATCGTCACCTCCAGCTTCGAGGGGGCCTCCTCGCTCGCCGGCAAGAAGGCCAGCGGATCTGTCGCACCACCGTAGCGCGGCGGCGTTTTGGCCTGAACTTGTCCGGCCACCGTACCCGTCGCAGGGCTGCGGCCAGGGCTTGGAGCCCCTGGCCCCCGTGTTGGTGCCGGCGGTCGGAGCGGGCGACGCGCTACTCATCGCGAGGCAGGTCGTGGTGGTGGCGGAAGGGGAAACTCCGGTGCACCCCTACCTGGCGCGCCAAATGTCGGATTTCGGGTTCCGGCAGACCCTTGAGGTTTGAACACTGGGGTGCGCACGGAGATTTCTCTTCCTACCTACCTGCACCCCTCCGCCTCGCTAAAATCTAAGCAATGGAAAGAACAACACGAATGACACAAGGTTTATACTGGTTCGGGCCACCATTGTGGTGTAATACCCTACTCCAGTGTGTGGTGTGGTGGATTGCCTCTTGGGCTGATGATGACGAACAATACAAGGAAGAACAGCCTCGCGAGGGTATGCTCTTGGCTGGGGCGATGAACTACTGGGAGGAGTTCAGTCACCCCTCTCTCTCTCTCCCCGTCCTTTTTGTTCTGTGGGTGGCTGGTCCTATTTATAGAGGCCCTGGTCCTCTTCCCAAATTTCGAGCAGGAAGGGAGCCAACAATGGCGGGCTAATTTGAAGGGGGACAGCTAGTACCAGCTATCCTGACGAAAGTAGTCTTCTCCTGCACAAAGCTCTGGTGGTGACGCCGTCTTGGGCTCCACAATGACCTCCGTCTTGCAGTCCTACTGGTCTTGGTCTTGTTGCACCGAAATGGCAACCTTTGCCTGATGCCTCGGTACTCCGCAGCTAGCTTGCTCCCTTTGCACCAAATAAGAAAGGGGGACGCTGCGCGGGCTGGCACCCGCCTGGCGCCCTTGGGTCATCATGGCTTGCGTCACGGGAACCTCGTGAGGTACCGCGCCTTGATCTCTCCGCCTCCTCGCGAGCCTGCCTGATGAGGCCGTGCATGAGGAAGCTCCGCGTCGTCCGCCCCGCGAGGCTTGGCCCCTCGCGAGGGTCTTGGGTCTTTGTTGGTGAAGATGGGTCGTGCTGGGCCTCCCTTTGAGCCGCGCCGTAGGGCGCAGGCAGGCAAGTCTGGGGACCCCCATTCCCAGAACGCCGACAGTATTTGATGGCGTGTAGATCATCACCGCGGGCCATGTGGATATGAAGGAGATAGTCCTCGATCCATACCGCAGGATCTGTTGTGCCATCGTATGATTCGATGTTTACGGGTTTGAAGCCCTCAGGGATTTTATGATCCATTACCTTGTCTGTGAAGCATAGTGGGTGTGCGGCGCCTCCGTATTGGGCTATATCACGACGCAGCTCGAAGGAGCTTTGTCTGTTGAGTTTGGCCCGTCCGGATTCATTGCATCCGGAGTGACGGTCACCGTCACGTGCCGTGGGGCGCCTGCGTGATCCGTAGATCGATCTTGTTTGCCTTGCCTTGTCCTCCAGTATGTCACGCAGGTCGGGTGCATTTTCTCGTGCCTTAGTATGCTTGACGCGGCGCCGGAGCATGGCTTGAGTGGAGAGCCGAGAGGCCTCTCTATCGCGGCCATGAGGTGGCCGGTCGGCCATGTCATGCGCTGGTGATGTAGGTGCTTCCTCCCCTAGTGGGGGTAGCAGCCTGCGCTTTGGGTAACTCTTGGTGGGGCGTTCGAGTTCATACTCTTTGGCCGCAAGGACTTCAGTCCATCTGTCAGCTAGCAAATCTTGATCAGCTCTAAGTTGTTGCTGCTTTTTCTTGAGGCTGCTTGTCGTGGCCATAAGCCTGCGTTTAAAACGCTCTTGTTCGGCGAGGTCCTCTGGCATGACGAACTCGTCGTCGTCGAGGCTTGCATCGTATTCAGAGGGAGGCGTATAATTATCGTCCTCAACCTCTTGGTCCGCCGCCCTCTCGTGAGGGCTGGCTTCTCTGTCCTCCTGTGCTGAATCTTGCTAGAGGGGGTGTCCTTCGGCGTTATCCGGAGTAGCATTATCTCCTATGCCAGAATCACCGTTTTTTCTTTGGCGGGATTTAGACCGTCGCCGCTGACACCGGCACTTGAGCTGTTTCCTAGAAGTATCGTCCCCCGCTATTTCATCGCCATCTCCATCCTTTGGAGTGTCCACCATATATATGTCATATGACGAGGTGGCCTTCCAGTGCCCTACAGGTGCTGGTTCTTGTTCGTCTGCTGCATCGTCGTCCATGCCATCGATGTCTTCGGAGTCGAAGTCGAGCATGTCAGTTAAGTTGTCGACGGTGGCTACGAAGTGGGTGGCGGGTGGGTTTTGAATTTCTTCATCGTCCGCATCCCAACCTTGCTGACCGTAGTCCGGCCAGGGCTCTCCTGATAAAGAGAGAGACTTTAGGGAATTCAGGATGTCGCCGAAGGGCGAGTGCTGAAAGATGTCCGCGGCGGTGAACTCCATTATCGGCGCCCAATCGGATTCGATCGGCGGGGGTGCGGGGGGCTCGGAGTTCGGAGAGGAATCTGGCTCCTCGGAGTCACGGACCATGCGGTGTGCGGGGCTGGAGTTCGGCTCGATTGCCTCTGAGATTGCAGGCCCTGAGGCAGCGTCTAACCGCTGATCCTCGATCGGCGCAGTAGGCTCCAAATAAATGGTCGGAACCGATGCGTGTGCGGCCTCCAAGGCGCTGTTCGGCGGTAGAGCTATATCATGCCCATCGAGACAGTGCGGCGCGCTTGGCTATGGCTCGAATCCGTCGAAGATCAAGTCCCCGCGGATGTCAGCCGTGTAGAATAGGCTTCCAAACCTAACCTGATGGCCAGGGGCATAGCTTTCGATCTCCTCAAGGTGGCCAAGCGAATTGGCCCGCAGTGCGAAGCCGCCGAAGACGAAGATCTGTCCGGGGAGAAAAGTCTCACCCTGGACTGCATCGTTGTTGATGATCGAAGGAGCCATCGGGCCTAAAAGCGACGACACAGAGGAACTCTCAATGAAAGCACCAATGTCAGTGTCAAAACCGGCGGATCTCGGGTAGGGGGTCCCGAACTGTGCGTCTAGGCGGATGTTAACAGGAGACAAGGGACACAATGTTTTACCCAGGTTCGGGCCCTCTTGATGTAGGTAAAACCCTACGTCCTGCTCGATTAATATTGATGATATGGATATTACAAGAGTAGATCTACCACGAGATCAAGGAGGCTAAACCCTAGAAGCTAGCCTATGGTATGATTGTTGTATGATGAAGTTGTCCTACGGACTAAAATCCCCTGGTTTATATAGACACCGGAGAGGGTTAGGGTTACACAAAGTCGGTTACAACGGTAGGAGATCTTGAATATCCGCATCGCCAAGCTTGCCTTCCATGCCAAGGAAAGTCCCATCCGGACACGGGACGAAGTCTTCAATCTTGTATCTTCATAGTCCTGGAGTCCGGCTGAAGGTATAGTTCAGCTACCCGAACACCCCCTAATCCAGGACTCCCTCAGGCGGCCTCCGGGGAGGTCAGCAGCACCGACACTGGAGCTCCGCTCGTTGAAGACACGGCCGACGAGTCGTCGTCGGAGGAGGACGTGGCAGCGGGCTCGACGCCAACCAGGGGACAAGGGTGAATCCTGCGGCAAGCTGGCTCCGGCGAGCCGGTCCGGCCCGGCAGGGCTACGCGGCCTCAATTGACCCTGGAGGGGTCTGGGCGTCACACGAGGGCCACGACAGCCAAGAGGCTGATGAAGGCCGCTGAGAAGAAGAAGACAACAGCCCCTTCCTCATCTGGGCACGCACAAACCCCGCCGTCTTCGCCTCCTCCGACAGATGTCGACTCGGATGTTGACGCGGAGGTCGCTTTTGATCTCGAGCCTCTCAGCCCGAAGAGGAAAAGGAAAGTGGTGGAAGAGGAGGAGGTGGATGACGTGTAAGTACTCTGTTCCTTACTGCCATTTCCATTCCTCTGAATTAAGTCACTCATCTTGATCCATTTTTGCTTTCACAGGGATGCAGAGACGTTGGCCCATAGGGTGAAGAGGGCAAAGGCCTCAACGAGCAGTCAGCCCCAAGCTGGGGCTTCAAAGACGCCACTGGTGGTGTAGAGCAGCCCGGACGGCAGCCCCCGGCACGGCCCCCAGTGTAACTTCATCACCCTCCTCTTATTCGACATGTGGTAGGCGTTCGATGCTATGGTGTTGACCTTGTCGGGTTTGCAGGAGGGGAGCGGCAGCAGGAGGAGCCGCAGAGGGCTACTCCCAACACACCACCCCCATCGACTACGCCACCGCGAGGGGCGTCCCCGGCAAGGGCATCAAGCACAGAGCCCACACCCGTGGAGGAAGAGGGGAACTTGGGCGCTGGTGACTCTGCCACGGCGCTGGATGCTGGCGGGGAGGGGACTTTTGCTTCACAGCCTGGCACTAGTGAGTCGCCTGTCCTCCGTCTCTGTTTTTCCCTTATTCTTTTTCTTGGCTTCAATTCTCCCACTACTACCTAGGCCCTCCTTCAATAGATATGGAGGACGTGGATACTGTTGTTGGGAATATTGCTGAGGAGGCCACGGCGGAGGCTGCCAAGGATGCTGCCGAGGACACCGCTGTGGGGCCGCCGAGGCGACCGGCGAGGCTTCTGCCGAGGGTGCCAGCGGTGGGCCTGCTGGGGAAGCCGGCAAGGCCACCGCCGAGGAAGAGGTGGTTGATGATCAGCCTCCCTCCTCCTCAACCTCAACCCCTGGTAGATACCTAAAGGTGGGCGACGATCTTTTCGTGCATCTCCCAGGGGCGACAAGTTCCCGAGTGCCCGCCGAAGGGGAAGTCTTTGACGGCGAGGTGCTTGCTGCCACCGGGCTCGAGGTTGTCACTGAGCCGGGCGTTGGCGGTGATGGTTCCTCAGAAGAGCAGATTTTCCGCGCTATGGGGGCCAACTTCCGAAAACTCAAGGCGCTCTACCGTGTCCGTCTGGACAAGGTCAAGTCCAAGACGACAACGGTGGACCAGGCGGAGGTGGATTTCAAGGCGCGCGTTGCTGAGACGCAGACCTGGTTCCACCAGACTCGCGAGGAGCAGAGGGCCTTTCAGGAGGAATTGGCCAAGCGCAATGTCGAGCTCACCATGAAGATGGCTGACATCGAGAAGGCCCAGGAAAAGGCGGCGAACTTGGCTGCCGCGGCTGGGGCCATCCGGAACCAGCATCAAGCCGCACTGCATTCCCAGGAAGAGGACCTCACCGTGCGTGAGGCGAAGCTTGCCGCAGCGCTCCATGGCAAGGATGAGGAGCTTGAGGCCCTTGTCGCACGGCGGACTCGCGAGCTAGAGCAGAGGCACATGGAGGCACTCGATGCCCAGGCTCTGGCCCATGCCGGCAAAGTAAGGGAGTTGGAGTTGGAGCGGGATGAGCTGAAGGAGCAGGCCCTCAAGCTGTCCAACGAGAAGAGCCTGTTGGGGAACGTAGCAGAAATTCAAAATTTTCCTACGTGTCACCAAGATCTATCTATGGAGAGACCAGCAACGAGTAGAAAGAGAGTGCATCTACATACCCTTGTAGATCGCTAAGCGGAAGCATTCAAGTGAACGGGGTTGATGAAGTCGTACTCGGCGTGATTCAAATCACCGATGATCAAGTGCCGAACGCACGGCACCTCCGCGTTCAACACACGTACAGCCCGGTGACGTATCCCACGCCTTGATCCAGCAAGGAGAGAGGGAGAGGTTGAGGAAGACTCCATCCAGCAGCAGCACAACGGCGTGGTGGTGGTGGAGGAGCGTGGCAATCCTGCAGGGCTTTGCCAAGCACCACGGGAGAGGAGGACGACTTGGGAGAGGGGGAGGGCTGCGCCAGAACTTCGTCTATAGCTCCCATGCGCCTCCCCACTATATATAGGGGTGGAGGGGCTGGTTTCTTGCCCTCCAAGTCCATTGGGGCGTTGGCCAAGGTGGGAGGAAAGAAATCTCATTATTTCCTTCCCCACCGATTGTTATCCCCCCTTTTTAGGGATCTTGATCTTATCCCTTCGGGATATGATCTTATTCCTTCTAAGGGGGGATCTTGGTGCGCCTTGACCAGGGGTGTGGGGCCTTGCCCCCACTACCCACGTTCATGTGGGTCCCCCCATGCAGGTGGGCCCCACTCCGGAACCTTCTAGAACCTTCCCGGTACAATACCGAAAAATCCCGAACATTTTCCGGTGGCCAAAATAGGACTTCCCATATATAAATCTTTACCTCCGGACCATTCCGGAACTCCTCATGACGTCCGGGATCTCATCCGGGACTCCGAACAACATTCGGAAACCACATACAAACTTCCTTTATAACCCTAGCGTCATCGAACCTTAAGTGTGTAGACCCTACGGGTTCGGGAGACATGCAGACATGACCGAGACATTCTCCGGTCAATAACCAACAGCGGGATCTGGATACCCATGATGGCTCCCACATGTTCCACGATGATCTCATCGGATGAACCATGATGTCAAGGACTTAATCAATCCCGTATTCAATTCCCTTTGTCTATCGGTATGTTACTTGCCCGAGATTCGATCGTCGGTATCCAATACCTTGTTCAATCTCGTTACCGGAAGTCACTTTACTCGTTCCGTAACACATCATCCCGTGATCAACTCCTTGGTCACATTGCGCATATGATGATGTCCTACCGAGTGGGCCCAGAGATACCTCTCCGTTTACACGGAGTGACAAATCCCAGTCTCGATCCGCATAAAACAATAGATACTTTCGGAGATACCTGTAGTGCACCTTTATAGTCACCCAGTTACGTTGTGACGTTTGATACACCCAAAGAACTCCTACGGTATCCAGGAGTTACACGCTCTCATGGTCGAAGGAAGAGATACTTGACATTGGCAAAGCTCTAGCAAATGAACTACACGATCTTTTGTGCTAGTCTTAGGATTGGGTCTTGTCCATCACATCATTCTCCTAATGATGTGATACCGTTATCAACGACATCCAATGTCCATAGCCAGGAAACCATGACTATCTGTTGATCACAACGAGCTAGTCAACTAGAGGCTCACTAGGGACATATTGTGGTCTATGTATTCACACGTGTATTACGATTTCCGGATAATACAGTTATAGCATGAATAAAAGACAATTATCATGAACAAGGAAATATAATAATAATACTTTTATTATTGCCTCTAGGGCATATTTCCTACAGAGCCCGCTCAACAATGCCTTGGTAGAGGCGCAAGGAGCGGTCATCAGCAGGACTGGGGAGCTCTCCGAAGCGCAAAACTCCGTCAGAGATCTCAAGCTGAAGCTGGAGGATCTCGAGAAGATGTTGTCGGAGAGCAGGGCTCGGGAGGAGACCTTGACCAGGAGCCTAGAGGAGGAGAAGCAGCTGTGGGTGAATGAGGCCGCCTCCCACCAGGATTATGTGGCAGGCGAGAACAGATGGATCAGCCGTCTGGAGGACGTCGCCGGCATGGTCACCTCGTAGTTGGCCACCATGGGGATGCCAAATGTGAGGTATGCCCCTGAGCGCAGCGGGACCGTCAACGCCAACCTGACCCAGTTCTTCGAGGGCGTCCTTGGAGCCTTGGCTTATCTTCACTCCAGCAGAGCGGCCACATTGGCCGGGGAGGCCCGGCGACTTTGCCGGGGGGTCATGACCAAGGTCCTCACCAAGATGGCGTACTAGAATCCCGACCTCGACTTCGATGCCGCGATGGATTGCTTGCCGGATGGTACTGACCTCACGGTGCTCAAGGAGCGCATCAAGCCCGTCATCAGCAGCATCGACGAAATCAAGAGGGTGGAAGGCCAGCACCAGGATTAGGCATCCCGTTCTTCACCGCCGCTGCAGGTTCACGACCAAGACAAAGTTCATCTTTAGTTAGAACCGCAGCAATGATGTGATGTAATATAACTTTGCAGTACTCTTAATTTCATGCACGTTATTTCCCCGTTCAATTCCTCTTTGCATGCGCGCCCTACGTCGATTGGGTAGGATCGCCGGTGCGGAAGCCCCTAGCGGCGTTTTGGGGACGAATCCCCATGGGCCTGCTGGGTATGCGTGCTACCGGATGAGCCACCTTTCCGTTCTGAACGTGGCCGCTCGAACTGTCGAGCTTGACTCGAGTCAGAATCGAGGGCGTTGTTGATCGCGGAAGGCTACTCTGCCATTCCCGACGCAGCCGCTTGAGCTGTTGAGCAGACTCGAAACAGGGCAAGGGCGTTGCCGATCGTGGGAGAGCCCCCTGGCTTGCAGGTTTCTCATACAAAGGCGTGACATCTCCGGGGGGGAATGACCTCATATAAAAAGGATAGAACAAATAAGGGGTCAGTGCAACTTAGCTTCTGTTTGTAGTCGCTCGAGCGCTGATCTTCCGGCCTCCTTCCCTCTCCAAGAGCCACGAAGATGATGGAGTGCTGGGCTGATTGCTAGAGCCGATTCTCACAACTGCACCCCCTACCTGGCGCGCCAGAGATGTTGGTGGGAACGACACCTATGGGATCACAAGAATCCCTACTATGGTTAGCGGGGCGCGGGGTCACGAGAAGAGCAGATCTAACAGGTAGCACACGGTTCATTTATCCAGGTTCGGCCCGCGAGGATGCGTAAAACCCTACTCTTGCTTTGGTGGATTGTATATCTGTGTTCTTGAACTAGCTATGGGGTGTGAGGAGCCCCAAAAAGCCGAATCCTTCCTCTGGTCGCCTCGGGCCTCCTTTTATAGAAAAAGGGGTTGCCACAGTGGCACACTGGAGGTGGAAAGGGTACAGTGATGCGAGGTTATCCCTCGCATTACATGACAAGGTGCATTTAATGCTCTTGCTTAGGTGTCCTTGCTTTATCGGGGACAGGGGAGAAACATGTCTCATTCGTTGCCGCTCCTTCTTGTGTCGACACGCGCCCTGGCCAGCGACGCCTGCGATGCCACATAGGTAGGCAGGCAGCTGAGGTGGCGCAGTGGTGGGTCTTTACGAAGATCTGCATGCCGCCACGCAGGTGCCTGCCCAGCTGGTTGGGCGGCAGCTACGTGCATGCGGTGGTGGAGGTTTAGTCGGTGTGGGCCTGATGGTTTCCCTGCAGGTGTCCTCGGTAATGGCTTTGCCGGGGCCCCGGCAAGGGTCTTGCCGAGGCGCCTGCTGTCATCCCCGGCAAGGCGCTTGCCGGGGGCCTTGTGGTCTTGCTCGGCTGGGATCCCGCCAAGGGTTGTCGTCTCCTTAGTGCGTATCTGATCTTGAATGTCTTCACGAAGATCTGCATGCCGCCACGGGGATGTCTCTCGTATCCTTGCCCTTTGGGGGCAGTGGACTCAAGGGTGATTTGCTCCGTAGGCGCGGGACGAGTCGCCGCGGCAAAGGTCTTGCCGGGGCTGCTAGAACTGTCTCCCGGCAAGGATCTTACCGGGGGAGTCCGCTTCGTCCCCTTTGCTCTTTGTGGTCTTGGCCTTGGCATTGTTCTAGTTCTCTTGAGCTTCGGTCTTACCCTGGCTCACCTCCCTTGCCTTGCTTGGTGTTGTGCTGCCCATGGCTCAGACTGCCCGTGCACAGTTATAAGGTTCAAAAAGTGTACCCCTCTTTTTGTACACCGACAGCTCATGCACCAGTTCTTTGGGAAAATATGTAGCCTAGTATTTCTTTTCGAAGAATACCCAAGCTAGGCCTATTTGTTTTCTCCGAATTACTGGGCAGCAAATCTTTCAAGATGAGGAGGGATGCATTTCGGCCTGTCTTAAGAGTATGGTCAATGTATGTTAAAAGTAATATCAAAAGGGGTTGAAAATTCCAAAAAATTTATAGCAAATGGGATATAAGTTTCTTTTTTTGTTTTTGTTCTTCACTCATATCTTATACGTATTTCATTGGATTTAACATGACATAGTACTAATTTATTTTTAAATTTGTTTTAGTATGGCTATTAATTTTTGGATTAAGAATATTTCGTTCCCCAGCAAAAATTTGCGTATTTTCAAAATTTCCCACATATTTAGTTAATTTTTTGACCCTGGTACTGCCAGAAAATGGTCAACACTTCTAAAAATGGAAAACGGGCTGCAATAAATTCCATATGAATTAGAAAATGAGTAAAAATTATAAAAATAATAGCAAATGGGCTGTACACACACAAATTTCGAGGCTGACTTGTTTACGCAAGGCTTTGTCAGTGAACACACGATTCTAGCAGCAGTTAGTGTTGGATGTCCATCCAACGGCAGACGTGCTTCTTCAATCTCTGATCTTCCTGCTCTAGCCGCCTAAACTAGCGCCGACGGGACTGCCTGCTCCCTCCTCTTGTGGCCCGCTGTGATGCCGCACAGGCTTCCCCGACCCACCCTACTCCCTCCACTGGCCTGGCTGCACGCAATCAACTGCCTCCTTATTACGTGAAAAACTGATTCCTCCCACTGACATCTGGGGCGCACTAGTTGGGAGGCTGACCTGTGGGCCTACTAAGTTGACGCGTATGCAGGGCTTGTCAACTTAGTCAACAAACGATTCTAGTAGCAGTAACCGTTGGATTGAATCGAACGGTCCTGCGGCTTCTTCAATCGCCGCTCTTCTTGCACCAGCCGCCCAAACCTGTGCCGGGGAGACCGCCTGCTCCTGCCTCCAGTGGCCGGCTGTGCTGGCGATGAGGCCTCATCGCCCCCTACTACTCCCACCGCTAGCCAGGCCCTGCGGCGACGACAGCCTCACACCGCAGCCGAACCAGTGAACCCTCGTACTCCTCTCCGCGTGGGCATCCACTGCCGCGTGTTCCCTGGCTCAGTGTCGTCCCCTTCCTAGGCCTCGCCGTCATCCACCGCCTTGGTGCTCTCGGCGCGGCATGGTCAACGTGGTCAACGACATTCCATCGGAAGAGTACTGTACGTGGAGAGGCTGACAACTGGGTCCACGGCCACAGCCCAGTTTTTTTGTGATTTCCCAAGTAAGTCGCTTTGTCAGTCCTGTTGGGCTGCAAATCTTTCAAGACGAGGATAGCTTTCATTCGGCTGGCCGAGAAAATGGCCCATCAGTAATGAGAAATGGGTTGTACATTTTTAAAACACATCAAACCGGCAATTAGTTTTAAATATCTTTTTTCATTTCGAGATTTGAAATTACATTAATTTTGTGCGTGGAGAATTTGTTGGATTTTATATTGATACACATTTATTTTTAAAATCAGTTTGGATGTGAGTCGAAATTTCGGGATTAAAAACAGTTCGGACCGCACCGAAATATGCAAAATTCTGTATAATTTTTAACCGTGGCCACAATATGGGTTGTAATGCTCACAAAAATAGTATGGGCTCCAAAAAAACCTTAATAATTAGCAAATGGGCTGTAAATTATTAGAAATAATGGCAGATGGGTTGTATGCTCTTTTCCATAGATTTGAGGCTTTCCTAAAAAAAGGTTGACGCACAAGCAGTGACTGTTGGATGGCCATCCAACGGCCGTCGTGCATCTTCAATCTCTGCTCTTCCTACTCCAGCCGCTCAAATAGGCGCCGGTGGGACTTCCTGCTCCCTCCTCCCCATGGCCGGCTCTGCTGCCGCGCAGGCCTCACTGCCACACCATACTCCCATCGCTGGCCTAGCCATCCCTCTACTCACCCACACCTGCTGTTATTCTCCGATGACGGCAGACGAACCAGTAAACCCTCGTACAGTCGTACTCCCCTCCGCGTGGGAAACAACTGCCGAGTCCTCCCTGCCTCTGTGTCGTTCCCTTCCTAGGCCTCGCCGTCATCCACCGCCTAGTTCTCTCGGCGTGGCCTGGTCAACGTGGTCAACGACTGACATGCATCTAAAGTGGACTTTACGTGGAGAGGCCGACAGCTAGGTCCACGACCGCATGCAAGGAAATGCCTCCTTATTACGCGCAAAATAATGATTCCTCCACCTGACATCAGGGACCCACCGAAAGGGCCTCTGTATTTCACGAAAAAAACGTTACCGCCGCTGACAGCATGGACCCACCAGCTATATCTTTGCACGCAAGGAAGTGCCTCCTTATTACGCACAAAAAATGAATACTCCCCTTGTTAGCTAGGACCCAGTATAGTGGCAGGCTGACTTGTGGTCCTACTAAGTTGACGGGGATGGAGGGGTTTGTCAACTTAGTCAATATGCACGATTCTAGCTCCAGTGATCGTACGATGTCCATCCAACGGCCGTAGTGATTCCTCAAACTCTGGTCTTCTTGCTCCAGCCGCCCAAACCAGCGCCGGTCGTGCCTCGTGCTCCTGCCTCCAGTGGCCGACTGCGATGCGGCGGAGGCCTCACCGCCCCTACTACTCCCACCACTGGCCAGGCCACCCCTCTACTCACCCAAACCCCCTGCTATTCTGCGGCGATGGTAGCCTCAGACCGCAGCGTACCAGTGAACCCTCGTACTCCTCTACGCGTGGGCATCCACTGTCGCGTCTTACCCGGCTCTGCGTCATCCCCTTCCTAGGCCTCGTCGTCGTCCACCGCCCTGGTGCTCTCAGCGTGGCGTGGTCAACATGGTCAAGGAACGGCTTCCATCAGACGTGGACTGTACGTGGAGAGGCTGACAGCTGGGTCCACGGCCGCAGTAAGGAAGTGCCTGCTTATTACGTGCAAAATAATTATTCCTCCACCTGACAACAGGGACCCACGGGACGGGACACCGTATTTCGCCCCCCTGACTACTGGGACCCACCAGCTACATCTTCGCACGCAAGGAAGTGCCTGACAGTCGGGACCCACCTTGTCGAAGCGTACGTAGCGTTGTCATTCTGGTCGCGAACGTGTACGTACATATATATTGGTCGATGTAGAGGCGCACACGTGTTGTAGTAGAGGCGGCCAGGGTGCAAGAAAGAAAATATGGCCACGTATGTGTACATACGGGCGGGGTCTCGAATGCCTACTCGTGCATACGTACGGTGAGGGCTCGTGTACATGGCTGGGTTGGAACGGAGAAACAACGTCATCGTCGTGTTCATGGGGAGGCAACGGAATGCGTCGTGTTCATGGGGAGGCAACAGAATGCATCGTGTTCAGGGGGAGGCAGCGGAATGCGTTGTGTTCATCGGGAGGCAACGAAATGCTCGTGTTCATCGGGAGGGCTTGGACGGAACAAGCGATGGAAACGAGGCCTGGCGTACCGCAGAACGGAGGAAATGGCCTTGTGTTCGACCGGCCACGTTCGAAACAGGATCCTGTTCATCGGGAGGGGTCTGGCGTACCGCAAAATGGAGGAAACGGACCTCCTACGGTCGCAATGGGGGTCCTGTTGATCGGGAGGGGTGTGGCATACGGCAAAACGGACGAAACAGGGGTCCTGTTCATCGGGAGGGGTGTGGTGTACCACAAAACAGGACTCCACGGGATACTGTTCATCTCCACTGTTGACCCCCTCCAGCCTCCACGAGCTACTGTTCATCCACCGTCGACCTCCTCCAGCCTCCACCTGTGACTGTTCATCCACGGGCTCCTGTTCATCTAGCCTCCACCGTGCGCTACTCCACCGGCTACTGTTCAACCACCCCTCCACCATCTACTATTCATCCAGCCCTCCACACGACGGGGTCCTGTTCAACCACCCCTCCACGGGCACCCCTCCACCATCTACTGTTCATCCAGACCTCAACACCACGGGGTCCTGTTCAACCACCCCTCCATGGGCACCTCTCCATCCTCTACTGTTCATCCAGCCCTCCACACCATGGGGTCCTATTCATCCACCCCTCCACGGGCACCCCTCCATCGCCTACTGTTCATCAAGCCCTCCACCACACCACGGGGTCCTGTTCATCCAGAGGCTGTTGGGGAACGTAGCAGAATTTTAACATTTTCTATGCATCACCAAGATCAATCTATGGAGTCATCTAGCAACTAGGGAGAGAGGAGTGCATCTACATACCCTTGTGGATCACGAGCGGAAGCGTTCAAGAGAATGGGGATGATGGAGTCGTACTCGACGTGATTCAAATCACTGATGACCAAGTGCCGAATGGACAGCACCGCTGCGTCCAACACACGTACGATTGGGAGACGTCTCCTCCTTCTTGATCCAGCAAGGTGGAAGGAGAGGTTGATGAAGATCCAGCAGCACGACTGGTGGTGGAAGCAACGGTGATCTCGGCAGGGCTTCGCCAAGCGCAGGGAGACGGAGGAGTGTCACGGGAGGGAGAGGGAGAGGCCAGGGGCTTGGGTGCGTAGCCCTCCCTCCCCCCACTATATATAGGGTGCCTAGGGGGGCGCCGGCCTTAGGAGATCCAATCTCCTAGGGGGGGCGGCGGCCAAGGGGGTGCCTTGCCCCCCAAGGCAAGGGTGGCGCCCCCACCCCTAGGGTTTCTAACCCTAGGCGCAAGGGGAGGCCCAAGGGGGGGCGCACCAGCCCACTAGGGGCTGGTTCCCCTCCCACTTCAGGCCATGGGGCCCTCCGGGATAGGTGGCCCCACCCGGTGGACCCCCGGGACTCTTCCGGTGGTCCCGGTACAATACCGGTGACCCCCAAAACCTTCCCGATGGCCGAAACTGGACTTCCTATATAGAAATCTTTACCTCCGGACCATTCCGGAACTCCTCATGATGTCCGGGATCTCATCTGAGACTCCTAACAACTTTTGGGTTACCGTATGCTAATATCTCTACAACCCTAGTGTCACTGAACCTTAAGTGTGTAGACCCTACGGGTTCGGGAGACATGCAGACATGACCGAGAAGCCTCTCCGGTCAATAACCAACAGCGGGATCTGGATACCCATGTTGGCTCCCACATGCTTCACGATGATCTCATCAGATGAACCACGATGTCGAGCATTCAATCAATCCGTATACAATTCCCTTTGTCAATCGGTACGTTACTTGCCCGAGACTCGATCGTCGATATCCCAATACCTTGTTCAGTCTCGTTACCGGCAAGTCACTTTACTCGTACCGTAATGCATGATCCCATGATCAACCACTTGATCACATTGAGCTCATTATGATGATGCATTACCGAGTGGGCCCAGAGATACCTCTCCGTCATACGGAGTGACAAATCCCAGTCTCGATTCGTGCCAACCCAACAGACACTTTCGGAGATACCTGTAATGTACCTTTATAGTCACCCAGTTATGTTGTGACGTTTGGCACACCCAAGGCAATCCTACGGTATCCGGGAGTTGCACAATCTCATGGTCTAAGGAAATGATACTTGACATTCAGAAAAGCTACAGCAGACGAACTACACGATCTTTGAGCTATGCTTAGGATTGGGTCTTGTCCATCACATCATTCTCCTAATGATGTGATCCCGTTATCAATGGCATCTAATGTCCACAGTCAGGAAACCATGACTATCTTTTGATCAACGAGCTAGTCAACTAGAGGCTCACTAGGGACGTGTTGTGGTCTATGTATTCACACATGTATTACGATTTCCGGATAACACAATTATAGCATGAACAATAGACAATTATCATGAACAAAGAAATATAATAATAACCATTTTATTATTGCCTCTAGGGCATATTTCCAACAGTCTCCCGCTTGCACTAGAGTCAATATTCTAGTTACATTGTGATGAATCGAACACCCATGCAGTTCCAGTGTTGATCATGTTTTGCTCTAGGGAGAGGTTTAGTCAACGGATCTACCACATTCAGGTCCGTATGTACTTTACAAATCTCTATGTCTCCATTCTGAACACTTTCACGAATGGAGTTGAAGCGACGCTTGATATGCCTGGTCTTCCTGTGAAACCTGGGCTCCTTGGCAAGGGCAATAGCTCCAGTGTTGTCACAGAAGAGAGTCATCGGGCCCGACGCATTGGGTATGACTCCTAGGTCGGTAATGAACTCCTTCACCCAGACTGCTTCTTGTGCTGCCTCGGAGGCTGCCATGTACTCCGCTTCACATGTAGATCCCGCCACAATGCTTTGCTTGCAACTGCACCAGCTTACTGCCCCACCATTCAAAATATACACATATCCGGTTTGTGACTTAGAGTCATCCAGATCTGTGTCGAAGCTAGCATCGACGTAACCCTTTACGACGAGCTCTTCGTCACCTCCATAAACGAGAAACATTTCCTTGGTCCTTTTTAGGTACTTCAGGATATTCTTGACCTCTGTCCGGTGTTCCATGCTGGGATTACTTTGGTACCTTCCTACCAAACTTACGGCAAGGTTTACATCAGGTCTGGTACATAGCATAGCATACATGATAGACCCTATGGCCGAGGCATAGGGGACGACACTCATCTTTTCTCTATCTTCTGCCGTGGTCGGGCATTGAGCCGTGCTCAATCTCGTACCTTGCAATACAGACAAGAACCCCTTATTTGACTGATCCATTTTGAAATTCTTCAATATCTTGTCAAGGTACGTACTCCATGAAAGACCAATGAGGCGTCTTGATCTATCTCTATAGATCTTGATGCCTAATATATAAGCAGCTTCTCCAAGGTCCTTCATTGAAAAACACTTGTTCAAGTAGGCCTTTATGCTTTCCAAGAATTCTATATCATTTCCCATCAACAGTATGTCATCCACATACAATATGAGAAATGCTACAGAGCTCCCACTCACTTTCTTGTAAATGCAGGCTTCTCCATAAGTCTGCATAAACCCAAACGCTTTGATCATCTCATCAAAACGAATGTTCCAACTCCGAGATGCTTGCACTAGCCCATAAATCGAGCGTTGGAGCTTGCACACCTTGTCAGCATTCTTAGGATCGACAAAACCTTCCGGCTGCATCATATACAATTCTTCCTTAAGGAAACCATTAAGGAATGCCGTTTTGACGTCCATTTGCCATATCTCATAATCATAGAATGCGGCAATTGCTAACATGATTCGGACAGACTTCAGCTTCGCTATAGGTGAGAAAGTCTCATCGTAGTCAACCCCTTGAACTTGTCGATAACCCTTAGCGACAAGCCGAGCTTTATAGATGGTCACATTACCATCCGCGTCTGTCTTCTTCTTAAAGATCCATTTATTTTCTATGGCTCGCCGATCAACAGGCAAGTCAGTCAAAGTCCATACTTCGTTTTCATACATGGATCCTATCTCGGATTTGATGGCTTCTAGCCATTTGTCAGAATCCGGGCCCGCCATCGCTTCTTCATAGTTCGAAGGTTCACCGTTGTCTAACAACATGATTTCCAAGACAGGGTTGCCGTACCACTCTGGTGCGGAACGTGTCCTTGTGGACCTACTAAGTTCAGTAGCAACTTGATCTGAAGTTTCATGATCATCATCATTAACTTCCTCTCTAGTCAGTGCAGGCACGTCAGGAACATTTTCTTGAGCTGCGCCACTTACCGGTTCAAGAGGTAATACTTCATCAAGTTCTACCTTCCTCCCACTTATTTCTTTCGAGAGAAACTCTGTCACATCCTAGTTAGCCATGCATTAGAGTGTTGCATCATGTTTACTCTTTCATCAGAAACCTGAAATGGGGATGACAGAACCCCCAGCCCCCTCTGAAACCAATTAGGGTTTACTAAAAACTTTTTCAATGAACCTGAAATGCCCTTCTAAAATGCCCATCATTTTTGTCTTGGTTCAGAACCTCTGCCAAAAGTGATGCACATTTTCCTAGGCCATCTTAGGGTTTTTGAATTAAATCATAAATATTTGAATTTGGGCATTTAAAATTATATAAAATATTTAAATGCTCAAATATCTCCAAACTAAAATGTTTCATGTTGGAAATAATCCAACTATGGACCAAGAGTAGTTTGGTGATTTTAGGAGTTGCCTAAGTATTTTATTTAATTCAACAAAGTTGCAGAAGTATTAAAAAAACAGAAAACAGAAAGAAATGGAAAAAAACTTACCTGACGCCTGCTTCCGGCCCACCTGCCGGCCCAGCCCAGCGCCGCTCCAGCGAGCTGCTTGCCGGCCAGGCAGGCAGGCAGGTGCCCGACAGCGACCGCAGCGCGCGCCACGCACCTGCTCGCCGCCTCGCCGCTCCCCTCGCCCGGTGACGTCGTGGATCGGCCTCCCTCGCTCCCCCGAACCCCTCAGACACCCCCTCTCCTCTCCAGCTCCTCCCCCTCGCGCTCCCCCGCCATGACCGACGCCACCATCGCCGTGCCTTCGTCGTAGCCGTGCTCCCCGCCGCCCGTGCAACCTCTCATCGTGTCCAGGAGCTCCGCCGCTGTCCACTCCATCGAGCACGCCGAGCCCCGAGCGCTCGCAACGCCCGAGTCCACCGCAACGACCTCGCCCGAACCGCCGTCGCCGGAGATCCCCTTCAACGCCGTCGTCGCTCCGGTCCATCTCCGGCCGCACCAAGGGCTTCGTCGCACTCACTGTGAGCTTAGCCATCTTCCCCCCTCCTTTTCTTGCTCCCGAGCTGTGTAGCGACCTCCCGGAGCTCAACCGCACCCACCGCCATGGAGCTCGTCGCCGACGTGCTCCCGGTCACCCTCCGACCACTCCACGGTGTCCATCATGCTCACTGTGTCACTTAGCACCTAGCTAGCTACTCCCCGCGCCTCACTGACCCCTCTAGCGTCAAGTTCGTCTTCGGCCGAACCCCGGTGGCCGCCAAAGTCGTCGCCGGCGCCAACTCCGGCCACCCCGACCCCAACGGACTCCACCAAGAGCTGCGGCTCGTCCTCAGCTCCACTCCGGTGGTCTCCGCGACCCATTTGGCGGCCGAAACAGCCAAAACCACTTCCGCTGCCGCGTCGGGCTCGCCGGCGGCTAAACGCCGGTGCAGCTGACCCGGGTTTGACCACGGGTGGGCCCTGGTTGACTCCCCTGAGTCAATGACAGGTGGGGCCCAACCCTGTTAATTAAACAGGTTTAGTTTTAATTAAACTTTAATTAATCTAATCACACTGACACGCGGGACCCACTGTCAGGTTTGACCCGGACGTGTCCCGTTGACCTGCTGACGTCACACTGATGTCAGGCTGACGCAATAATTGATTTTCTGGATTAATCTAATATAGGAAATTCCAGAATATAGTTTAAACTTTAAAAATTCATAACTTTTATTCTGTAACTCCAAATCAGACAAATTATATATGAAAAATGATCAGAAAAATCCAATCTATCCATATGTACTATTTTCATGCATGATTAAAAAAGTTAACCTGATGTTTAATGCAGAACAAGGAAAAACACTTTAAAGGGCCATGTTTGAGTTTGAAATTTGAATCTTTGATTCAAATTGGTTCAAACCCTTCTGGTCTTAGTTGCATTAGCCCAACACACTCATATTGCTATGTTTCATGCATGCATCATATTGTTGCACATTGTTTGGTGATGGTTGTGTATCGGTGTTCTTTGCGGCAGGTTCTGCCTCCGAGGAGTACCGTGATTACCCTAACGAAGGACTGTATCAGTGCATCGAACCATCAGGCAAGCAACCAACCATTTGATCATATCGATACAATCCCATGTTCTCGCTCCTGCTCTCTTTTACTGCATTAAGACAACGCGTTTCAAACTGCTGTGTGCTACGGTAGTTGAACCCATTTCCTCTGCATGACCTGTCATTGCCACAGTAACTAGATGAAACCCACTAGCATGTGTAGGAGTTGATTGAGCCATATGTATGTGTTGTTCCTACCTTGCTATGCCTACTATGCTTAGAGTCGTGTCAGGTCTGGTTCATCTGGGTGATGGGCTAGAGTGAAATGATTATGTCGGTAATGAGAGTGGTGTGGTGAACATGATTTGGTAAAGGTATCGATGAGAGGCCATGTAGGAGTACATGGTGGGTTGTTTCATTGAAGCCGACCTTAAGCACTGAGATCTGTATGTGTGATTTAAGATACATCTACTACCATGCATTGGGCCCTGAAATATGACCCCGCTCGACTTCTTATTCACCCTAGCTCTCTGTCCAGGAGTTGCAAGTAGTTTCTGTTGTTTGTAGCCTACTGGAGGCCGTGGACAGCGCTGACCGTAGGGGTGGGCTGTGATGCGGTAGGTACGTGGCCGGGTGTACCGAATACCCGTTAGGTATCTCGGGAACCCTGTTCACATCGTTCGGGGCCGTATGGGAAACCTCGGCCGTACTCCCTGCGGATGGAACCTGGATAGGCGATAAACCTGGACTAGAGGCTTAGGTGTTTAGGTAGGTCGTGGTCTACACCCACGTCGGCTTTCGCTTGAAGTCTGCCGAGCACATGTCGTGTGCAGACGCTAAGTGGTGGAAACATGTATGAAGAAGTACACCCCTGCAGGGTTATCATGATCTATTCGAATAGCCGCGTCCGCGGTAAAGGACTACTTGGTTGCCTATACAGTTCATAGACAAGTAAATGGAAACTACTAAAAGCCTCAAGATAAGTGTGAGTGCCGAGGATGGCTCTTCTGTAGGAAGACGGAGGTGGATCCTCGGTAGTGTATTGAAGTGGTGAGTAGTGGACTCGTGTGCGCAAAACCATTTCAAGTTGGAGTCTCGTAGGTTAGCCTAGCCAAGAGTCAAAGCTGGCTTGCTGCAATAACTCCACCAACCCTTCTTGATAATATGCATGTATGTAGGATCTGATGTAAGTCTTGCTGAGTACCTTTGTACTCATGTTGCTATAATTTACATTTTTTACAGAAGACGCTGCAACCCCTTCTGATGGATTCTACGTAGACGTTGACATCAATGAGTAGGCTAAGACCCAGGTGGTGATCCTGAGCTTGTGAAGGACCACGTAGTATACCTAGGCTTTCCAAGCCTCTTTTATTTTACTAGTTGTCTGTACTCAGACAAGTTACTTCCGCTGCTGGTTTGTATGACTGTATGACTTGAATGCTGGGTCGTGTGACCAGTACCTGTGTGTATGATTATGTATGGCTCCCTGAGCCATAAATAAAGTACTTGTGTCATAGAGTCATGTTGTGATGCCTTGTTGTATTTGCACATATCGAGCATATTGTGTGTATGACTGAAATGCTTGGTATGTGTGGGATCTGACTATCTAGTTGTTTATCCTTAGTAGCCTCTCTTACCGGGAAATGTCTCCTGGTGTTACCACTGAGCCATGGTAGCTTGCTACTGCTCTGGAACACTTAGGCTGGCCGGCATATGTCCTTCTTCGTTCCTGTGTCTGTCCCTTCGGGGAAATGTCACGCATTGAGTATCGGAGTCCTGTTAGCCCGCTACAGCCCGGTTTACCGGAGTCCTGCTAGCCCAGTGCTACAGCCCGGACCCACTTGCTGATGACCGACACGTTCGTTGCTGGGTCATGGATGCCTGTCCCTGTAAGCCTGTGCCACTTTGGGTTTACGACTAGTCATGTCAGCCCGGGCTCTTTATCATATGGATGCTAGCGACACTATCATATACATGAGCCAAAAGGCGCAAACGGTCCCGGGCAAAGGTAAGGCGACACTCGTGGGAATACCGTGCGTGAGGCCGCAAAGTGATATGAGGTGTTACAAGCTAGATCGATGTGACATCGAGTCGGGGTCCTGACAGCGTTGGCATCAGAGCCGGACTGCCTGTAGGTTCTCCAAGCCAAACTGGTCGATGTTGAGTCTAGAAATTCTTTAGTTATATGTAGGGGAATTGTTTGTGGGTGGAACGTAAGGCTCTTTTTACTCCTTTATCTTATGACATTCTGATCTGAGTCAGTCTATTCTTCCACCGGGGGTTAAGGAATTAGGATCTATTCTCTCTATCAGGATCACGTGTTACTAATCAGTAGTACCTTATAGGGTTGATGGATACAAGCCTAGTTCAGTTCTACTACCACATTATGTTGTTAGGATGGACTCAGAACTTGATATGATGATGTTGAGTGTGTATGAAATCCTTTGTCAAATGTCTCAAAATCCTTCTTGAGCATTTACAGCTGTTATGCTGCCGAAATTTTGCTAGAAATTCTAATGCCTTTGCATTATGATTGTGCTTTCAGATGACCACTCGCGACCTCAATCAAGTGGTTCGCCTGACTCGATGCCTAGATGTACCCGACCATACTGCCATGTTGGTCAGGGTAATGACTGAGGCTGGATACCGTTGGTATCCTGAGTACACGGTCGAAGAGCAATTCCGAGACTTTAATCAAAGCCAGTATCTCTGCACTGTCAGGATATTTCCATCTTATCCTGGGTCCACCGAGCCCCTTCACTGCTCCTATGGACTCGGGGTTACTATTGAGATGGTTGTGCAGGACGCCGCCTACTCTATGATGACCAGCATGCAAGTCAGGTCTGGCCTATTTCGGGACTCTGATTTCCGGTATATGCCAGGATCACTCCCGGGAGCACAAGGGTATCTCCAGGCTATCTATGCTGACCCCACTCAGGAGGATTCACGGACTTGCACCACTGCTGAGATGCTCGAGGATAAGGACCGTGAAAATCGGGCCTTGAGGTTAGAGCTCTTCAATACCCGTGCTGACCATTGGGCCACATTGACTCGGTTTGCACCGGCGGTGCAAGCTGGATATCCGGATATGCGCGATACCTATCCTGTGAGATCTGCTCTGCCAGACGTGATGGGTTGGCGTGATGTAGGAGGCATCACCCCACCTCGCGGTCCCCGCAGGCCACCGTCTGTTGGTCCAAGACCTCATCCTAGCCCCTATGGTCCACAAGCTCCGCGAGATCGTCTGTTTTCGGAGGATCATGTTGAGCTTCCAGGCTATGGAGGTGACTTCTACGAGGACTACTACGGATCGGTCTGAGTTAGTGGTAGTATCACTAGTTCGTGTTAGCTGTGTCGTCTATCGTCCTGCGTGACTCGTGGGATATGACCTAGCTGTATCGCCTTCCGGAGATGTAGAAAAATAATGTATAGGAGCTTGGAATGCCTCCGATGAGATGTAATCCTCTTCTCACCGTAATAGTACCTTGTTTGGTCTTGTACTAAACCCTGTATGGTGTGTATGACGATGGAATAAAGAAGCAGTTTCTGTATCTACCATGTCATACGGATGATCATCTTGCATTCCGAGTTATTCCTTACATTCTGTATCCTATGTCGGAATTTTATCATTCTGACTAAATCATTGTCTTGTTTACCTAGGATGGTCAACACGCGCACTAACCCTGCTCCTCAAGAGCAGGCCGAAGGCAGTGAAGTCAGGAATGCAAATCTGCCTCATCCTCCTTCCCTAGCCGAGGTTAGATGGAAGTCGAAAGAAACAAGCGGGAGACCAACCGTTTGTTGGAGCGTATTGAACAGAACACAGCACACCATCAGAGGACTACGTGGTGTCACTCAGTGATTTCATCAAGTTACATCCACCCACGTTCCACCACTCCATCGAGCCTCTCGACGCTGATGACTGGCTTCGCAGTATCTCTCACAAGCTGCGTTTCGCGCTAGTAGCTGAGGCCGACAAGGTCACCTTTGCTGCATATCATCTTGAAGGCCCCGCCAGTCTATGGTGGGAGAATTATGGAGCTATGCGCCCAGCGGGCCATGTTACTACTTGGGCTGAATTCAGCGAGGCTTTCCGTGAACATCACATTCCGGAGGGTCTCATGGACCGTAAACGTGAGGAATTTTGCAGTTTCACTCAGGGCCGACTCTCTGTGGATGCTTATAGCAGGGAGTTCGGTAACCTCGCACGATATGCAACTGAGGAAGTTTCTACTGATGCCAAGAAGCAAGCAAGGTTCCGTAAGGGACTTAGTCCTGAGCTTCGCCGCGACCTCCGCCTGCATGAGTGCACATCTTTTCAGAAACTTGTTAACAAGGCCATCAGTGCCGAGACTGGTCAGACTGATTATGACGCAACACGCAAGCATGGCCGTGACATGGGTTCCTCATCCGGTGCTGGTCCTCAGAAGCGCCGCGTGTGGGTGCCCAACACTGCCCTGCCACCTAGGTTCACACCGAGGCCATCCTTCCAGGCGCCTCGCCCCGTTCAACAGTCTGCACCAGCCAAGCCCTATGGGGGTCCAACCAACAATGCTCCTCCACGTACCAGTTCGGTGACCTGTTTTAAGTGTGGGGAGTCTGGCCACTATATGCGTGAGTGTCCCCAAACCAACCCCAACCAATCTGCTAAAGTTGTTGGCCGTGGCAAGCCGGCAGGGAAAGTGTTCCACGCCAAGCCGGCCACCGTTACACGTGGCCATGTCAACTGTATCTCTGCCGAAGAAGCTCAAGAGGATCCCAACGTCGTTCTCGGTACGCTCCTTGTTAATTGCCACCCGGCATCTGTTCTTTTCGATACAGGAGCCTCTCATTCATTTATATCCGAGAACTATGCTCGTTTGCATAACACCGCATTCTGTGACATGCCATCCACTATGGAAATTTCTACTCCCGGTTCTAGATGGCAAACCTCCAGGGTAAGTTATGGAAATGAAATCCAAGTCGACAGACTTGTTTTCCTTGCATCTTTGATAGCTCTCAAATTTTCAGATATTAATATCATTTTGGGTATGGACTGGATGTCAGCTCATCATGCCAAAATCGGTTGCTTCTCTAGGACTGTTCAACTCACTCATCCTTCGGGCAAGATAGTCAATGTCTTGACCCGGTTAGCCGAGCGACAATTATATTCTCTTAACACCAGCCCTCTGCCAGACCTTGAGGACGTTTCGGTAGTCCATGACTTCCCGGATGTCTTCCCAGAGGAATTGCCAGGTGTTCCACCTGACAGGGATGTTGAGTTCATAATAGACCTCATTCCAGGAACCGTCCCGATTGCTAGAAGACCTTATAAGATGGCACCACTAGAACTAGCCGAGCTTAAGAAACAACTCGATGAGTCCTTGAAAAAGGGTTTCATCCGACCTAGTTCATCTCCGTGGGCTTGCCCCGTCCTATTCGTCAAGAAGAAGGATGGTACGGACCGGATGGTTGTAGATTATCGACCTGTTAATTTGGTCACAATCAAGAACAAATATCCGCTCCCCAGGATCAACGACCTGTATGATCAGCTCGCTGGATCCTCAGTCTTCTCCAAGATGGATTTGAGGTTGGGCTACCATCAAATCAAAATCAGAAACGGGGACATCCCTAAAACGGCCTTTGTTACTCGTTATGGCCAATACGAGTACACCGTTATGTCCTTCGGATTAACCAACGCTCCAGCCACCTTTTCTCGGTTAATGAACTCAATCTTCATGGAGTATTTGGATAAATTCGTCGTGGTTTACCTCGATGATATACTCATCTACTCCAAGAACGAGGAAGAACATGCCGAACATCTAAGGCTAGTGTTGAAGAAACTTCGAGAGCATCGCCTTTATGCCAAGTTTTCTAAATGTGAATTTTGGTTGTCAGAAGTGACCTATCTGGGTCATGTAATATCTGGTAAAGGTATTGCTGTTAACCCTGAGCGAGTTCAAGCCGTCCTTAATTGGACTCCACCTGAATCGGTCAAGCAAGTTCGGAGTTTTCTAGGCTTAGCGAGCTATTGCCGTCACTTTGTCTAAAACTTCTCCAAAGTTGCTAAACCTCTAACCGAACTCCTCAAGAAAGATAAAAAGTTCGAATGGACTCCACAATGTGAGCACAGCTTTCAGGAACTGAAAAGACGCCTGACTTCTGCTCCCGTGCTGGTACCGCCAGACTTCTCTAAGGACTTTGTTATCTACTGCGACGCCTCGCGACAAGGACTAGGTTGCATTCTCATGCAAGATCGACACGTAATTGCTTACGCTTCACGGCAATTGCACCCACATGAGGAGAATTATCCTACTCATGATCTAGAGCTTGCAGCCGTAGTCTATGCACTTAAAACCTGGCGACATTACCTCCTTGGTAATCGCTGCGAAATATTCACTGATCACCAAAGTCTGAAGTACATCTTCACCCAACCGGATTTGAATCTCAGGCAAAGACGTTGGGTCGAGTTGATCACAGATTTCGACTTAGGAATAACTTACACCCCAGGGAAAGCCAACGTCATGGCTGATGCGCTAAGTCGTAAATCTTATTGTAACAACCTGATGTTACAACAAAGTCAACCGCTTCTCCATGAGGAATTTCGGAAGCTTAACCTTCACATTGTTCCTCAAGGATTTCTTTCCACCTTGGTAGCGAAACCTACCCTTACGGATCAAATCATCGCTGCCCAAAAGCGAGATAAGGGAATATCTAAAATCAAGGAGAACATTGCTAGCGGAGGTGCTAGTTGTTTCTCCACAAATGATCATGGTGTTGTGTACTTTGAGAACCGTTTAGTGGTTCCCAAGAACCAGCATCTACGGCAGTTAATCCTTAAGGAGGCTCATGAATCCCCTCTCACCATTCATCCCGGTAGTACCAAGATGTATCAGGATCTACGCCAGAGGTTCTGGTGGACTAGGATGAAAAGAGAAATTGCTCAGTATATTGCTAATTGCGACGTCTGCCGTCGTGTAAAAGCAGAGCATCAACGGCCTGCTGGCACCCTTCAACCCCTAGCTATTCCTGAATGGAAATGGGATAAAATTGGTATGGATTTCATTACCGGTTTTCCCAGGTCCAAGAGAGGGAATAATGCTATCTTCGTCGTTGTCGATCGTCTTTCCAAAGTAGCCCATTTCTTACCTGTTCGTGAGAGTATAACCGCTAGTCAATTGGCAGACTCATACATCTCCCGGATAGTGTCTCTCCATGGTGTTCCTTTGGAAATTAACTCGGATCGAGGAAGTCTTTTCACCTCTCGATTTTGGGAAAGTTTCCAAAATGCTATGGGAACCCGCCTTTCTTTTAGCACCGCTTTTCACCCTCAATCGAGTGGTCAAGTGGAATGCGTCAACCAGATCCTAGAAGACATGCTTCGAGCCTCTGTTATCTCTTTCGGAATGGAGTGGGAGAAATGCCTTCTGTTTGCCGAATTCGCTTACAACAACAGCTATCAATCTAGCTTGGGTAAAGCCCCTTTTGAAGTTCTCTATGGACGACGGTGTCGAACACCCCTTAACTGGTCAGAGACCGGGGAAAGACAATTCTTTGGCCCGGATATGATTCAGGAAGCAGAAGAGCAAGTTCGCATCGTTCGTGAAAAGTTGAAAACAGCCCAATCTCGTCAAAAGAGTCAATATGACCGAAAACATAAGGCTATGACTTTCGAGGTTGACGAGAAGGCTTACCTTCGGGTTACCCCTCTAAAGGGAACCCATCGTTTCGGTATCAAAGGCAAATTGGCTCCTCGTTACATTGGACCTTTTCGCATTCTCGCTAAACGAGGAGAAGTTGCCTACCAGTTGGAACTACCTCCGCACCTCTCCAGAGTCCACGATGTCTTCCACGTTTCTCAACTCAGGCGTTGCTTCTCGGATCCTATCCGTGGAGTGGACCACGAAACGCTTGATCTCCAAGATAATCTTACATATCGAGAGTACCCCATTCGTATCCTCGATCAGGCCGAGCGTACCACTCGACGTCATAATATCAAGTTTCTCAAAGTACAATGGTCGCACCATTCTGAGGATGAAGCAACTTGGGAAAGGGAGGATCGTCTTCGACTCGAGTATCCCGCCCTTTTTCCGGAGGAACCCAAATCTCGGGACGAGATTCTTTTGAGTGGGGGTGAGTTGTCACATCCTAGTTAGCCATGCATTAGAGTGTTGCATCATGTTTACTCTTTCATCAGAAACCTGAAATGGGGATGACAGAACCCCCAGCCCCCTCTGAAACCAATTAGGGTTTACTAAAAACTTTTTCAATGAACCTGAAATGCCCTTCTAAAATGTCCATCATTTTTGTCTTGGTTCAGAACCTCTGCCAAAAGTGATGCACATTTTCCTAGGCCATCTTAGGGTTTTTGAATTAAATCATAAATATTTGAATTTGGGCATTTAAAATTATATAAAATATTTAAATGCTCAAATATCTCCAAACTAAAATGTTTCATGTTGGAAATAATCCAACTATGGACCAGGAGTAGTTTGGTGATTTTAGGAGTTGCCTAAGTATTTTATTTAATTCAACAAAGTTGCAGAAGTATTAAAAAAACAGAAAACAGAAAGAAATGGAAAAAAAACTTACCTGACGCCTGCTTCCGGCCCACCTGACGGCCCAGCCCAGCACCGCTCCAGCGAGCTGCTTGCCGGCCAGGCAGGCAGGCAGGTGCCCGACGGCGACCGCAGCGCGCGCCACGCACCTGCTCGCCGCCTCGCCGCTCCCCTCGCCCGGTGACGTCGTGGATCGGCCTCCCTCGCTCCCCCGAACCCCTCAGACACCCCCTCTCCTCTCCAGCTCCTACCCCTCGCGCTCCCCCGCCATGACCGACGCCATCATCGTCGTGCCTTTGTCGTAGCCGTGCTCCCCGCCGCCCGTGCGTCCTCTCATCGTGTCCAGGAGCTCCGCCGCTGTCCACTCCATCGAGCACGCCGAGCCCCGAGCGCTCACAACGCCCGAGTCCACCGCAACAACCTCGCCCAAACCGCCGTCGCCGGAGATCCCCTTCAACGCCGTCGTCGCTCCGGTCCATCTCCGGCCGCACCAAGGGCTTCGTCGCACTCACTGTGAGCTTAGCCATCTTCCCCCCCCCTCCTTTTCTTGCTCCCGAGCTGTGTAGCGACCTCCCGGAGCTCAACCGCACCCACCACCGTGGAGCTCGTCGCCGACGTGCTCCCGGTCACCCTCCGACCACTCCACGGTATCCATCATGCTCACCGTGTCACTTAGCACCTAGCTAGCTACTCCCCGCGCCTCACCGACCCCTCTAGCGTCAAGTTCGTCTTCGGCCGAACCCCGGTGGCCGCCAAAGTCATCGCCGGCGCCAACTCCGGCCACCCCGACCCCAACGGACTCCACCAAGAGCTGCGGCTCGTCCTCAGCTCCACTCCGATGGTCTCCGCGACCTATTTGGCGGCCGAAACAGCCAAAACCACTTCCGCCGCCGCGTCGGGCTCGCCGGCGGCTAAACGCCGGTGCAGCCGACCCGGGTTTGACCACGGGTGGGCCCTGGTTGACTCCCCTGAGTCAATGACAAGTGGGGCCCAGCCCTGTTAATTAAACAGGTTTAGTTTTAATTAAACTTTAATTAATCTAATCACACTGACACGCGGGACCCACTGTCAGGTTTGACCCGGACGTGTCCCGTTGACCTGCTGAGGTCACACTGACGTCAGGCTGACGCAATAATTGATTTTCTGGATTAATCTAATATAGGAAATTCCAGAATATAGTTTAAACTTTAAAAATTCATAACTTTTATTCTGTAACTCCAAATCAGACAAATTATATATGAAAAATGATCAGAAAAATCGAATCTATCCATCTGTACTATTTTCATGCATGATTAAACAAGTTAACCTGATGTTTAATGCAGAACAAGGAAAAACACTTTAAAGGGCCATGTTTGAGTTTGAAATTTGAATCTTTGATTCAAATTGGTTCAAACCCTTCTGGTCTTAGTTGCATTAGCCCAACACACTCATATTTCTATGTTTCATGCATGCATCATATTGTTGCACATTGTTTGGTGATGGTTGTGTATCGGTGTTCTTTGCGGCAGGTTCTGCCTCCGAGGAGTACCGTGATTAACCTAACGAAGAACTGTATCAGTGCATCGAACCATCAGGCAAGCAACCAACCATTTGATCATATCGATACAATCCCATGTTCTTGCTCCTGCTCTCTTTTACTGCATTAAGACAACGCGTTTCAAACTGCTGTGTGCTACGGTAGTTGAACCCATTTCCTCTGCATGACCTGTCATTGCCACAGTAACTAGATGAAACCCACTAGCATGTGTAGGAGTTGATTGAGCCATATGTATGTGTTGTTCCTACCTTGCTATGCCTGCTATGCTTAGAGTCGTGTCAGGTCTGGTTCATCTGGGTGATGGGCTAGAGTGAAATGATTATGTCGGTAATGAGAGTGGTGTGGTGAACACGATTTGGTAAAGGTATCGATGAGAGGCCATGTAGGAGTACATGGTGGGTTGTTTCATTGAAGCCGACCTTAAGCACTGAGATCTGTATGTGTGATTTAAGATACAGCCACTACCATGCATTGGGCCCTGAAATATGACCCCGCTCGACTTCTTATTCACCCTAGCTCTCTGTCCAGGAGTTGCAAGTAGTTTCTGGTGTTTGTAGCCTACTGGAGGCCGTGGACAGCGCTGACCGTAGGGGTGGGCTGTGATGCGGTAGGTACGTGGCCGGGTGTACCGAATACCCGTTAGGTATCTCGGGAACCCTGTTCACATCGTTCGGGGCCGTATGGGAAACCTTGGCCAGACTCCCTGCGGATGGAACCTGGATAGGCGATAAACCTGGACTAGAGGCTTAGGTGTTTAGGTAGGTCGTGGTCTACACCCACGTCGGCTTTCGCTTGAAGTCTGCCGAGCACATGTCGTGTGCAGACGCTAAGTGGTGGAAACATGTATGAAGAAGTACACCCCTGCAGGGTTATCATGATCTATTCGAATAGCCGCGTCCGCGGTAAAGGACTACTTGGTTGCCTATACAGTTCATAGACAAGTAAATGGAAACTACTAAAAGCCTCAAGATAAGTGTGAGTGCCGAGGATGGCTCTTCCGTAGGAAGACGGAGGTGGATCCTCGGTAGTGTATTGAAGTGGTGAGTAGTGGACTCGTGTGCGCAAAACCATTTCAAGTTGGAGTCTCGTAGGTTAGCCTAGCCAAGAGTCAAAGCTGGCTTGCTGCAATAACTCCACCAACCCTTCTTGATAATATGCATGTATGTAGGATCTGATGTAAGTCTTGCTGAGTACCTTTGTACTCATGTTGCTATAATTTACATTTTTTACAGAAGACGCTGCAACCCCTTCTGATGGGTTCTACGTAGACGTTGACATCAATGAGTAGGCTAAGACCCAGGTGGTGATCCTGAGCTTGTGAAGGACCACGTAGTATAGCTAGGCTTTCCAAGCCTCTTTTATTTTACTAGTTGTCTGTAATCAGACAAGTTACTTCCGCTGCTGGTTTGTATGACTGTATGACTTGAATGCTGGGTCGTGTGACCAGTACCTGTGTGTATGATTATGTATGGCTCCCTGAGCCTTAAATAAAGTACTTGTGTCATAGAGTCATGTTGTGATGCCTTGTTGTATTTGCACATATCGAGCATATTGTGTGTATGACTGAAATGCTTGGTATGTGTGGGATCTGACTATCTAGTTGTTTATCCTTAGTAGCCTCTCTTACCGGGAAATGTCTCCTGGTGTTACCACTGAGCCATGGTAGCTTGCTACTGCTCTGGAACACTTAGGCTGGCCGGCATATGTCCTTCTTCATTCCTGTGTCTGTCCCTTCGGGGATATGTCACGCATTGAGTACTGGAGTCCTGTTAGCCCGCTACAGCCCGATTTACCGGAGTCCTGCTAGCCCAGTGCTACAGCCCGGACCCACTTGCTGATGACCGACACGTTCGTTGCTGGGTCATGGATGCCTGTCCCTGTAAGCCTGTGCCACTTTGGGTTTATGACTAGTCATGTCAGCCCGGGCTCTTTTATCATATGGATGCTAGCGACACTATCATATACGTGAGCCAAAAGGCGCAAACGGTCCCGGGCAAAGGTAAGGCGACACTCATGGGAATACCGTGCGTGAGGCCACAAAGTGATATGAGGTGTTACAAGCTAGATCGATGTGACATCGAGTCGGGGTCCTGACAAACTCTTTCTCTAGAAAGGACCCATTGTTGGCAACAAAGATCTTGCCTTCGGATCTGAGGTAGAAGGTATACCCAACAGTTTCTTTGGGGTATCCTATGAAGACGCATTTTTCTGACTTGGGTTCGACCTTTTCAGGTTGAAGTTTCTTGACATAAGCATCGCATCCCCAAACTTTTAGAAACGACAGCTTAGGTTGCTTCCCAAAACATAATTCATACGATGTCGTCTCAATGGATTTCGACGGAGCCCTATTTAAAGTGAATGCGGCGGTCTCTAAAGCATAGCCCCAAAATGATAGCGGTAAATCGGTAAGAGACATCATAGATCGCACCATATCTAATAGAGTGCGATTACGACGTTCGGACACACCATTACGCTGAGGTGTTCCAGGCGGCGTGAGTTGTGAAACTATTCCACATTTTCTTAAGTGTGTGCCAAATTCATGACTCAAGTATTCTCAACCTCACTCTGAAATTCCTTGAACTTTTCAAAGGTCTCAGACTTGTGCTTCATTAAGTAGACATACCCATATCTACTCAAGTCATCAGTGAGGGTGAGAACATAACGATAGCCACCGCGAGCCTCAACACTCATTGGACTGCACACATCAGTATGTATGATTTCAAATAAGTTGGTTGCTCGCTCCATTGTTCCTGAAAATGGAGTCTTGGTCATTTTACCCATGAGGCATGGTTCGCACGTGTCAAATGATTCATAATCAAGAGACTCTGAAAGTCCATCTGCATGGAGCTTCTTCATGCGTTTGACACCTATGTGACCAAGGCGGCAGTGCCACAAGTATGTGGGACTATCATTATCAACCTTACATCTTTTGGTATTCACACTATGAATATGTGTAGCATTACGCTCGAGATTCATTAAGAGTAAACCATTCACCATAGGAGCATGACCATAAAACATATCTCTCATATAAATAGAACAACCATTATTCTCGGATTTAAATGAGTAGCCATCTCGAATTAAACGAGATCCTGATACAATGTGCATGCTCAAAGCTGGCACTAAATAACAATTATTGAGGTTTAAAACTAATCCCGTAGGTAAATGTAGAGGTAGCGTGCCGACGGCGATCACATCGACCTTAGAACCATTCCCGACGCGCATCGTCACCTCGTCCTTCGCCAGTCTCCGCTTATTCCGCAGCTCTTGCTTTGAGTTACAAATGTGAGCAACCGCATCGGTATCAAATACCCAGGAGCTACTACGATTACTAGTAAGGTACACATCAATTACATTTATATCACATATACCTTTCGTGTTGCCGGCCTTCTTGTCCGCTAAGTATTTGGGGCAGTTCCGCTTCGAGTGACCACTTCCCTTGCAATAAAAACACTCAGTCTCGGGCTTGGGTCCATTCTTTTGCTTCTTCCCGGCAGCTTGCTTACCGGGCGCGGCAACTGCCTTGCCGTACTTCTTGAAGTTCTTTTTACCCTTGCCTTTCTTGAACTTAGTGGTTTTATTCACCATCAACACTTGATGTTCCTTTTGATTTCCACCTCCACTGATTTCAGCATTGAATATACCTCAGGAATGGTCTTTTCCATCCCCTGCATATTGAAGTTCATCACAAAGCTCTTGTAGCTCGGTGGAAGCGACTGAAGGATTCTGTCAATGACCGCGTCATCCGGGAGATTAACTCCCAGCTGAGTCAAGCGCTTATGTAACCCAGACATTGTGAGTATGTGCTCACTGACAGAACTATTTTCCTCCATCTTACAGCTGAAGAACTTGTCAGAGACTTCATATCTCTCGACCTGGGCATGAGCTTGAAAAACCATTTTCAGCTCTTCGAACATCTCATATGATGTGTGTCTCTCAAAACGCTTTTGGAGCCCCGGTTCTAAGCTGTAAAGCATGCCGTACTAAACGAGGGAGTAATCATCAGCACATGTCTGCCAAGCGTTCATAACGTCTTGGTTCTGTGGGACGGGTGCATCACCTAGCGGTGCTTCTAGGACATAATCTTTCTTGGCAGCTATGAGGATGATCCTCAGGTTCCGAACCCAGTCCGTATAGTTGCTGCCATCGTCTTTCAGCTTGGTTTTCTCTAGGAACGCGTTGAAGTTGAGGAAAACATGGGCCATTTGATCTACAAGACATATTGTAAAGATTTTAGACTAAGTTCATGATAATTAAGTTCATCTAATCAAATTATTCAATGAACTCCCACTCAGATAGACATCCCTCCAGTCATCTCAGTATAACATGATCCGAGTTAACTAGGCCGTGTCCAGTCATCACGTGAGACGGACTAGTCAACATCGGTGGACATCTTCATGTTGATCGTATCTTCTATACGACTCATGCTCAACCTTTCGGTCTTCTGTGTTCCGAGGCCATTTCTGTACATGCTAGGCTCGTCAAGTCAACCTAAGTGTATTGCGTGTGTAAATCTGGCTTACACCCGTTGTATTCGAACGTTAGAATCTATCACACCCGATCATCACGTGGTGCTTAGAAACAACGAACCTTCGCAACGGTGCACAGTTAGGGGGAACACTTTCTTGATATTATTTCGAGGGATCATCTTATTTGAGCTACCGTCGTTCTAAGCAAATAAGATGTAAAACATGATAAACATCACATGCAATCAAATAGTGACATCATATGGCCAATATCATTCGCTCCTTTTGATCTCCATCTTCGGGGCTCCATGATCATCGTTGTCACCAGCATGACACCATGATCTCCATCATCATGATCTCCATCATCGTGTCTTCTTGAAGTTGTTACGTCATCTATTACTTCTACTACTATGGCTAATGCTTTAGCAATAAAGTAAAGTAATTACATGGCATTTATGTTGACACGCAGGTCATAAATAAATAAAGACAACTCCTATGGCTCCTGCCGGTTGTCATACTCATCGACATGCAAGTCGTGATTCCTATTACAAGAACATGATCATCTCATACATCACATATATCATTCATCACATCCTTTGGCCATATCACATCACAAAACACTTGTTGCAAAAACAAGTTAGACGTCCTCTAATTGTTGTTGTCAGTTTTACGTGGCTGCAATAGGTTTCTAGCAAGAACGTTTCTTACCTACGCCAAAACCACAGGGTGAATTGCCAATTTCTATTTACCCTTCATAAGGACCCTGTTCATCGAATCCGATCCTACTAAAGTGGGAGAGACAAACACCCGCCAGCCACCTTATGCAACTAGTGCATGTCAGTTGGTGGAACCGGTCTCACGTAAGCATACGTGTAAGGTTGGTCTGGGCCACTTCATCCCACAATACCGCCGAATCAAGATAAGACTAGTAACGACAAGATAATTGACAATATCGATGCCCACAACTACTTTGTGTTCTACTCGTGCATAGTAACTATGCATAGACCTAACTCATGATGCCACTGTTGGGGAACGTAGCAGAATTTTAAAATTTTCTACGCATCACCAAGATCAATCTATGGAGTCATCTAGCAATGAGGGAGAGAGGAGTGCATCTACATACCCTTGTAGATCACGAGCGGAAGCGTTCAAGAGAATAGGGATGATGGAGTCGTACTCGACGTGATTCAAATCACCGATGACCAAGTGCCGAACGGACAGCACCTCCGCGTTCAACACACATACGGTTGGGAGACGTCTCCTCCTTCTTGATCCAGCAAGGGGGAAGGAGAGGTTGATGAAGATCCAGCAGCACGACGGCGTGGTGGTGGAAGCAACGGTGATCTCGGCAGGGCTTCGCCAAGCGCAGGGAGACGGAGGAGTGTCACGAGAGGGAGAGGGAGAGGCCAGGGGCTTGGGTGCGCAGCCCTCCCTCCCCCCCACTATATATAGGGTGCCTAGGGGGGCGCCGGCCCTAGGAGATCCAATCTCCTAGGGGGGCGGCGGCCAAGGGGGAGCCTTGCCCCCCAAGGCAAGGATGGCACCCCCACCCCTAGGGTTTCTAACCCTAGGCGCAGGGGGATGCCCAAGGGGGGCGCACCAGCCCACTAGGGGCTGGTTCCCCTCCCACTTCAGCCCATGGGGCCCTCCGGGATAGGTGGCCCCACCCGGTGGACCCCCGGGACTCTTCCGGTGGTCCCGGTACAATACCGGTGACCCCCGAAACCTTCCCGATGGCCGAAACTGGACTTCATATATATAAATCTTTAGCTCCGGACCATTCGGAACTCCTCATGACGTCCGGGATCTCATCCGGGACTCCAAACAACTTTTGGGTTACCGTATGCTAATATCTCTACAACCCTAGCGTCACTGAACCTTAAGTGTGTAGACCCTACGGGTTCGGGAGACATGTAGACATGACCGAGAAGCCTCTCCGGTCAATAACCAACAGCAGGATCTGGATACCCATGTTGGCTCCCATATGCTCCACGATGATCTCATCGGATGAACCACGATGTCGAGGATTCAATCAATCCGTATGCAATTCCCTTTGTCAATCGGTACGTTACTTGCCCGAGACTCGATCGTCGGTATCCCAATACCTTGTTCAGTCTTGTTACCGGCAAGTCACTTTACTTGTACCGTAATGCATGATCCCGTGATCAACCACTTGATCACATTGAGCTCACTATGATGATGCATTACCGAGTGGGCCCAGAGATACCTCTCTGTCATACGGAGTGACAAATCCCAGTCTCGATTCGTGCCAACCCAAGAGACACTTTCGGAGATACCTGTAAGGTACCTTTATAGTCACCTAGTTACGTCGTGATGTTTGGCACACCCAAGGCACTCCTACGATATCCGGGAGTTGCACAATCTCATGGTCTAAGGAAATGATACTTGACATTCAGAAAAGCTATAGTAGATGAACTACACGATCTTTGAGCTATGCTTAGGATTGGGTCTTGTCCATCACATCATTCTCCTAATGATGTGATCCCATTATCAATGACATCTAATGTCCATAGTCAGGAAACCATGACTATCTTTTGATCAACGAGCTAGTCAATTAGAGGCTCACTAGGGACGTGTTGTGGTCTATGTATTCACACATGTATTACGATTTCCGGATAACACAATTATAGCATGAACAATAGAAAATTATCATGAACAAAGAAATATAATAATAACCATTTTATTATTGCCTCTAGGGCATATTTCCCACAGAGGCAACGCCACCGCTCACTATTCATTGACCCCCCCTCCCCCGCAACGCTCACTGTTCATCCAATCGATCGGCTTTAGTTAGCAGCAGTAGTGAAGGAATCGCTCGATCGGGTCCAGTTAACAGCCATCGATCGGTCGCTCGGGTTCAGTAACGCATAGCCTGCAGTGCAATCGCTCAGGTTCAGTTAGAGCCCAGCACCTCACTAGGGTTCAGTTAGAGCCAACGCCTCGCACACACGCACGTACGTGTACGAGAGAAGCGCGCATCGCTCGGCCCCCGACCTCCCACCATAACCGGGAACTCCCTGAAATTTTCCTCACCCTCGCTTCTACCACGGTTTTTTCCGTCATGGACGGCCCAAAGAATGTCATGCAGCTGCGTCTCCATCCCGCCCAGGACAAAAATCCCATTTTCTGTCATGATTTTTTGTCATAGAAGTAGGAGCCCACCACATCTATGATGATACCGGGTTTTGTCACAATTATCATCATAGAAGTGTCATATGTATGATAGGAAAAAAATTCGTTCGGCCCAAAATGTCACGAATGTGTCTCTTTTTTGTAGTGTCGGCGCCCCGCGCCCGCGTTGGCTGCCGCCTCCTCCTCTCCGCCGTGGGCCTCGAGCTCCTCCGAGGCAGCGCGCACCACCTGCGCCCACGCCGGTCATAAGGATGCCAGATGGCATTCAGAAGCACTTCCCGCGTTATGTCAGGAGGGACAAGAATATAGGCGTTAGCAAAGAATGGAGACCAAGGACTCACCGAGGGTGCCGGGTTCACGCGACTGTACAGGGCCTTCCCGAACACCCAGTCGCCCTGGAGGTTGTCCTTGGAGATGTTGTTGACTCGGCGCGCAACCAGGTCTGCACCCAGCCGCGTGTTTGCCATGCGGTTGGGGTCCTAGAGGCTAGCCATCTCCCTGATGAGATGGTTGCGCTGCTGCAACGGCAGCGCCCGGCGGACGATGAAAGCAGTGATGAGGTCAGTGTCGGTGAGCCCCTCCCACTACATCATCACTGACACCCACTTGCACAGGTGGAGCACCTCCTACGACGGATGTTTGGGGTAGTACCCCCAGTTCTGCTTCTCCCTCGACGGCAAGTTGATGAAGGGGGCAGGTTGATGCAGTCCGCGCCAAGGTTGCGGACGTAGAAGACAGATTTCTGCCATTTCTTGGCAGAATCCTCCAACGGCATCCTCGTGCAATCTGCGCCCAACCGCTTGGAGATAACGGCGGCCCCGCACTCCGACATCTCCCCGGCCCCCGGCCCCTGCTGCTTCAAGGAAAAGAAGCAGACCCAGAGGTCGATCGAAGGTTCGACCCCCAGGTACCCCTCGCAAAGAGTTACGAAGCCGGACAGCTGCACAATGGTGCCGACGCCCAGATAATGAGGCTGGAGCCCAAAGAACTTCAGGAAGTCGCAGAAGAAGCTGCTCGCAGGAAGCCCGAACCCGTGCTCGAAGTGCGGGAGGAAGACGACCCGCTCCATGCCCTCGGGCCGCGGATCCCGCTCGCCTCGCGGCGGGCGCGCAGTGACCTCCATCTTCGACGGCAGGCGCCTGGTGGTGCGGAGCTGGGCGATGTCCTCGAGGTGACGATCAAGCCCATCCACGAGCCCGACGGCAGCACCATCGACGAATAAGCAAGAGAAGAAGAAGAAGGTGACCGCAAGGCTCTGCTCGAGGCAATGGGTGTCGCGGCGCGCGGCGTTCGCAAGCAGCAGAGGAAGGAAGACGAAGGTAGGAGGATGCAGGTGCGAATGGTTTCCACCGCCCCCTCCTCGCCCCCAATTTATAGGCCACGGTTCAAAACATGGGGAAGTGGGATCGTTTGCGCTTGCCTGCCCCACTTCCCCGCAATAACTGCGCACGTACATGTGCAATAACTGCCTCGAGAATGTCAACCGACTCGCAGAAAGCCACAATAAATCCGCGCGCGTGGGTCGTAGGCGCGCGGCCCCGGGCCTCTGTGCATCGCCCTGTCCTATCGCGTGTGTGGCCTGTTAGGCCCCTCCGGCTCCCGGGCGCCACGTGGCACCCGCGCGAGGCCCGAAAGATTGCCTCCAAGATTCGGTGGACTCCTCGGTTTCCTGCCACTGTCAAGATGACGCGATCTGGATTCCGGAAGACGGCACACAGTGGGTGATGCCGGACCCAGCGGTCTCAAGATTCACCTCCTTAAAAGGGGAAACTGCGAAGGCCCTTCCATTCAAAGACGGTGGACCTTCACAGCTTCAGGGACTACTATCGGGGGGATGGATCCTTTTAAAAAACAAAAGGGCTGGCATCGCCCCTCAAGACGGCTCACGCTCGGCCGGGTCGCTCGACCCGGCCAAGCCCCCTCGACCCAACCAAGCTCCCTCGACCCGACCTAATACTCAAGACTTCTCCAGCAAGCCAGCCCAAGGCAGCCAAGACTTATCCAACAAGCCAAACTCCCCTTGGTGTGTACTCCAACCCGGCCAAGGGTCAGCAGCCGTCCCACCCCAGCCGTACAATGGGAAGAGTCACCACCAGCTGATGAACGAAGCCACAGTGTCCTGCCCATGCCTTTGGTCAGCCGGATGAGGCAACATTGCCCCCACCTACCCGCTGACTAGCCTCGGCATGGCAACAGTGCACCCGTCGTCACCCACGATGCCAGCAAGTGGTGACCTGACGGAGTGCCACTGTAGCCGACTCGACTCGGCCATGCCCCGACGATTGGCAAGATGGCCAACAGTGCCACCGTACCCGGTGGGTCCCAAGCCCGGGGAACTCGGCGAGACCTGGTACCCGGCGGGTCCCAGCACCGGGTCCCTAGATGCTGACAATCTGGCCCCACGGCCTTGTAATACCATTGTACCCCTGGGGGGTTGACCTATAAAAACCCCCCAGGAGCCCTCATGCATACGAGCGAATTCATCATCATCATCGTCACACACACCTAGCTAGCAACACCCAAGAAGGAGGGACTACCTAAGCCTTGGCCAGACTCCCTTCTTCCTCGACACAGCTCTAGGAGCAACCCTGTACTTTAACATATAAAACAAACTCGGCAGGACTAGGGGTGTTATCTCTTCGGAGAGCCCCGAACCTGGGCATGTCTTGCGTCCCGCGCTCGCTCATGCCGACCTCACCTTTGGAGCCCACCAGTGCCCTTGAGCCTCCTCCTCTCTTTGGCCATCCCATGGCATCTGCCATGCGCCCACCACGACAAAGGAGCAAGGGAGGGGGCCAGCGGCCTCATAGGTTGCACCCCAAGGGGGAATCCTACTCCTGCTAGGAGTAGGTTCCCCCTTTCCTAGTGCAACTAGGAGGGGAAGGAAAGAGGAGGAGGGGAGAAGGAAATAGGGGGCCGGCCCCCAAGCCCTGAACAAATTCAGTTTGGGCCTAGGGGAGGCGTGTCCCAAAGCTCCGTTGCTGCCCTCTATTTCCACTAAGGCCCATGAAGGCCCATTGACCCCCCCGGGGGGTTTCGGTAACTCCCCGGTACTCCGGTTTTCTCCGAAATCACCCAGAACACTTCCGGTGTCCGAATATAGCCGTCCAATATATAAATATTTATGTCTTGACCATTTCGGGACTCCTCGTCATATCCGTGATCATATCCGAGACTTCGAAAAACCTTCAGTACATAAAACTCATAATATCGATCGTCACCGAACGTTAAGCGTGCGGAGCCTACCGGTTCGAGAACTATGTAGACATGACCGAGACACGTCTCCGGTCAATAACCAATAGCGGAACCTGGATGTTCATATTTGCTTCGACATATCCTATGAAGATCTTTATTGGTCAAACCACATAACGATATACATTGTTCCCTTTGTCATCGGTAAGTTACTTGTCCGAGATTCGATCATCGTTATCTCATTACCTAGTTCAATGTCGTTACTGGCAAGTCTCTTTACTCGTTCCGTATTGCAACATCCCGTAAGTAACTCATTAATCACATTGCTTGCAAGGCTTATAGTGATGTGCATTACCGAGAGGGCCCAGAAATACCTCTCCGATACACGGAGTGAAAAATCCTAATCTCGATCTATGACAACTCAACAAACACCATCGGAGACACCTGTAGAGCATCTTTATAGTCACCCAGTTACGTTGTGACGTTTGATAGCACACTAAGTGTTCCTCCGGTATTCGGGAGTTGCATAATCTCATAGTCATAGGAACATGTATAAGTTATGGAGAAAGCAATAGCCAATGAGGATCCATGCCGTGTCTAGGACGACCAATGCCAAGGGGTCCCGGACAGGCACAGAGATGTCCACCACGATCTTGTTGAGCGCGAGGATGATGTTGCCGCTATGGGTGCCGTAGTCGTGACTGACCATGTCGGGGAACACCACCGAGAACATGTTATCAACCAGCAAAGTGACCTGCTAGTCCTAGGAGCAGTGGTAGAGGTGGTTGAGCTCGGCCTCGATCATCTCAGGAGAAGCCACCCCATCCCACACGGTGACAATCGCCAGAAGCGAGGGTGAGGGCGGGGGAATATCAAGCACCTCGATGTGGAAGAAGCCAAGGCCCTCAAACCCATGTCCATACATCATCAACTCCTCCGACATCGGCCGGTCAGGGCATAGGGCAGCCGGATGGTCGGGGTCGGCGCACACAAAGCAACACTGGGGCCGAGTACATGCCACCTGTGAGTGTCCAGCAAGTCCGCAGTTGAAGCACTTGACGATGTTGGCGGCACGGTCATCTAGGAGCAGTCTGACCGACACGGTGGTCGTCGGATCGCATGGAGGGCCAGCGGGCAGGGCAGCGCCATTGCCGCGGCCCAGCCCTCGCTTGTTCTTTCGCTTGGGTCCCTGCCTACCTCGACCTGCTCTGTTGAAGTTTGGAGGGAAGCAGGGTTAGCCGCGGGGAGGCTGGTACCGCCGGTTGCCAGCATTGGGGGCGGGAAGCGGCTGTAGTTGGGATCCGGTGGGGCAGCGGGAGCGGCCCCCGAGAGCTGGGGAGCGGTTGCTGGCTCGGTGTCGAGGAGGGGAAGGGGAGCGACACCTTTGGGTCCGCCAGTGGCCGGCTGGGACGGGCAAGCGGGACCGTGACCGGCCCCGGCGATCAGCCCTAGCCGTAGAATGACAAGGCGGGGAGCGACGGTCAGGGTGGGTGGGGGAGTGGCGGTCGGAGCGGAAGGGGACGGGAGCGCCGACCATCACGGGCTGTGATAACCCACAAATATAGGGGATCACAACAGTTTTCGAGGGTAGAGTATTCAACCCAAATTTATATATTCGACACAAGGGGAGCCAAAGAATATTTGAAGGTATTAGAAGTTGAGTTGTCAATTCAACCACACCTGGAGATTAATTATCTGCAGCAAAGTGATGAGTAGCAAAGTAGCTTGATAGTTTTGATAGTAGTGACAACATCAACGGTAATAGTAATAGTGATAGTAGTAATTTGTAACAAGTGTAACATTGATGATATCAATAGTAACTTAGCAGAAACAATAATGAAAAGTTCGTAGGCATTGGATCGGTGACTTGTTGGATGATATTCATCATGAGACAGTTATAACCTAGGGTGATACGGCACTACACTACAAAAAAAGACACATCCGTGACATTTTGGGCTGAACGAAATTTTTTCTGTCATACTTATGACACTTCTATGACAATAATTGTGACAAAACACGGTACATTCATAGATGTGTGGGGTCCTACTTCTATGACAAAAAATCATGACAGAAAATGGGCTTTTCGTCCTGGGCGGGCCGGAGACGCAGCTGCATGACATTCTTTGGGCCGTCCATGACGAAAAAAACCGTGGTAGAAGCGAGGGCGGGGAAAATATCGGGGTGTTCCCGATTACGGTGGGTGTTCGAGGCTGAGCGATGCGCATTTCTCTCGTACATGCACGCGTGTGGGTGCGAGGCGTTGGCCTCTAACTGAACCCGAGTGAGGCGTTGGGCTCTAACTAAACCCGAGCGATTGCACTACAGGCTACGCGTTACTGAACCCGAGCGATCGATCGAGGGTTGTTAACTGAATCCGATCGAGCGATTCCTTCGCTACAGCTGTTAACTGAAGCCGATCGATGCTGCTTCTGGATGAACAATGAGCGTTGCGGGGGGTTTGGATGAACAGTTCCCGGTGGGGGTGGATGAACAGGGTCCTGTGGTGTTGCCTCTGGATGAACAGTACCCCGATCGATCGAGCCAGTTGGGGTTGGATGAATAGGACCCCGTGGAGGGCAGGATGAACAGGACCACCCCATGGAGTGCTAGATGAACAGTAGACGGTGGAGGGCTGGATGAACAGTAGCCCGTGGAGGGGTGGTTGAACAGGAGCCCGTGGAGAGGGCTGGTTGAACAGTAGCCGATGGAGTAGCGTGCGGTGGAGGGTGGATGAACAGGGGCCCGTGGATGAACAGTCGCAGGTGGAGGCTGGAGGAGGTCCACGGTGGATAAACAGTAGCCCGTGGAGGCTGGAGGGGGTCGACGGTGGAGATGAACAATATCCCGTGGAGTCCCATTTTGCGGTACGCCACACCCCTCCCGATGAACATGACCCCTGTTTCGACCGTAGCGCTCCAACACAAGTCCGTTTCCTCCGTTTTGTGGTACGCCACACCCCTCCCGATCAACAGGACCCCCGTTTCGACCGTAGGAGGTCCGTTTCCTCCGTTTTGTGGTACGCCAGACCACTTCCGATGAATAGGATCCCGTTTCAACCGTGGCCGGTCGAACACAAGGCTGTTTCCTCCGTTCTGCGGTACACCAGGCCTCGTTTCCATCGGCTGTTCCATCCAAGCCCTCCTGATGAACACAACGACGCATTCTGTTTTGACCCAGCTGGTTGGCTCCCCATGAACATGACAACGATGCAATTTCTCCGTTCCGACCCAGCCATGTACACGAGCCCTGGCCGTACGTATGTGCGAGTAGGCGTTCGAGACCCTGCCCGTATGTACGTACATGGCCGTATTTTCCTTTTTGCACACTGGCCGCTGTACGTACGTGTACATGCTACGTGCACGCATCTACTACGACACGTGCGCCCCTCTACATCGACCAGTATGTACGCACACGTTCGCGACCAGAATGACAACGCTACGTACGCTTCGACCAGGTGGGTCCCGACTGTCAGGAACTTCCTTGCGTGCGAAGATGTAGCTGGTGGGTCCCAGCAGTCAGGGGGCGAATCATTTTTTTGCTCAGATGCACTTCCTTGCGTGCGAAGATGTAGCTGGTGGTTCCCAGCAGTCAGGGGGAAATGTTTTTTCGCGAAATACGGTGGCCCGTCCGGTGGGTCCCTGCTATCAGGTGGAGGAATAATTATTTTGCACGTAATAAGGAGGCACTTCCTTGCTGCGGCTGTGGACCCAGCTGTCAGCCTCTCCACATACAGTCCATGTCCGATGGAAGCCGTTCCTTGACCACGTTGACCACGCCGCGCCGAGAGCACCGGTGCGGCGGACGACGGCGAGGCCTAAGAAGGGGAAGATGCGGAGCCGGGGAAGACGCGATAGTGGAAGCCCGCACGGAGAGGAGTATGAGGGTTCACTGGTTCGGCTGCGGTGTGAGGCTGTCGTCGCCGCAGAATAACAGGGGGTGTGGGTGAGTAGAGGGATGGCCTGGCCAGTGGTGGGAGTAGTAGGGGGTGGTGAGGCCTCCGCGTCATCACAGCCGGCCACGGGAGGTAGGAGCACGCGGCACGACCGGCGCTGGTTTGAGCGGCTGGAGCAAGAAGACCAGAGGTTGAAGAAGCACTACGGCCGTTGGATGGACATCGTATGGTTACTGGAGCTAGAATCGTTCATATTGACTAAGTTGACAAAGCCCTCTCTCCCCGTTAACTTAGTAGGCCCACAAGTCAGCCTACTACCAAGCTGGGTCCCATCTAGCAGGGGGAGTATTCATTTTTTTCTGCGTAATAAGGAGGCACTTTTGGTGGGTCCGAGCTGACAGCGGGGGGGGAATGTTTTTTTGTGAAATACGGTGACCCGTCTGGTGGGTCCCAACAGTCAGGGGGGAAATGTTTTTTCTGCAAAATACAGTGGCCCGTCCGGTGGGTCCCTGCTGTTAGGTGGAGGAAACATTATTTTCGCGTAACAAGGAGGCACTTCCTTGCTACGACTGTGGACCCAGCTGTCAGCCTCTCCACATACAGTACACTTCCGATGGAAGTCATTCCTTGACCATGTTGACCACGCCGCGTTCCGTTGCATGCATGCGTCCATGGACGTGGTGCATCCCCACTGTCAGCCTCTCACGTACAGTCATCTTCCAATGACACTCGGTTGTTGACCATGTTGACCACACCGTGCCAAGCGCGCCAAAGGCCGGTGGACGATGGTGAGGCCCCAGACTGGAACAACCAGGAGATGGGGAAGACGGGGCAGTGGAGTGGGAAACTTGACTGGTTCAGGCGCGCGGCAGCACAGCCGCGGTGCCGCCCACGGGAGACAGGAGCAAGAATAAAGGTTGAAGAAGGAGCACGACTGTTGGATTAACATCCAATGGTCTAGCTGCTAGAATCATTTGCTGATTAAGTTGACAAAGCCCTGCATACACGTCCGCTTAGTAGGCCCACAAGTCAGCCACCAAATCTGACGGGTCCCAGCTGTCAATGGGAGGAATACTTTTTTTCGCATAACAAGGAGGCACTTCCTTCCATGCGAAGATATAGCCGGTGAGTCCTAGCTGTCAGGTGGAGGAAACATTTTTTTAGCTTAATAAGGAGGAACTTTCCTTGCGTGCGACCATGGACCTCGTGGGTCCCAGCCGTCAGGCTCTCCATGTACAGTCCTCTTCTGATGACTCTCGTTTCTTGACCACGCCGCACCGAGTGCAGCGAGGCGATGGACGATGGCGAGGCCCTAGACGGGAACGACTCAGAGATGGGAAGACGCGGCAGTGGAGTCGCAGATTGAGTGGAGGAGAAGGGTTATAACTGGTTCTGGTGCGGCGTGGGCCTGCAGTCGATGGAGAATAACATGAGGTGTGGAGGGGTGGAGGGATAGCCTAGCCGGTGATGGGGTTTCCCTTCACAGCGATGCGTGCTAAGCAGAGCCGCTAGCCATCGAAGGCCGGACCAGGCGGTCCTGGCGACGCCGGAGGAAGAAGACGAGATATTTGAAGGTGCATGCCGACCAAGTTGACAACGCCTGCGTAGGCTTCGACCTATTGGCCCACATGTGAGCCTACAAAAATGTGGCATATATTTAACCCATGTTTTCTAGAATGTACAGTCCATTTGCTGGGCTGGGTGAACAAATAATTTCATGTCAATGCGGCCCATTTATATTATCTAAGAAATCACAGCCCATTTGCACTTCCTTCAAATACACGAATTAGTTGGGCTTGTTATATATATAATGTTATGTTAGAAGGAGCAATTAATATCAAAAATAAACCAGAGAGGCTCATTTTTTATATACATAATTAACAAATTAGCGAGTTATTGCTCAAAACAAAAATGAGCGCGTTATTATTACATTGGTCCTTAAAATATTCGCAAGCTTTTGTATGCAATCACCAGGATTTTCCTTGCCTCTGAGTCAAAAACAACGAGGATTTTCCTTGCCAACTTCTGTTAAACATTTACTTTTATAAGTTAATAACACATGGGATGTTTTTCTAATGTATATATAAGTCTCTATAAAAACGATAATAGTAATAATATAAATATATATATAATGTAGTTAAAAAAATACATTGGGCTGCCAATCTTTAAGAAAAAGCCCATAGGCCGGTATGGACCTCAAAAAATAAGTTGAAACCACTGTCACCGTGTGTTGTGGGCTACGCATGTTAAAATACAAAACTTAGGCCTAGCCGATACTTGTTTGCCCTCTAGAAAAAAATGATACCAGATCCCCGAGCGAACTGGATTATAGAGGGGGCCAGTGGCACGACTGAAGAAGCACATCAGGAACGATTTTTTTCTTCGGTGGATGGCTCTCGATGGCGTTTTTTTACTTTCCTCTGCACCATACAACTTGTATTCTTAGCCTCCCAATTCGTGGTGGACCAGCAACCCATTTGCTGGGCGGGCCAACCTACAGAAACCACCACTCGATTTTTCATCAAGCCCCAAAAACAATGCAGTACTATGTTTGTTTTGAGGCCGAAAACATTACGGCAGGGGTTGAGCGGGGGAGGGGGCAAGGCAAAGCAAAAAGATTAAAAAGAGCTGATGCGCCGTTGCTACCCTAACAAAGCAGGTGCTATTCTTCTCGGTTAGAAGGTGTGCCGTTGACACCCACATGTCACATACCCCGTAGTAGGCATACTAACAAGTTCATATCCAAGCACAACAGAAAGGGTAAACATTCGTATCAAACTCAGGTTCACAGGACATGTTCATATTCATAGCCAACATTCACTATCAACAACTCAAAAGATTCATATATACACAAGTTCAGCATGTCTATGGATCCAAATGATTGATAGATCACACAACAATATTCATAGATAATTAACAAAAAGATTCAGATATACACATGTTTAGTATGTTTATGCATCCAAATGATTGAGATCACATCCAATATGATCCATGGACAAACTTTAATTACCTAGGGTACAGACTGGTAAATGGTGTTCAGTCGGAGGTACTTGCTAAAATTAATGCTTGTACTAGTAAACTTTCGAGTACATGAGAGGTAGCACAGACAATCTGGACTTTGCTTGTAGGTTTATCCTCAAATAGTGGCCTCGTGCCGAGGGAGGTTTGAGTAACTTGGCCACTACTTTCATCCAACTAGTTTATTGGCTCATTTTGGTCCTGTAGCTCGCCAAAATTCTGCATTGCAGACTGGTAAATGGTGTTCAGTCAGAGGTACTTCTTGCTAAAATTAATGCTTGTACGAGTAAACTTTCGAGTACATAAGAGGCAGCACAGACAATCTGAAATTTGCTTGTAGGTTTATCCTCAAATAGTGGCCTTGTGCCGAGGGAGGTTTGAGCAACTTGGCCACTACTTTCATCCAACTAGTTTACTGGCTCATCTTGGTCCTGTAGCTCACCAAAATTCTACATTGCAGACAAGAACGGAGGCACTTGAGAATATGAACCACCCAAATTTTTTGTGCAGTTCAACTGAAATGGAGCACCCCTGGCGTGCAGACTGATTAAGTGCCAGATGAATATACACGTCAACCAACTTGTCTGGAATCTTTAGACTCCATGCCATACAGTTCGCTACCATATCTGCCGATAACCAAAAGGCACAAGTTGGGACCAAAGACTGGACTGTGTTTTTCTGGGCTATGCGCCAAGCAATATTTTTAGCGTTCACTCTCCTAATACTTGGAGTTTGACAACTGGTTGACGTCGGTTGATACTCGAATGAATATAGGCACTTCTTGTCAACATCGATGTTGTCTGAGTGAACTTCGGAGTACATAGCAGCAACATAAGTATCTGTCCATCTGATCTTTTTGTGCAGTTCTACTGAAATCACCCAATGCAATGATTATCCTGCGAGTTCAGGCTCCAAGTTACTCCTTTATAAAATCGGCAAACAGTAGCACAATACCAAATTACCAATACATGACAAGCACAATAATCAGAATAAAGACCAGTACCAACCTATGTGAGGTAGCATATCAATTTCTTTTTCCTTTGACTAGAAGCCGAGATAAGCTAAGCGACTGACATCAAAGGAAGAAAGCAGGCCCAGCTTAGCGACTGACAGGAAAGGACGAAAGTTGTCGAGGCAATGAAGCACCCAAAGTTTTTGTGCAGTTCCACCAAAATCGAGCATCCCTGTTGGCACATATATTGAGAGAGTGAGATTACTGTAATAGTGGGACTAGTTGATGAAACATACACTAACAAATAGAAGCACCCTCATTATCTTAATGGGTAAAGTTAGCAACATAGTAGTCTTGCTTAAAGAGAGGTATTAGTTTATTTAATCAGTGCCAATTAGCTCAACACTCAAATCATTGCCATGTATCATAGGTTGCAAAACTTTAACGTGCAAAGATAAAGGAGTTTCTCATGACAGTAGCATGATACAAATAGAGATGCCAACAAACTAATATGGATGAAGGCCTTAGGCCCGTACCAACCTGAGGAAAAAAGCTTATTCATGTAGTCCCATAAGAGATGATATAGCACTCACTGGAATCACTCAATAGTATATATTTTTGTGCACTTCAAATGTATGGTTGAAATCACTCTTGTTTACCAGTGCTGAGATTATGTCGAAAGATTATCATGAACTTCCAACAGAATTAAAGCACAGGCTGGGATACAATTCATTGTATTGTCTTATGTAGTTCCACTAAAATGTATGATTGTCACAACATGATCCCTGTTTGCACAACTAGGAACAAGGTTAAACCTTCATTAGCTTGGTGGCAAAGGATAGAAAGACATTAGCATATTACTCTAATAGTAGCATCAAATTCCTGATAGACAATACGCAAAACATTGCCTCATTGAACCAATGGCAATAAATTGGCATGAAAAACAATAGCACTATTATGTCATGACACGAATAATATTCCCTCCCTGCTCCACCACATGATTCACCTCCATAGACAAACATACACACGTACATGATTCAGCATAGGGTGCTACTAAAGATTTGTTTAACTCCGACAGGAAAATTAGGTAGCAATAAATTAGTGGTACTTAAGTACTCCTAATTAATTAAGTGAGATAGCAGAAGTGGAAGGGCTCCCTGGAGGATCATATCACATGTAAGGTAGTCGTTGCCGGAGCCCTTGAATGGCCTCGACTGAGGCCTCTGGCTTCAGCAAGATCGCATTGGCAGTGTTTATTCTTCTTCCTCTTCGTGCTCTGTTTCTCATTCTCCTCACCAGTTGGCGAAACCAAGTACATGATTGGCCTTCTATTTCAGAATTGGTTTTGTTAGTGAGGGAGTACAAGTGTACTAGTAAAAAATAGCATTATTTTCTCATGGCAGTTGCAAAATAGAGATGAACACATGCATTAAATATCATTCTTACCTAAAGGAAGGTTATGGTGCCAATATGGATGATGAGGATTGGAACACAGATCTCCCTTTGTGCAGTTCCACCGAAATGAACCAACTATTCCATTCTGACATTCCAGTTAAACAGCACAAAAGTCACAAAAGTCACTGCTTTTAAGAGGACCTTTTAAGAAGAGTTTTGTGCAGTGCACCAAAAGGTCACAACAGCAACCAGGTGAAATGGATATCCCTGTTTACACAAAAAGCTACAGAGGAAACAGTCAGAGTCTCAAACAATTATAGGCAAAAACATTTGGCTAAACTTGTCATGGCTTATAACAGTGGCATGGCGTCTTTTTTACCAGGGGCATTAGATTAAGAACAACTAAATATTTGGTATAAGGGCATGGGACAGTGGGTGCACCAGCAGTCCACCACCATGTACCTAAACAGGGGCATAAAGTGGTGATTCATAGTTTGTTGCCCCGAGAAACAAACATCCAAGAACCATATCTGGATTGGTCCCATTTTTTTAACTCTAGCCACCTACTCCTATGTGTGGATAGCAAATCTAGTCCTGGTCATACCACTGTGTTCAGCATTACCCCTATATTTCCCTTTTCGACCACGAGACCGGTTGGATGACCAGTCTGTACTACTTTCACCCCTTTCCTTCCTGCTTGTACCAAGTCCGATGTACTATGTTTGGTTCTAGGCCTAGTATTGCCATATTTTGCCACACATTTTTGCCAACCTTGCCTAAGTTTAGGGGTTGTTTCCTTCTAGGCCTAGTATTGCCATATATTGCCACACATTCTTGCCAACCTTACCTAAGTTTAGGGGTCGTTTGGTTCTAGGACTAGGAGTGCCACATTTTTTCCATACAATGTTGCCAAACTTGCCTAAGGTTAGTTCTTCAAAATGAGAGCCACAAGTTGGCAAGCCTAACGGAATCTTGCCACACTTTTTATGTGCATGCCATGTGGGGCCTAAGTGTGGCTTGCCTAAAGTGTGGCTTGAACCAAACACCCACTAACTTGGCCAAACATGCCTAAGGTTAGTTCTTCAAAATAAAAGCCACAAGTTGGCAAGCCTAAGCAAATCTTGCCACACTTTTTGTGTGTATGCTATGTGGGGCTCAAGTGTTGCCTGCCTATGGTGTGGCTTGAACCAAACGCTCACCTAAGTTAGTCAAACTTGCCTAACCTTAGGTGTGGCAACCTTTGGCAAAGTTAGTCACAAACCAAACAACCCCTTCTTGTTTGAACCAAGTACAGTATTCGACTCCATGAAGTAGCTTTACCTCTAACAATAGAAAAAAATAGGTGACGTTGGACCATCCGATCGAGAGGGGCTGAGAGGTAGAAAATGATGCACATGCAACGACATAGCGAGCTGGGAAGTAGAGCTAAGGCAGTTTCGAAGGAAGATATACCTAAAGGTCGTCAAGATGTGGATAGGTGGGCGGCGGGAGGCCGGATCCGCCCACACTAGGGCAACGATGAAGGGATCGGAGGACCTCCCACGCCGGCGCTCGGCCAGAGATAACGGTGCGGCCAGTAGTGGGTCTCCTCCCACGCTGTCGACGACGGCCTAAACGCTGCCCCTCCTCCCCTTCACATGTGGAGGGGGATACGTCCGGATCTGTAACCAGCGGTGAGGATAGAAAGACAGTGTTTTTTGAAGGGGGAAAGACAGTGTTACCACCCCTATCTTGTTTAGATCTGGAGAGGATGAGAGTGTGTGAATAGAGCAACCCTAGCAAGCAAGCACGGAGGCTCCGGCCTATATATACATAGTGGGGTAGTTTTCCTTTTTCACTCCATCAAAACAATCGTTTAAAATTGTGTACTACGTGCCAGGTCGCCGTTTTTTAGTTGTTTATTGTTTTTTAGATAGATACCCGCTTGTTCCAAGTGGTGTTACGGTGTGCCAGGTCGCATTTTGTATCGTTCAAGTCTGGTACAAGTCCCTCCATTTAATGAACAACCACCCCCTCGTAAAAATTGTGAACAAGCCCATGGCTAAAATTGTCGGAAACATGGGTTGCCCCAACATACATTATTATTTATATTTTCTACTCCCTCTGTTCCTAAATATAAGTCTTTTTTATTAGCCACACCTAAGACAAGAATTTTTTTATTAGCAGTGAACCCCACATGTCATAGACACAAAACGTGTGGCAAGATTCCCTTAGGCAAGCTGAAGTGTGTCTAACAATTTGAGCAACTCAAGTTAGGCAAGTGTGGGAAAAATAATGTGGCAACACAAGACAAACATAGTCACAATCCAAACAACCCCGTAATTTTTTGTGACATGCATGGAAATTTGATTAGTTAAATTTATAGTCAAAATTTGGCAAGGTGCATCAAATCAACACATGCAAGTATCAAACGGGAAGTCATGGCATGCATGCATGCGTTGTACTCCCTCCATTTCCAAATATATGTCTTTTTAGAGATTGCAACAAGTGACTACATATGAAGCAAAATATGTCTACATACATCCTTATGTAGTAGTCCATTTGAAATGTGTAAAAAGACTTATATCGAGTTTAGTGCTTTGATGTGTCGCGTCAACTCGTACAAGACCGATAAGTTTGATCAACGCCCTCTCCCTCACGGACTGAGCTCCAGTGCCTTAACTGCACCTGCCTTTGGCTGGATGACAGATGGGCCAACCACCTGTTGGGCCCACCTGTCATAGACACAAAGGCAGGAGCAGTAAGTCAATGAAGCTGCATCCCTCCCTCGCGCATGAGCGTGGTGGCTGGCAGGACTAGTAGGAGCTTTCGCTACATGCTTCTTGACGGCGGCGAACTTGCGGATGGAGTTGACCATCATGTCGTCCATGTGAGAGGAGAAGCTGGCATCGGTGAGGGCTACGACGACGGCAGTCACCAGCACCGTCTGGAAATGCTGCGCGGTGCGGGGCCGCAGGCCGGTGCCTTGGATGATTTGGCACAACTGACCGCCGCTTGCGACCATCGCCTCCATAGGTGCTTCTGGCTTCTGGTCACTTGGTCTTGGATTGGAGTGAGCAGTGTTCCGCATAGACTAAGGAGTATATGGATTAGAGTGGTGGGGCGCCTTTATATGAGAATCCAAACTCTGTTGCATTCACATTGTGCTGGCTCTATTCTGCTTCTCCAATTAATTCCCTCTGCATGTAGAGTAATTTGAGGATGCATCATTAACCGTTCAACATCTCGGGAACCGCTACCCTCTCCCTCCTGGGCATTCAAGCACCTATGGAGGCGACTGCCACTCGCGTCTATCGCGTGTCAGGAGACGTTCCCGTCGATGACGAGGTGCCTATGGTGACTTCGTAAATTTCAAGATGGTAGTACTAGTATACTCAATATTGTGCACCGCGACCAAGGTCGAGAGGAAAATGAGAGAACTACATATTTATTTACGGTGTAGATTCACTCATTTTGCTCCATATGTACTCCGTCTCAGTGTACTCTAGTCACTTGTTGAAATCTCTAGAAAGGAAAATTCTCCTTTCTGGTTTACAGGGCTATACTAGCTAGTACTCCCTCCGTCTGAAAGTACTTGTCATCAAAATGGATAAAAAAGATGTATCTAGAACTAATATACATTTAGATACATCCCGTTTTATTCATTTTGATGACAAGTATTTCCGGACGGAGGGAGTACTACAATAGTGGGATCACATAGCAATTTTGTCTCATGCAAGAGCCTGACTATATGCATGCTCCAAGGTTCGCAACTGCCACGTTCTGGTTGCACTTGGCTCTTCGCCTCTTCGAGAAGACGAACAATGATGTTACTACTACTGCTTCTACAGTATCGAATCCACTACTGCATGTCCGTCCACCGCGAGCGGGAGGGATAGGTTGTTGTAGTACTATAAGCAAAAGCATGTCCTCATCTGTGAGTCACCGTGTGCATGGGCGAGGGAGAAGGCGTGTAGTAGTAAAATCAAGCTTCTCCTCATTGTACGAGTTGACGCGACACATCATAGCACTGGCCCCACATGGTTGCCTCTAAACTTGGCTGAAAGACCCACGGTGTACAATACTCCATTTGCTGCAACCTCTAACATTTACCCCACCACAAATTAAAATATATATTCCTGTCTTGACCAGATGAGCGTGCAAACTAGAATTACCAGGATGACAGATAGGGCCAGAAGATTATTTTAATCAAAAAAATATGGCATGGAGCCGACCCCAACGATTTTAAGCTTACAGGCACGGTACACGCTATCCTAGACTACTCTACACATGAAACTGCCACACGAGCGTCCAGGCTGCGCTTGGCTCTTTGCCTCTTCGGGAGTGCTACTGCAGTGGCCATCTGACACCAATTGAACTGCTCTATGTCCACCGCGTACAGGAGGGAGAGCGTGTAGCAAACGGAATCTTATCCTAGTCCTGCCAGCCACCACGCTTATGGGCGAGGGAGGGACACAACTTCATTGACTTACTGCTCCTGCCTTTGCATCCATGATAGGTGGGCCCAACAGGTCGGTGGCCCACCTGTCATGTAGCCAAAGGTAGGTGCGGTTAAGGCGAGAGGGTGTTCTAGTAATCAAACTTCTCGATCTTGTACGAGTTGACGCGACACATCAAAGCACTGCACTCGATATATTTCAATAATTTGCGTATACCGATGCATTAATTACAACGCATGCATGCATGCCGTGACTCTCCTTTTGATACTTGCATGTGTTGATTTAATGCACCTTGAAGTAGTATGAATATGTCTTGGTAAAGCTTTGTAATGCACTGGCCCTAATAAAGCGAGAGATGGTTGTGCACGAGGAGGGCGAGATCATGCAGACGGAATAGGACCCGACGATGGAGCTCTCTATGGTCTCGATGGACCTCATCTTGCTCCACTGCCCCTTGTGCCTCCGCCCCTTCAAGCCTCCAATGTATGAGGTTCGAATACACCTCGTCCGTTCGGCTGATCGAGCAAGGTGCAGGTTTCTTGATTTATGTGTTGTTCAATTGATTTGTGTAGTGCAAGGGAGGGCACCTGGCTTGTGCAGAATGCCGCGTCGAGCGCCCCGGGAACCAGCGACAGTGCCAGAAGTGCGAGCGCAACGGTGGCTTCGACGTGCGGAACACGGTGGTGGACGCCGTCCTCTCCTCAGTGAGGGTGGAGTGCCCGCACGAAGGTTGTGGGCCCTACGTCACTTACCACAAGTTCAACGATCACCAGAGCATGTGTCCGCTCGCGCCCTACAAATGCCCCCTGCCCGTCTGTGGCTACGAAGGCCCGCCGCCGGTGCTTTCCCACCACATCAGCACCATGCATCCCATGCCCGTGCACAGGATCCAGTACGGCAAGGCGCTCTAGCTGCAAGTGCCACTGTCGGAGCCGCGACTCTTGCTGTTCGCGGAGGAGTACGACCGCGCATTTTTCTTGGTCGGCGGCGTGCTCGACATCGGCGCGCCTATCGCCGTGTCGGGTGTCTGCATCAGAGCAGGGGCATCCCCACTGCTACACTACGTGGCCAAGCTGTGGGCGAACAGCCCACCGGGGGAGCCCAAAGGCAGGAGCGACGCCATCAAGGTGGAAATGGAGGTGACAAGCAGTAGGGATCCCGGCGATGTCGCCGTGCAGGAGCTGACCTTCTTCATAGTTCCACCCAAGCTGCTGGCTGGGGCTAAGCTGGTGTCCCTCCACATTCAGATTGACAAGCTCACGTCCTAAATGATTCTACAGTGCCTTCTGTTTATCTTAGTAATATGCTAATATAGGGGTTAGCTCGGTCTACTTTAGCTTAAGAGATGGTGGGTTTTGGTGGTGATGCAGCAATTACCTCGACATCAGATCAGCAGTGAAAGTAATATCATACAGTCGAATGGATATTTTGTGTCTGTTCGATATAAAGATCCTTTGGGTAAGAAGTAACAACTTATATGCTTTTTTCGAAATGGAACAATGATACTAGTATAATTTTTGTTGACACGCACTAATATTTTCAAAATGGACGTCGGGCTATAGCTAGAAGGGCGGTTGGGACGCGGCATCGTCCCATACCGCGGTGACCCCCGATTGGGATGCACTGACCGTGGATTTTCTCCCTCGCTGATGTCGACCGCGTCTACGCAGAACATTGTTCCCTTCCCCCAGCTGCGGGATCAAGCCGGATATGTGACCAGCGGTGTGGCCACCGTCGTTCTATGCTTGTGAAGAGAGCAATCCAAGTAAGCAGGCTTGTAGCTTAGGCTCCTGCTAGTGTATATATAGTGGTTTTCTTTTTCTCTCCATATCAACCATTTTATATTGCGTACGTGTCATTAAAGAGTGAAATGATGGTTGCTTCTTCCGACTAACTTACTATGTGATTTGACTGCTCCTTTAGTGGCCTCTACACATACTCCACGTACGTGTATGCAACAGTCACACGTACACATGGACGCAAAAACGCGTGCGACGCCCTAATGCATACATTTCCGAGCACATGACGGAACACACATGGTCACGTTCAAGTGCTCAACCTACACGTGCATGCACACACATACTCAGCCAGGGTGAGCTAGTGACTGTATAAACACCGAAAAATGTATATATTGAGCGCAATGAGCGTATTATGAAGTCCACTGACCATATTTTTAAAAATATACAGTGATAGACAGTGTATTTATCTCGTTTGAAATTCAGCCATATTAACTTGAGAGGAGGTAGTATGGACTAGCATTACTTTGTTGTGTCCCGTCAACTTGCCGAACGAGAAGAAGCTTGCAGGACGGGAGAAGCTTGCGCGCGGTGGCTCGCAGGATAAGGAGAAACTTTTGACTAATGCAAGCTCTCCTTCGCTTAGGCGGTGGACGTGCAACAGTTAATTCGATGTCAGATTGCCAGAAGCATACACTGTACCAGTACTATTATTGTTGCACTTCCCGAAGAGGCGAACAACCAAGCGCAAAGTTTACTAGTACTAGTATTACTACTATAGTCTATAGAGGTATGTACTATACTAGTACTAGGAACCGGATGGAGGAGCATCTGTACTCTTATTATATTTTTAAAATGTGATGAAGCAATCTTCAACACATTTGGTTCTCTCTCAGGGTTCTCGCATGTGATAATGGAAGTTGATTGCATGGAACACTCGCCACAATTCTCGCTTAATTCTGGCTCATATCCTATTACAAATAGGAGCGCTCGGTAATATTTCCTCTTTTTTTGTTATTCAGCATGTAAACAAGTCTGCAAACCTTGCAGCGCATCTTTGTGCGAACCTTGCTTGCTGCACTTTGAATGTGGCCGAGAGCTGGCTTGATGAAACACCTCGCTTCCTACTTCTTTTTTTTGCGGGGTACCTCGCTTCCTAGTGACCAGTGTCTTGGTTGATCGTCCTAAGAATGCTTATATATGAATAAAGCTCTCTTATTTACCCGCAAAAAAGATTAAGCCATATTAACCGGAAAGGAGGGAGTATGGACTAGCACTACTTGTTGGTGTTCCTGCCAACTCGCAGAACGAGGAGAAGCTTGCAGGATAAGGCGAAGCTCGCTTACGCCTTTTGACTAATGCGAAGTACCCTCGCCCAGGCAGTGGACATGCATTAGTTCATTCGGTGTCAGATTGCCAGAGGCAAACACTGTAGTACCGAACATGCGGAGTACCATCATTGTTCGACTTCACAAAGAGGCGAAGAGCCAAGCGCAAGGTTTAGTAGTACGAGTAGTACTAGTACTAGAACCGCATGGTGGAGCCTCTGTACTCTTATTTTTTTAATCTCTAATAAAGTACACATTTATTCTGGAGAAGGGCGGAAAACGGCAGCCCAACATGTAATGATGATATCGATCAACCATGCTCGAATATATCTGGGCCTCCGTGCAAGCCCATCTGTGTGTTCTCGCTCCTCATCTCTCTCAAGGAACGACGGGTTGGCCATTTTGCCATCAATTGAGATCGGTTTGCTCACACTCCGGTCCCACATGTCAGTGATATGCCAAGAGGAGGTGCGTTGACCGACTGGCCATATGCGTACTTGGTTTTGCACCTTCATACTACTCCTCCCTCCGTCAAAGTTTACAGGGCGCGATTCATTATGATGCATTTCTCTCAATGCATTTCCACTACCAGAGAGACTTTAGACACGTTTGGTTTAATGCTCAATTAATTAGGGCGTGGTAACCGCAATTTTCTCTCGATGTAGTACTACGAAGTGGAGTAAGTGCATGCATGTGCGTACCCGGGGTGGAAGCACTCCATGCATGTGTGTACGCATTATTTCCTCTATTAATAGACGTCGTGCTATAACTACCAATGCTATTTTTCAGGCCGATTGCTAGTCGCCTTGGTCCCAGAGATTTTCTCTTTTTCTGAAGCGCGCTCTATAAACAGTGATGGATGGAGTAGTAAGCGGATTCAAAGAAGAGCGCGTTGATGGTTGCTTCTTCTGTGCAACTTACAGTGGGAAAGGTGGGGCTTATGATTTGACTGCTCATTACTCACTATTAATGCGGCGCAACGACCGGTCTGAGTCTCCCATGCGGCTGTGAACGACCCCCACGGTTCTTAAATATACTCCAGAGTATTTGTCTTTCTAGAGATTTCAATGAGTGACTACTCAAATATTTGTCCTTTTAGAGATTCAAATGGACTACTACATATGGATGTATATATACATATTTTAGAGTGTAGATTCACTCATACTTGTTGAAATCTCTAGAGAGAGAAATATTTAGGAATGGAGGGAGTACACATACGAAGCAAAATGAGTGAATCTACACTCTAAAATATGCCCATTTGAAATTTGTAAAAAGATAAATATTGTTGATGACAGTTGCGACGACAAAAAAGAAGCATATTCCTTGTCCTAAGGGAAGATAACAACACGGTTGTGTTTGTCTAAAACGGTATGAGGACGAGATTGCAATATGGAAAGTATGCTGGACGAGCTACGTTTTGTGCAAAGAACTATGGAAGATCCACATGCAGCGACGTGGGAAGACGGGCAGTGGAGCAAGGACAGAGGGGATACCTGGAGGTCGTCGGGATGTAACTAGGTGAGCGGCGGCGGGCGGAATCTGCCCATACTGCGGCAGCGAGCAGGTGGCGTAGGCCCTACCGCACTGGAGCTTAGTCAGAGATAACGGTGTGTACCGCAGATCGGGACATGCTGCCTCGGTGCTGTCGAACGGAGAAACGATGCACGTCCTCCCTTTCCGTCGGTGAACGGGATGCAACCGGATCAGTGACCAATGGAGACACAGAGAGAGAGAGAGGCCACCACAGCCTTCTGTGAGATACTTTGAAGAGAGACAAACCAAGCAAGGAGGCTCCATTGTATATAGTGGAGCGGACTACCTTTTTCTCCATAAAAATCGTTTTATATTCTATGTACATGCCATTGAGCGATATAACTTTATTTAAAAATAACGCGCCAACGCATCAAGTCAAACTTTGTTTCGTGCACGCGTGGTACACGACCTCCGTAGGTAAATAGCCGCTACACGCGTTCAAATTAGCACGTGGGCTGCCATTTCATACAGAAATGAGCTCCACCGTGTACCCGCGTGGGTGTGGCTGGGCACGAAGCGTGAGTACGTGCACGAGCACCTATTCTCTTCTTGTATACGTACTCCACATACGTGGGGTTGTGTGAGAGAGATACAAACATAGAGAGATATAGTGTGTGGGTTCGTGAGAGTTTTTTTTGGGGGGGGTCAATCAAAAAATGTAACATATGCAATGTGTGTGAAATAGAGTCTTGGATATATCATATATATAGAGGGGGCGATCCACGAGAAGAGAGTGGAGGTATCATCGACTTGAGGTGTCCATAGAATCAAAGAGAGGTATGATGTGTGTGTGTGCGTGCGCGGTCGATAAATAGTGCCATCGAATTTGTGTGTGCCGACATCAAAGATATAGAGTGGCTGGCCTACTAGAACGAGAGAGGGGACATGTGTAGTTGTCTCTGTGGCATGGATACCTACCTACAGCGCTCGACTATCAGTGTGTGGTGGGGGGAGGGAGGCCTAATTAACTATAGAGGTACAATGGCTGGTATATGTGTGGAGGAGGAGAGAGGCCTACCTCATGTATTAAGGGAGATCGATCTACCTCATGTATTAAGGGAGATCGATCTGCATCCATGCATATGTGTAGGAGAGGAATAAGGTTGGGAGAGAGACAGAGCTTGAGTGTTGGAGGGGGTGGTAGTGGAGTTGCTTCTAACAAATGGTGGGATAGGCTTGCTAGACAACCTGAGGGCATGCCTGCAATATCAATAAGAGAGGGGATGGTTGCCTGTCTGTGCACGTGCGTGTGAGAGACGGGTCAGGAGGCATCCACTAATAATGAGGGGGGACGATATGGCTGTGGTAAGCAGACATAACTACATAGGAAGATCAATCGTCCCTTGTTAGAGAAAGGAGAGACATAACTTGTGAGGTATGTCGATCGATGGGGGGAGGAACAGTTAAAGTTGACCTAGGTATATGTTGGGGGATCGATCGGTATACATGCATGTGTGTGTTAGAAGCAAATGAGGCACGGGGAGAAGGATAGAGAGAGCGATGCGTCTAGGAGGTGGTGCGAGAGTCATACTATATCGAGGGGGAAGAAGTGTGCGAGTACGAGATCAATGAAAAGAGTGGTGGGAGTGAGGCATGGACGCTGATAAGAGAAGAGGGAAAGCTTGTGTTTGTGCTAGGCACACCTGGCTGGAGAGGCATATCGATGATGTGTGCATAAAGAGGGAGCTGGGGGGCCTACACACACCATGGGTGAACAACCTAAAGTGAAAAGATGAATTTGCGCGATGGAGCTAGAGAATACTGAGGGAGGGTGAGAGGGATGCGGGCGTGTGCATGCACGAGAGAAAGTTAGCGCTAGCTAGCTACAAAGATAATAGGATTGTGTGGGTGTAAAAGAAGAATAGAGATCATACTTCATTATAAAAAGCAAATTCGCATATTTGAAGAATTTATCATAGTGTTTTAAACCGACGCATGTGTGAATATATATAACGGTGATACACATGGTGTGGTTATGAACATGTTATACTACATATAATATATTTTATCTCTACTCTTATAAAAAACGGAGTTGTTGATGATGGTGTGCCTTCCATCCTGCAATATAGGCCGTCCGATTTATATATGACGGATAGGAAGGAAACTATGGCAATTTTGAAAAAAGATACCCACACCCCTCTCCTTGATCATGTTGATGTTCTGTGGAACGCATGGGCATCTTGCTAGTACTACGTATAATATATAGAACACTGATCATAATTTGGGCTAATGTGTGGCTTTTGCAGCTCAGGTCTAAATACTTGTCATAATGTAGGGGGCGGGGCACTATACTATGTGTGATAAACATGGTGTACACGTATGAACATGGTTTAGATTATGAATATATAGTTAGTACATCAAATGTACTATTATTTGGAATCAACATCAAGCGTATTCAAAAAATAGAATTCGAGTTCACACATAGTTCATATCTATCTCTATAGTAATCATGTGGTGTGTTATTAAGGTAATACACGAATGATGGTTGAAGTTGGCAACAATCATGATTGTAGATTCTAATTGAAATAGAGAAACGAATTCAAATTCAGTTCGAATTGCAGCGGTAGTATAGACATTTGGAATGCACTAAAATGTTGGTATGAGTAGGTTACATGCATTATACAACAAGCGAAACAAATTAATTGGACATAACATGGATTCATACTCTCTCCTTCCATATATATACGGCGTAATGCATTTTTTAAGACTGCCTTTGACTATGGACAAGATTAATAGTACATGACAAGCACAATGTGAAAATTGTATCATTGAAAGAACCTTTCACAGATGAATTTGAGGTGTGCTTTGTGTAAGTTGCATGTCATATATTATTGCTCTAATATTTGGTCAAAGTTAGCGTTGAAAAACGCATTAGGCCCTATATAGATGGAAGGTGGGAGTAGCTTTGAATAGCATTTTTATAGTAAAACGGGGCAAGACTCTCTCTTTGTGTGGTGTCAATATTTTTATTTTTTTCGTTTTCTTTTTGGTTGAGGGAAGTGCGAATTGATTTGGTACGTACAAGTACAATGTTACACGTTAGGCTTGTCCCTAAAATTCAACTCGCGCCTTGTTATATCCCGAAAATTCAGATATCGTGCTCCCAAAACTGGCGCCTTCACAACCTGCGCCTTGCTATCCCGAAATTACAACATGCGCGAAAACTCCCTCCAGCTGCTAAATCCCGACACGCGAAATCCCCCTTCTAACCCTGAGCCGAAAGGGCCGCTAGTTCAAATCGGTGGGGGGTACTTTTGTAAAACACCCTACTTTTGGACAAGCGCGTCCCGATGTCATGGTTCACCCCCTCCCATCGCCTCCTTTTTGCCATTCGAAATCCCAGGCCGCCATAACCTCTCCTCTGCAGCCGCGAAACCCCACCCTCCTCCGTCCGCCACCTCACCGCTACCCAGTCGGAGCCTCTTCCCCGATGATGTCGTGCACTGCAACAGCTCGACGTCCCTCGTCCACCTCCCCGGATGAGGATCCGTCGTCCATCTCGTCGTCCCACCGGTTCAGCCGCCCCATCCTCCACCTCTAAGGAGCTGCTCCGACGATCGCCTCATCTATCGCGGCTGCTCCATCCGCACAGCGCCACCTTAACCTGCTCCACCGAAACCGCATCATCCTCACCGACTCCTCGGACGAAGCCGAGGCCTACTCGGCACCACCAAAGAGGTTGTACACTCATCACATCACACCTTCTCCTTAGCTTGACCTCCCGGCGCCGACGGTGCTCCATCCCGCACCCCCATGGAGCGGCTACCTTGAAGCCAGCACCGCGGGTGACATCTCCATGGCGGCTCTCCCCCAGTGCGAGGCCCCTTCGGCGGCGGCGTCCATACCAGCCGGGTCTGCTGCTGCTGCTCCGGCTCTCGCTCGCTCGCTCGCGTTGCTACTGTTGCTGCTCCAGCTCTCGCTCGCTTGCGCTACTGCTGCTGCTCTCCCCCTCACTCGTGCGGCTGCTCTGCTCCGATTTAGCTACACTTCAGTCGACTGAATCGACTTTTGGCTCAGTCGATTTTCAGGGGGTGGGGGGCTCGCCAAAGTTAAGGAAGAACCACCCGTAGCAGGGACGGGGGCTCGCCGGAGAGGTACCCCACTATCTATCTTAGGGTTCAGGGTGGGGGCGGGGGCCTATAGGGCTAGCCGGGGCAGCGGCGGGCCGACGGTGGGGAGTTGTTTCGGGGCGGCGAGGCGACGCTGGGGACGGCGGTTCAGCCGGTGGTGGCTGGTGGCTCAGGGGTGTTCAAGTTGAAGATGAACTGCATGCCCTCCCAAAACTACATTTCAAGTGCCTCTCTGCTACCATTGCGTTCAGTTTTGAACATTCAGATTCCATAGTAAATTTCAGTTTCGACAGTTAAGTTCAGAGTCAACAGTTTTTACCTCATCGGTTGTAGTCAGGTGGTTTTTGGTGATGTAAATTTTACATCTATTTTACATCATCTATTGGAGATGCTATTAGAATCCCACTTGAGATTGACGATGTCTATCTTGTGCAGCTTCATCCTTGACGTCTTACGGCTCACCGGGGCTGCTCCAACGACAGAATGATCCATCACAACAGAGCAGTGCCCTAGACGCCATTTACAGATTCCTCAGATCTTCCTCCACACCTCCGACAGCCACCTTTACCTCAACTGCTTCAGCGACCAACCCAATGATGCTGAGGTCGACACGGCTACGGCAAAGAGGATGTACACTTGTTGCATCACTTATTACTATACATTTCTGTCGATCCATTAGGGCTATTTTGGTTCGACGGAAAAACATAGCAATAGGGAATTTTCCAATGGCACTCTACTATTCAATTATTCATGCATTTTGTTGAAAGGAATGAAGCAGAACATCCACCTGGACCTACTTTTCAAAATCCTATGCATGAAAACAAGACCAAGTGCATTAGTGGAAGAATAACATTCTAACTGTACACGCTTTCATATGGTTTCACTTTATTTTGGCCATGTTTCTTTGCATTCCTCTACTCTTCCAATTCCTGTAAACCAAACACTCAAGTTGACAGAAATCATGTGTTTACAAATGCTCTGTTTACCATGTTCATTCCTATCCTATTCCGGTGTTTTTCCTATCCCTGTGCTTTTAGAATCATGCAAGCCAAATGAGCCCTTACAGAATTACTTCAGTTACAGTTAGGTGTCGAAGGGAACTTTGTTTGGTTTGTACTGCTCCTGCCGCGACGTCGTCCACCTCAACTGAGCTGCTCCATCCACAGAAACATCCACCAAACCATACATGACGACTCCTGACCGTCTTTCGCCGCCTCAGATCCCCTTCCCTGCCGCTGGCACCCACTGCAACGGCATCACCATCATCGACTCAGCAGATGAACCTGAGGGGTACACGAGTCCACAAGAGAGGTCGCACTCTTTGTTTCTGCTTATGTTATGCATTGCTTAAAATTACCTGCTACTTTATCAGCCTGTTCACCTCTTGGACTCCAAGTCAGGTCCAAATTAATGTTCAAACTTGAGTTCTAAATTAGTTGTGGGGCACATATCGAGGAAGTAATGAATAGTATCTCTATCTAATATCTGGTTCACCTAGGGTATGCCTATGTTGTTCATCTTGTGTGGGAAACAAATAGTAAAGCAATCATCATTTGTCTTTTTATTAAATGAAAGCAATCATCAGTCTGCTATCATTATTTTTGGACCCATCCACTGGTTGTTACCATCACTCCAAATTTCTGCATGCTCTCCTTACATAATCTCACCATATTTTTTTCGTATGCATGTCAGATATTGTACACAGTCATGCTGAACATGTAGAGAAAAAGAGAAGAGTTTTGCGCGGCAATACAATGTCATGCAGACATCGCTCCATGGTGGGTTCAATGGCAAACCCTCCCCCACCCCTCTCCAGATTGTAATCCATAGGAAGATATCTGTTCTGAGGCAGATTCAGACGCCGCTGACCACTCCTATTTACCCCCCAAGGTGTTTGCTCTACCTTGGCATGATGATGTTAGTTATATCATGCATATGTTGCCTTGTAGTGCCTACTTTTGACATCATATATGTCATCTGCTTAGTGTAGACATGTTCTGTAATGCCACTTGTTTAGTTTCTATATCATATATGGGAATTATGCAGTCTCTTGTCTTTTAGCCAGCCATAATATACGTGAAATGTGCAATGCCATCCTGTTTAACCATGCATCATATATTTGAATGATATCTTACCCATCCTTGTCTTCATTACATTTCCATTTGTCGACAATGTTCGTACATTAAACTACTCTTCGTATGAATAAGCCATTTGGGTGGCAGATTGAAAAATCTGGAGTGGAAACAAGGCCTTCAGAGCAGACAGTGCTACCTGTCGAAGCAGATCTGTTATTGGGCCTCGATAGCTCCTCGGAGATGGATTCAGAGACAGATGACCAGTCCTATTCCCCCACCGAGGTGTATGCTCTAACTTGGCACGGTTATACTGCTCATATCATGCATATGATGTCTTGCATTGCATAGTTTAGACATCATATACACAATATTCAACACCATGTTCTTAGTTCAGACATCATATCTAATGCCCTCTGTTTAGCATATAAATCACATATGTGAATTAAATTATGTGACCATGATTATTTAGATTACATGTAGGTGAATTATCTCATGCGATCCTGTTTAGTTATTCATCATATCTTTGAATTATGTTATGCTATGCTATCTAGTTTAGATAGACATCATATATGTGAAATTATGTCATGCTATCCGTTTTAGTTAAACAATATACATGTCAACTATTTCATGCCCTCTTTTTTCCACACTATCTATTGCATATGTCTCTCATACAATGTCTATACATTCAACTATGTTTCCTGTTTATCAGCCATTTGAATTGGAGCGGGTGATGCCAGCATCTAGCGGACTAAAAACACGGTCTTCAAATAAAACAGTGCTACCTCTTGGTGGAGATAGTACCACAGTTGTACATGCACGAGAACCAGCCCTACCACAGGTAACCCAAACTCTCGCAGATTGTAACCCTACTGCGATGGACAGAGAACCAGCTAAAATAGTGCTACCTCTTGGTGAAGATAGCACCCCGGTTGTACATGCACGAGAACCAGCCCTACCACACATAACCCAAACTCTCGCAGATTGTACCCCTACTACGTCGTATAGAGAACCAGCTTCACCCAATCTAACCCCAACCCCAGCAGATAGTAACCCAGTTCCTGTTGAAACAACACCATCTCCACCACAGAGCTCCCAAACAAGAGCAGTTAGTAAGGTAGCTCCAGTGCCCAAAGGGCCAGTACTACCACGGCGAACCCCGACTCCACCAGTTTAGTACGTCTATTCCTGTGGAGGAAGCACAACCAGCTAGTCATAGTTTAGCATCTATCGCATTTGATGTTGTTAAATCGTATGTGCGTATCTTCCCATCTTGGAAACATTATACTGAAGATGAAGGAAAATGCCAGTTGCAGGTGTTTGTCCAGGAGTTATGTGTAAGTAATGTTATTCATGGCAATTACTTTGCTTTGTCCCATACATCCTACCTCCATGATGGTTATAATACAACAAATTTTCCCATTTTTCCCTATAGACACTACAAGAAATATGTCAACTAGTGACCTTCTGTCAGTGACCCTGGAAGAATTGGTCATAGATCTATGACCATTTGATACCAATTGGTTAAAAGCTGTTCGGGGGGCTCCAAACCGTAAACCATTGCGACCATTTTGGTCAGAAAGGTCATAATTTCCTTACATGAAATGGTCATAAAGCAAACAGCGCTAGTCCGCTACCTTATTTCTAGTTGTTAACGACCAATATAGATGGTCATAGCCTTGTAAATTGTGGTGGGTTGCGATGACTAGGCGCCATCTCATCAGTTTTGCCTATGTGGCATGTCCATGTGTCAATTTTTGCCCTGGGTTGTGAAGCAACCTATATTTCTGTTATTCCAAAAATTCTCATAAATTTTTTGTATCATATCTTCATCAAATATGTCAAAAACCTTCCTTGCCTAGTTCCAAAATAATTCAACAATATTCATTTTCCTATTCTGTTCAGAGCAGCACTTTGTGAAGGAAGTACCACTTTGGCATGTCCAAGTAGTATCCATTTTCTATAGTGCTTTCCTATGCCCAAATAACCATACTCCGCCAAATGCCAGCTCAATCCATTCATTATTTTGAGCCGAGCTTCAACATTCATATTTATGTCCAGTGTGGTAGTTTGCAAAGCAAGTATCACCTAGGCTCCTCCTTTTGAGCTGAAAATTTGTGAAGACGGTCTTCTTAGTAACTGATCATTCTCAGCCAAAACTCACGCCCATTAGCCATGTACATTTCCCGTACCGCTAATCAAACACTTGGCTCCTAATTCATGTTTGAGCATCGATCGGTCTCCTCGTGAGAATATTATGTTGTAATTTTCTTCCTAGCACCTACCTGGGGAGTGCCCAACCCACTAGACATGCCTAGGCCGCCCAGAACACATGGCACCACCACGGTCACGCGGTGACCATGCGGCGGGCATACGAGTTTACGCGCTCTAGAGTTGGGGCCCTCGGCCACCGCCCAAACCTCGAGGTATCGCCACCAAACCATGTATTTATGATTAAATAGGTACTTATGTACCTAGAAATGATTTTTGGAAAAAATAAATAGCAAACTATGAGGCAGCTGCAGTTCAAATTTGACCCGCTTCCAGCTGAATCGGCGGAAATTTGTATTTTTCACAAGAGGTGGATCAAAACTTTTTACACCCAACCATTTTGTAAATTGTGCATTAAATATGTTCTAATATTTTATAAAATTGATTTGGTCCAATTTTGCAACAATTATTTGGGAGGCCATTCACAAAAAAACCTCCTTTTGGGCACTCAAAAAATGGAAAATGGTTTTTTCGTCCAAAGAAAATGAAAACTTCCTTAGGTAACATTGTTTGCCATTCCAATATGCACCCTTGTGCACAATATGAGATCATTTGAACAAACTATGCCATGAATGTGGCCATAAGATTGATCATTCGGCTTGAAAGCCATTGATCTCCACACGTGATAGCTCGTTTCTGAGAACACTTTTCAAAAATAATTTCCGTATTACAAGTTTGTTATTTTTCCTGGGAACTTGGCCACATATAATGACACAATGCGAAGGTTTCCCAATATTTTGATTTTTTTTGAATTTTTATGCCCGTTTCAAAATGCGGTCAAAACGGTGGGAATGACCGTTCCTAGCTAGTGGTTGAATCTTGAAATTTTTTTGGTGTTTCTATGATTAAATAGATACTTATGTACCTAGAAATGATTTTTAGAAAAAATAAATAGCAAACTATGACGCAGCTGCAGTTCAAATTTGACCCGCTTCCGACTGAATCGGCGAAAATTTGTCTTTTTCACGAGAGGTGGATCAAAACTTTTTACACCCAACCATTTGGTCAATTGTGCATTAAATATGGCCTAATATTTTAGAAAAATGATTTGGTCCAATTTTGCAACAAATATTTGGGAGGTCCTTCACAAAAAAACCTCCTTTTGGGCACTCGAAAAATGGAAAATGGTTTTTTCGTCCAAAGAAAATGAAAACTTCCTTAGACAACATTGTTTGCCATTCCAATATGCACCCTTGTGCACAATATGAGATCATTTGAACAAACTATGCCATGAATGTGGCCATAAGATTTATTATTTGGCTTGAAAGCCATTGATCTCCTTACGAGATAGCTCGTTTCTGAGAACACTTTTTTTAAAATAATTGTTGTATTACAAGTTTGTTATTTTTCCTGGGAACTTGGCCACATATAATGACACAATGCGAAGGTTTCCCAATTTTTTGATTTTTTTTGAATTTTTTATGCCCGTTTCAAATTCGGTCAAAATGGCGGGAATGACCGTTCCTAGCTAGTGGTTGAATCTTAAATTTTTTTTGGTGTTTCTCTGATTAAATAGATACTTACGTACCTAGAAATGATTTTTGGAAAAAATAAAGAGCAAACTACGAGGTAGCTGCAGTTCAAATTTGACGCGCTTCCAGCTGAATAGGTAGAAATTTATCTTTTTCACCAGAGGTGGGTCAAAACTTTTGACACCCAACCATTTGGTCAATTATGCATTAGATATGGCCTAGTATTTTATAAAATTTATTTGGTCAATTTTGCAACAACTATTTGTTAGGTCCTTCACAAAAAACTGGATTATGCCACTCCGAAAATAAACTTAAATTCTCATTGGTTGAAAGGTGTGTGCCACGGATCGATGACATGGCACACATCCATCCATCCATCCATCCATCCACATCCATCCATCCATCCATCCCACACCACGGTGACCTCCTCCCTCCGCTTCTTCATTCCTCCCAAACCCTAACTCCCACTCCCTCCCTTCCGCCGCCGCCACTCTAATCGAATCGATGGCGACGCCGAACTTCCTCCCTTCCCCCGCCGCCACTCCACTCCCAATCTAGATCCCCCTTGCAGCCGCCTCATTCTCTTCCACACCTCTCCCCTCGCCACCACCTCCCTCTCCGCCACCCACCTCTCCCCTCGCCGCCGGTCTGCCACATCCGGCAACGTCGAGGCGAGCGGGCGCTGGATCCTGCACCGGCGTCGCCCCTCCATCAGCAACTCGAACTGGGGGGCGGCGGCGCCCTGGCTTCCCCCAACCCCACGGCATAGGCCTGAGCCACCCGCTGGCCTCGGCTGGGTCCCGGACAAGAAGCCGCGCGGGATGGTGCTGATGGCGCTGCGGCCGCGGCCCCCGACCATCCTGCCGGCGCTACGGGCCCCGTGGGAGGGAAGGAGGAGTGGAATGGTGAGGCGAGGCAAAGGAGGCAGCGGGGCTGGCGTCGGGGACGTGGTGCGGGCGGTGTGGCGCAGGGGTTGGCGCGGCTGCGGCTCCTGGTCGTCTCCGTCGTGGCCTGGGTGCTGCTCCTCCTTGCCTTCCACCTCTGGTCCTGCGCCCCCCTTCGCCTACTTCCTCTCAGGTCACTCCCTCGCCCCCTCCTCTCCTGCCTGTCCCGCCCGACCGACCAGTGGCGGTGTCGCTCGTGCTTCCTGCTTCCAGTTTGCTCTTAGTCCATCGACTGATTAGTCGTTCTATGATGCTTGCTACCCTGTCCGCGCGCATTGACCTGCTGGGATGAGAGAATCCAGTGTGGGATTTTAATCATAGTGCATCAATCTCGCATGTCCAGAACAGGGATGGGGTTGCCTTATTGAGCGATCACGGCGACGAACCTGTGTGTTTCTCTAGCATGTGCATAGGTGGCTTTGGCTTATCGATTGCAAGTTTCAGGGGATTTCAGACTCTGTCTAAAACTTGCAGCTAATTAACTAACTGATGCATCTCCTTGGCAATTGGCATGCTGTGCATTAGCTTCTTTAGTTACGATGCACTATAGTAACAAGAGTAGCTTGTTTTAATGCTTGCTGCTGCTGCAAAACTACCCTTCGATATGAAATTAGTTTGCTGGGGAACCTTTGTAGATTGCGGGGCATAGGGGATTGGAGTCGGGCCTGCCAGGGAACAGCTCTAGATCCTCTTTGTCGTTGAACTTTAGTTTCCTCTTGTCCGAGATGTGCATGTCTTTGGCTCATGTGTGGATAGTAATTTATCAATGAGCTGGAGACCGTAACAGTGTAGACTGGCGCTGGTTTTGTTTAACTTGGACAGTTTTGTGTTTAAGACTGTTAGTCCAGGGTCTGTATAGTTGTAGAATGGAGATATTTGATGTCAGAACATTTCATTTACAAGGTCAAATTTATACTTTCTATAGGCTGATCAGTTTGTTACTTAATGTTCGTGCAATATCGGTGACAACAAGAAGGCCTGGAAGACCGAACACTGCAGGTATGTGTAGTCGATGCCAAGCTTTCTAATATTGTTAGTCTACCAGATAATTTCTGATATTGCCTTTTGGTGATTACAGGGCACTGAAGATAAAGCTTACAAAAAGAAATAAAGATGGCCATGTTCTCACATACTCATGGATTTCATTTACATCAACTTCTCAAGAGAGGAGTATTCCTTTTTAGTAGTCTCAGTTTAAAGTAAATTAAATGAAAGGGTGCACTGTTCGTTTTTGCACTTGCATGCATGGCTCCAAAATATCTGAATTGGGTCCAAACCAAACCATGCATCAGGTCTAGAGCTTTTATAACGGGCGAGAGTTGGAGTTCGTATATATTTCTCCAAAAATTATACTCTCACTGTGTAGAATCTTTTGGGCCTGAATCATTGGTTGAGTTTAGGTCAAAAGCATCTGTATGCCAATAGTTTTGATGTTGTTTTGTGCTATACTTCAGGGAACAGTTAACTCATTAATTAAGATGCTGAGGTACTATCAAATAGATCTGTTCACACACATACTTTAGTAACCAGCTCCATTAATCATCTGATCAGCTATGTAAACTAATCACTGAACCTGGAAATTATGTGCTTTGATAGAACACGGAAACTAATCAAATGCAGAAGAGTTGTTTCAGTTTGACTTCTGTTTGAAATGTTGCAACTTCAGAATTCTAGGAACTTTCCATAAAGTTTGCATCAGTTTAGTGGGTTCACCTATATTATGTTGTTGGAAGCTAGTTCATGATGAACTGATTTAACTCTCTACTGGAATATTAGTGTTTTTATGGGAGGAATATAGTGTATTAGATGATGTAAATTTGTTTGAGTTCAGACCTATGCGAACCTATGCTTCCTCCACTGTTTTGTAGAGTTGGCTAATTTTAGATGCTGCATAATAACCTTTAAGGTTGTGGCCAATTTTAGATGCTGCATAATAATCTTTGTACTGCATAATAAAAAATTGCAGTACCGAAGATGAATGGTCGATTAGTTTTAGCTTCAAGCCATTTTAGTATATTCTTTGTACATGTGGCCTGTGGCTATAACTAGTTTGCTGTAGTTCATCCGTGATGTCCGGTAGCTATGAGATCCGAGGGATGCCGACCATTCGAGCCACGTAACTTATTCAGCTTTCACTCTATAATCTTGCTAATTTAAAGTCAGTGGGGGGCTTTCCCCCACTATTCATAGTTCCTAAAAAACTTAATTCAGCTTTGGCCATCCTCATTTGCTATGCTAGATATAATGTAAACTCTCTTCAGAATTTGATTTGTACCAGTTTGACTTTCCTAAGTTTCTTTTCTTGTTACCAGAGCTTACACTATCTTTCTATAGGCGCCACCAGATTCGAGGGTGGAGCCCGAGCCTCCACTGGAGCATGGATCAGCCGTGCAAGATGTGGAGCTCCGCATGGATCACGACTTGGTCATCGTGGGGGCCTGGACCATCAAGCTCGCGGGCGAGATGGATGGCCTCAGCAATGGAGGCGCGCGTGAGATCCTAGGGTTGACAAATCTACGAGGCGCCATATCTTCCCTCGGGGTCGCCTGCTGTAGACATACTTTCACTGGATCTCCCCCCTCTCTCTCTCTGCGTGTTTTTCTGTCAATAGCTAGTAGCATAAGTTAGAGCTGGCTATACCTAGAACTTAGGGCCTGTTCGGAGTCCCTCCGCTCCCGGAGCAGCAGTTCAGATTTGTGGAGCCGGGAAACAGGTACTCCACAGATCCTTGGATTTGGCGGAGGTGGTGCTTTCCTGAACAGCTCCTTAATCTGTATTTATTCAACTAGATCAAGTACAATTACATTAATTCGTAATATGCTATTAATATATCTCCTAGTCATAAATTTCCTGAAGTAGTGCATGTATATATTTAGGTGCTGGTTAATTAGAAAGTGGATGTGATTTCTAACTTGATTGTTGTAGGCTACAAGATATATCTCTGTTGGTTCATCTTGCTGTAGAATATGCCCCTGCTCATTCATTTATGTGTATTGCTATTTACCTCTGGTGACATGTTATGCACTCATCTATATGTTTATATTTTGAGCAGCTGGGTACAACTACAGCTGTAGAAATTTGGAGGTCGTTTGATGCCCCAACGGTTAACATGGCCAAAGAAAAGTAGCCTACGGATGGCTCCTCCCACCTCTCCTCCCACCGGCGTCCTAGGTTCTCCGGCGATCTCCCTCTCCAACCAATAAATCTTGGTCCTTCTCCATGCATCATCTCCGGCGTCCTCTCATCTCTCTCCCTATACCCATCTCCCATGGGTCATCATGGAGGATCAACTCTAGATCTGGATTTTTCTAAAGGAATGGCTTTTGCGAAGGACGTTTTTAGATCTTGTGGGAAATGCATTCATCCCGTGGACGACACAGGCCATTTTATTATGGTCGTGTCTTTTAGCAGGCACACTTTTCGTCTTGATGATGATTCAGTGGCGGCGGCTTTGGAATCTGCAATTGGAGGATCTGCAATTGATTTGTCTGTTCAACTCATTAAAGACAAGGTATTCTCATTTATTGTCTCGTGCAATTGTGTTGGCCTTCTTGTTCTTCAATTGAGATCTTTTGCGTGCCTACAATTCAAATGTTTCTTCCATCTTTGGGGCAATGGTGGCCCTAATTGGATACGTGAGTTTCTAATTTGGAAGAAGGAATGTGATGCTGAGTGGATATTAATCAGTCCCTCTAAGAGGCGTGCTTCTCTTGGTTTGATCGTGATGCACAAACCACCATCCAAGTCTGCTTTGCGTTCGGGTTCTGAATCTAAAAAGAAAATTTCGTTTGCAACGTTTCAACAATACAATGTTTGCAAGGGGTATAGTTATCCCGCCTCGCCTGGTATGGTTGATGATGTTGTTCATGCTGGGTATACTGTTCTTCCTCGTGAACAAGTAATTTTGCCTCCGCCGATGGTGACTGATCTCTGATGGACGGTGGCCAAGCCACCCATCACTTTCGAAACAGTTAACATCCGTGAGATTTCTTTGGCAGGGTTTTCTGTGGCAGCGCAAACCACTCTCGATGTCAATCTGCATGTGCATGGGGATGAGCTGGTTGAACCAGCTCCGATTCTGGCCCAACATGCTTCCCCGGCCCAATCAACAGACCCAGTGATTCCCATGGCCCAGGTTGTTTCCCCGGCCCTATCAAACATGGATTTGTCTGATATATCTCCATCTGGTTTTGGCAACGAGGCGAATATTGATTTGCAACCAACAGATTTATCTGGAGACTCTGCTGATTTAAATGAATTCATTGATGACATGGTTTTTAATGTGTGGAAATGTCAGAATTGCTTATCCATGGATCATTTAACCACAGCGTGCACTAGCAGGGTCCGTTGCCGTAGATGCTTTCGGTTGGGGCACAGGGCAAAGGGCTGTTCGGATTCTACTCCTTCACCAACTTACAAGTGGATCCCATGGATCAAATCGGGCGATTCCAGCCGCTCAACAGGTTTTTCTACGCTGGACGCCTCGATTCCCTCCATAGCTAGTCCCGCTAGGTCTCTGCCCAGTCCCGTCGAGCCTGCCACCCCATCTATTCCACCTCTACCTGCAGAGCCACCACCCATAACGCCTCAACCTCCCTCCTCGCTGTCGACATCGCCTCCTCCGCCTCATCCATCGCACACTGCATCGCCTCCCTACTGCGCCACTTCTGATCGGCGCTTCTCTTCTTCGGCACCGGCAATGGCGACCTTTGCGTTGGACCCCGTGGAGTTTGTCCCGCAAGGCTTCGACATCATCGACGGTGGTGAGGTGCGCCTGCCCCGTACCTTCTTCGCGCCTGCGGTGGCTCCATATCAGCAGCATGAGGACTATGCCATCGCCATCGTCGAGCCGGCTCCTCTACCCAAAGAAATCGCCATCTTTCGAAACATGGTCAGTAATTTTGTTGTCAATGATTTGGGAAGAGCGGTTTTGGATGCCCAACCTTGGATACAAGGAGTTGGGCTTTTCCGTTTCCATAGTGCCTTGGCTTGTCAAGCTCTTGTGGATCATCCACCTTTCAATCTGGGCAATGATAGATTTGTTAGGTTGATCCCGCATGACGAGGGAGTAAATTACAGAGCAACGCAGGGTTTTTGCCGTGGATGGGTTATGTTGCTCGGTGTTCCACTGGATTATAGGCGCACACAGCACTTTGCGGACGTAATTAGCACCTTTGGTAGCTTTCATCATTGGCATCAAGATGATCCCATGCTTGTCCGCTTGCTCGCTTATGTGTCTTTCCCGGCGCCGACTTTGGTTCCTCGCACTGTGACTTACAGAGAGTATGCAGACTTTGGTGGTGCTAGGATCTCTTGGTCTGCACCTATGTACATCCTGTCAGCGGATTTTGCAGACATTCTAAAAGCAGATGAAGACCCCATGCCCTTCAATGGCACTCCGCACCCCCTCCCTGGCAATTTACACTCTGAGAACCACAATTGGGTTATGCCAGAATTCCCTGAGCTGGGTTGGAATGATGTGCCACAGCCAGTCAATGAGCAGCAAAACAATGATGTGGTTCATGAAGATGTGCATCATCAGGAAGTTCAGGTGATTCAGTCCTAGGAGTCCATTGTTCTGCAACCTTCAGATGATTCAGTTAACAATGTTGACAATGCTGCTGAGGTGGCTCTCTTCCAGCCCCCAATGGGACCACAGCAACCTCCTCTCATGATTGGGCAAGTTCTCACCATCTATGGACCAGTTTTGCCAACTGTGATGCAGTGGCAGCGTTCTTTTGAGAAGATGTTGCCGTTTATATGGTCTTCAAACATTCCCCAGTTTGTTTTCAAGTCTGACATAGGTGCTATACTCAACAAGCACTCCTATGAAGCTCTTTGCAGTGGCCCAGTTTCCACTCTTAAGCTCCTGCCTGCACCTGACTCCTCGATCAGCTCTGCTCCGGATGTGCCAAATGCTACTGTTGAAAGGCCAGTTGCTCGAGCTCTCTGCTTTGATGATCTGGATGATCCAGTTTCTGAAACCTTTCAATTTTCTGTTGTGCCTGAGGTACCTCTGAAGCGAGCAAGGAAGTCTCAAGCCTCAAGAATTATTGTTTATACTGAGGTTCGGCGCAGTGCACGTCTGAGCGCTCTCCATGATGGCTACCGCAAAGTTTCTCCCAAGAAGTCTCATACTTTGAAGAAGCGCAAGGCCAACAACTCCCAGTCTGAAAACAATTCTTCTGTGCCACCACCAACTGCTATTGCAGATCTCCAACGCATTGGCGCCCGTCTCCGCATTGCACCTGAGAAGATCTCTACGGATAAGCTTGTTGCTGATCTGGCCAAGTCCAGCAGCAGCCGGGGTTCTGATGATTAGTTACTTCCTGCAGGGTTCTGGTCTATGGCGTAATCGCCATTTATCTTTCTTTTCTTGTTGAGAACTATGTTATGCTTGTCTGCTATGTGGGTCGGTGTAGGTCATTGCGTGGCCTACTTACTATGCTTTTACTTTTGGTTTGTAATGAATCATACAAGATTTAAGGAGTGGAAGGTGCTATGTTGGAATGTTCGTGGCCTCAATACTGAAGCACGTCAGCTTGCAGTTAGACAGAAGATCGATGAAAGTGGTTGTTCTGTTGTCTGTCTTCAGGAAACTAAATGCATGCAAATGGATCAGCGATTCATTAGGAAGTTTTGCCTGAGGCGCTTTGATAAAAAATTTTTACGTACCTTTGGCTGGTGCGTCGGCTGGGATGGTGGTCGTTTGGAATTCATCCTTTTTCATAGGTTCTTTAATCGAGTCCAAATCCTATGGGATAATTGCGGAGTTTAAATCCAAACATACCTCAGAAACTTGGTCTCTAGTCTCTGTTTATGGCCCGTGTCAAGGCCCTGCCCGTGATGAATTTGTTCAATGGTTATATTATCTCGATATTCGGTTCGGTCAGAACTGGCTGCTTTTGGGTGATTTCAACTTTATGAGATCGTTGGAGAACCGCAATCTTCCGGGAGGTGATGTTAAAGATATCTTCTTGTTTAATGAGATAATTGGTCATTTGGGACTTGTTGAGTTGCCAATCAAGGGGCGTCAATATACTTGGTCGAATATGCAAACCTCACCGCTTCTAGAACAGGTAGATTGGTTTTTTACTTCAGTTACTTGGACATCAGACCACCCCAACACAATGGTTTTCCCACTTGCACGCACTGCCTCCGACCATGTGTCGTGTGTGGTCTCAATTGCCACTTGTATCCCCAAGGCAAAGGTTTTCCGCTTTGAGAATTATTGGGTGGATTTGCCCGGGTTTGTTGACTGTGTTGCTGAAGTTTGGAATAGGCCAGTGGTAAAATCATCGATTGCATTAACAATTTCAGCTAAGTTTAAGAACCTCCGATATGCTCTCAAGAAATGGCATTTATACCTGTCCACAGTCAAAGCTTTAATTGCCGATTGTAATAAAGTGATTATTTTCCTAGATAATCTATAGGAAATTAGGCCTTTGAGTTGGCCGGAGTTCAATTTTCGTAGAATTGTTAAATTGCATCTTGAGGATATCTTACATTGGCAATTTATCTATTGGAAGCAGCGTTGCACGATCAGAAACATAAAAGTTGGAGAAGAAAATTCAAAAAAAATTCATGCCATGGCTACGGAAAGATTCCATAGGAATACTATCTCCTCGATCAAGTATGTGGAGGGGGATGTGGTCACGGACCATCAACAGTTGGCGGGAATGTTCTGGGCTGATTTTAATCAGCGAATGGGCCAATCAAAAGGCATTCAGATGGGTTTTGATCTAGACACATTAATTACCCGAATTGATGGGCTAGAGGAGTTGTCTTTACCATTCATAGATTCTGAGGTGGATACGGTAATTAAGAATATGCCTACTGATCGTGCTCCCGGACCAGACGGCTTTACTGGGCTTTTCTTAAAGAAATGCTGACCTATTTTGAAGGAGGACTTTATGAAACTTGTGCAAGAATTCTATGAGGGAAAATGTAATTTGGAGTGTCTCAACACATCTCTTATCACCCTCATTCCGAAGAAGCTAAGCCCTGAATGTGTTGGCGATTTTAGGCCCATATCTTTGACTAATACTTGTTTAAAGTTCTTAACCAAGCTTTTGGCAAATCGTCTTCAGGGTGTGATCCTGAAATGTATGCACCGCAACCAATATGGGTTTCTACGGTGTCGATCCATACAGGACTGTCTGGCGTGGTGTTTTGAATACATTCACCAATGCAAAGCTTCCAAGAGGCCTATCATTCTTCTTAAACTTGACTTCACAAAGGCGTTTGACACCATTGAGCATGAGCTGATTCTTAGGATTTTGAAATGTAAGGGATTTGATTATCGTTGGACAAGTTGGTAAAACAACATTCTGTCTACAGGCTCCTCTTCGGTTCTTTTGAATGGAGTGCCTGGTAACCACTTTGTGTGTCGATCAGGTGTTCACCAAGGTGATCCGCTATCTCCCTTGCTCTTTGTGATCGCGGTGGATTTACTTCAGTCGGTTGTAAATGAGATGTGCTCCAGGAATATTCTCACCTTGCCAATCCCAACTACATCGATGGACTATCCGATAGTACAGTATGCCAACGATACACTCATCGTTCTTCCTGCTATGGATAGCCAGCTCATTGCATTCAAAGAAATGCTTGAAGTCTTTGCCAAATCAACCGGACTAAGGGTGAATTTTAGTAAGTCCTCTTTGATACCCATCAATATGACTGATGACGAGGGCACGCGTGTTGCTGCCTTGCTTGGATGTGATGTTGGTTCCATGCCATTCACTTACCTGGGCCTACCAATGGGTACTTCCCGGCCAACAATTTATGATCTGTTGCCTCTGGTGGATCGTATTGAGAGACGATTATCTGCATCCTCTTGTCTCTTGAATCAAGGAAGCCGGCTCCAACTTTTACAGTCTGTCCTTACTTCTATGCCAATATATTTCTTGTGCACCCTTTCGCTACCGCAGGGTATCTTGAAGCAGATTGAGCAGATTATGCAGCAATGCTTCTGGAGAGGGAACATGGATACGCCCCGGCAATCTTTGGCGGCTTGGGACTTGGTATGTCATCCAAAATCTTTTGGTGGTCTGGGAGTTATGGACTTGAGCGTTCAAAACGATGCATTGCTCATCAAACATCTTTTTAAATTCTTCAATAAGATGGACGTACCATCGGTATCTCTTATTTGGGACACTTATTACGCCTCTGCGCCCCCCAAGTCACGCAAACCTGCGGTTCTTTCTGGTGGAGAGATGTTTTCAAGCTGTATGATAAGTATTGCAAGTTGGCAGTTCCACTAGTTCGGTCGGGGGATACGGTGATCTTCTGGCTTGACCGTTGGCAACTTGGCAACAATACGGTTAGCATGCAACATCAGTTTTCGAGGCTCCACTCCTTTGTGATCAACGACACTCTAACAGTCAAGGATATTCTGGACCTACCAGACCCAACTGACAATCTCCATCTGCCACTGTCTGCTCAGGCCTTTGAGGAGTTTAATCAACTTCAGGCATTGCTCACTATGGTTAATCTTCAAGATGTGCAAAATGATGTCTGGAAATGGCCTTCCAAGTCTGGGGACTACCAGTCCAGGATTTATTACTTGTCATGCTTTTCGGACACAGTGGTTGATCCCATATTCAGGTGGATTTGGAAATGTTCTTGTACCCTCAAGTTTAAGGTTTTTGGGTGGCTCCTTTTGAAGGATTGCCTAAACACTAGAGACATGATGCAGCGGCGGCATTGGATTATCCAGGATGACACTTGTGTTCTATGTCACTTGGCATCACATGAGGACAGAACCCATCTCTTCTTCGCTTGCAATTTTAGCTAGTGTGTCTGGAACTACCTGGGTATTTCATGGAATCCTTAACCAAACCAGACCACTTATGACATGGCTTCTGATGCTAGGAGGGATTTTGGACATCCTTTTTTCTCTGAGATAGTGTTCATTGCCACTTGGAGTATTTGGACACAAAGAAATGGGAAGATCTTCAGGAATGAATCACCTTCTTTCAGGGCATGGAGGAGGAATTTTTTGCATGACATTTCTCTTTTAGCACATAGAATCAAATGTAAATATAGGAATAGTCTAATCTCTTGGATAGCTTCCTTACCCTAATAATTTCTTTTGTAAGTATTACTCTCTCCTCCTCTCTCTTAACTTTGTAACTTTGTACACTTTGGCTCTATGGTTTAATAAAAGACTGTGAGGCTGTTGCCTTGCAGTACATAGTCAAAAAAACTACAGTTGTAGAATCATCTAGCCAATTTTTGGGAGGATGGAATAAAAGATTAGATAACCCATGCTTTTGAAATCATGGTATGCTTCACAAGCTTGTAAGGTGTTTTCTATTTTCAAGCGACTTTACATCAAGTTACTGTTTCTTAACAGAAATTCTAGACTCTGCAGCTTTTTATTGTTCTCTCCACTTATTTGTACAGCCAAGGATGCTTACTTAACTATATAGCTCTTTATTGTTCTTTTCCAGGTATTCTATTTATGCTCCATTCTGAAATCTATTGTGCACTGCCAAGTCCATGAGGCGAAGCGCTCACTGCTCGACTATTTCTTTACCGAACTGGGAGCAACAAAGGCAAGATATTCGAAATAAGCTAAAGTCCTTTCGATTCTTGATTTCTAGCATACACATGCAGCCTGATTGGTGATGTTACTGTAGATATGATGTAGGTTCAATGCTTACAATTTTTTGATGTGATGCATGTTACCTTTTGAAATATGAAGATGCATGTAAGCACAGTTGCTAGCAATCTGGCATATCATAACAGTCTTACCCTTGTTCTGTCACTAGCATACACTACAGTTTTAGATAAAAGGGGGGCATATCATTTGCTCCATAAAATGGATTGTTTATTAATTTATTTGGACTTGCACACATTACGTAAGGAAGGATCGCCAATCTGGGTGTCCAAATGATAGTAAAACCTAGGGCTCTTGCACGGTTCTTGGATTTATTTTTAGCATATATTACCCATATTGAGACTGAACATGTGGCTTTTTTCTCATCTACAGGAGAGTTATGTGCTGATTTTTTTGAAGAAGCTGGAAGTCCAAGTCAACGACTTGCTTTATATGTTCGTTGTAATGCCGTATTTTCTGAGAATTTCGATGTATTGTTGATCTGGCTGAGAATTTGGTGTATATTTGCTTGCTGAACTTATTATTCAAATGCTAGGATATATGTACAAATCCTTGGAATATTATTCTATGTTTACTTGAAATGTATTCTTGGATTGAAAGTGGTCAAAAAGAGAATATATTGGTATTGAATTTGGGTTGATTCTATGTCTGTGCTGTAAATTGTATTTGAAATAAAGAGGCGTGGCCCAAATTAAAAACTGGCCGAAATGTCTATTGGACCAAATGAAAAACTGGTCGAAATGGCTACAACCCAAAAAAATTGGATCTCAAAGAGGCCAGGGCCCAAAAAATGGATCGCAAAAAGGCCAAGGCCCCAAAATTAAATGCACTATAAAAATCGTGAGGCCCAAATTTAAAATGGACCGCAAAATGCCCAAAGCAATTGACCAAAATTGGCAGGAAAAAATCATAAATGGGCTGAATTAATGGGCTCGGCCCATGTAAAACACCGAACTGGACCGGGCTGATTCTTGTGCCACATCAGATTGCCACGTCGGATGCCTACGTGGCCTGGGGAGGCTGCTAGTGACCAAAACAAAATAGTAGGCATATTTTGGTCGTAAACGTCTACGACCTTCTCACAGAGAAGGTCGTTAATTTCAGTTTATGACCGCCAACTTTTGACCTTCTATTTTTGGTCACAAAAAGGTCGCAAATGAAAAACAATGACCTTTCAGTGACCAATAGTCAAGGTCACAAGTTGACATATTTCTTGTAGTGAGAGAAGGACCGATTTGGAAACTTAGGATGAGGTAACCTGTGATAATACCTCTGCTATCTTCAAGAATGCTTGGTGCTAGTATCGGAATTACCTGAAGAAAACGTACTTCACCGGAAAAGAAACCCATCAAATTCCCTTACATTCTCCTCAGGCACATTTACTGGACGATGACTGGGAACGCCTTATTCTGTACTGGTCCCGAACCAAGAATGTGGTAAGGTCTATGAGCTCATTTTCTATTTTTAAGTACTATATTCTTGCGTCTTACTATACTCTGTTCATGTAGAACAAGTGCCTAAACCTGATGAACAACTGTTCTAATTTAAGATTCCATTGCTATCATAGTTCAAAAAGCGCTAGGCATTAATTGTGCGTTTTTCCACCGCCTTGCACTTTACTGACCAAAGCGCATGCTTATGCGCAGTTATGCACAGAATAAACGTAGTTATGCGCAATGCGTTTCGCCAAGCCTAGAGCCTAGGCGCACCTTTTTTAACTATGATTGCTATCGTGCATACTGATTTGCTCTTATATCACTGTATTTACTCGTACAAAATTATTTTTAAATTGAAGGATCTAATGGAAACTCCAATGGCACAGCAGGTATGTTCACACGTGTTTCTTTAACAGGCTTGCTCTTATCAATAGCTCTGTTGATTTCAATTTCAATTGTGTATACAGTTGACTTCTCATATCATGCACAAGCATAACTACAGAGCCAATAGTGTTGGTGTACATGTAGACCCGTGGTACCCATCTGAAATCTTGTTGTGCCATGTAGTTTCCCACGCTTTGTATTCTTTCACTGTTGCTTTGTCTTGAACTGATATGATTTGAACCGTGTCTCTGTTTTGATTTGGCAAGACAATGCAGTGACCATTGGACATAGATATATGTTTGTTTGATGCTTTTATTATGTACTAGTACTTGGCAATAGAAGACTTGGTAGTTTAATCTTGTCCACCTTACTAATGAATTGGTTCACCGAAATGAGATTCATATACTAGTACATGCTAAACCTGTTATGTGTCTGCTTGTTTCTTCTTTTAGAATGCTGACAAAATATTGGGGAAGAGTGCGTTATTAAGCAATGGTAAAGGAAGTAATGCAGATAAAACAGCTAAGGAAGACTATGTCGAAGACAGTGAGACAACCCCAAAGTCCTGTCTTGGTTTAGTGTTCGAGTTACTGGCCACTACCACTTGCACAAGCTATTCAAACTCACTATCTGAATCAGTTCGGTTTCTTGAGTCTCAACTACAAGCTGAAAGACATCGATCAACTGTGCTGCGACAAGAAGTGGAAGGACTACGGAAGTCCCTGGAGCATTCAGATGCATACTTTCTGGTGCAACAGCAAGCGTTGGAGGATTTTAGCGCCAAACAGGACCAAGCTAATAAGCTTGCTAAGCTTATTGCCAACATGGTGGATAACACATTTCTTGAGCTCTTCTGAAGTTGTTTCAGTTATGCTCTTGTTTTGTTGCCGGGTTTATTTGCACCGGTGGCCAATTTTGACGGCCAGTGTATGTAATATGCTGCTTTGTTCCCTATATTTGCACTGGTGGCGAACTTTGATGCCCAGTGGATGTAATATGTGTAATATCGGTAATAGGCTAGCGTTAATTGCTTGCTTATTTATTTCCTGATTGTCTTGTTTAGTTGTTTGCTTGTAGTCACTGCAGTTCTTTTTCTGTGTTTTTCTAGTGGCCACAATAACCTATTTTTGGAAACTAGGCCAAAATAATCATGGCAACACATGGACTTTTGTAACCATGGGCCTCCTGCGGGCCGTATGATCCATGGGCCTTCTACGGGCCATAGGATCCATTGGCCTTCTATACGGGCCGTAGGATCCATGGGCCTTCTACGTGTCGTACGATCCATGGGCCTTTTACGGGCCGTAGGATCCATCGGCCTTCTACGGGGCGTATCATCATTTCGCTAATCATGGGTTGTACTATTCATGGACAATAACGGGCCACTAATAGGCCGTATTTGATAACTCTATGAAAACAGCCCAACGGGTTTTTTCGACATGAAAACGGCCCAACGTATTAATGGGCCACAAACGGGGCGACTGTAACCACGGGCTGAGTTTGGCCAACAAGCAGAAAATGACAATAACGGGATGTAAGTAACCTTGCTGGAAATGAGCCCAAGAATAAATGGGCCCTGAGATGGCCGAAAGATAACATGGGCTGGAAACAGCCCAACGGAATAATGGGCCATTAATGGGTATAAAGTGATACACTGTTCATTACGGGCCAGTTTTACCACGGGTCGTTAAGGGGCCGAGGGTTACTAAGGGCCTCATATGGGCCGAAAGACGTCATGGGCCATACATGGGCCGGAAGTTAAAATGGGCTAGAATTATATTGGACGGCCCAGATGATGCTACTGGGCCTAATTCGGATAGGTCGTAAACGGGCCCTGGGATAGCGGGTTGTAAATGGGCTATATGCGAACAGGTCGTTAATAGGCTTGCCGTGGGCCGGCCCACCACCTTTTGACCAAGTCAAATGGGCCGGCCTTTTCACAGGAATGGACCTCTGTTGGGCCGTGCCACGTGTCGACGTATCATAGGCGCTTTGGGTCCAATGAGTGGATGACATTTGTCCCAACGGTGAGCTGACACGTGTTTCCTCCAGCCAATGATGATTTTACACGTGGAAAATCCCCATTGGTCGGGGCTGTTAACGGGTTATCGGATCCAAAACCGGACCCGATAGCTTAACGGCGTTCCGTTACAGTGGATGCCACGTGTCGGTCACCCTTGATGAAAGCACTTCTGTGACATGCGATTTATCGTCATGGAAGTGGACACTTCTGTGATGATAATTTTGGTAATGTCATGGAACACTTCTACGACAGCACATGTATGACTATCTTGATTCTGCCATAAATTTGTCATGGATGTACATGCATGACAGAAAACGTGACCTACTGTGACAAACACGTATCATCACGGAAGTGTATTTTTTTAGTGCTAGCTCCAGTTCATCGATATAATGTAGGCATGTATTCCGTAAATAGTCATACGTGCTTTATTATAAGAACTTGCATGACATCTTTTGTCCTACCCTCCTGTGGTAGCGGGGTCCATATTGGAAACTAAGGGATATTAAGGCCTCCTTTTAATAGAGAACCAGAACAAAGCATTAACACATAGTGAATATATGAACTCCTCAAACTACGGTCATCACTGGGAGTGGGCCCGGTTGTTGTCACTCCGGGGTTGCCGGATCATAACCATAGTAGGTGACTATAACTTGCAAGATCATATCTAAAACATGGATATAATGATGAATTCATAAATGGTTCAAATCTGAAATCATGGCACCCGGGCCCAAAGTGACAAGCATTAAGCATGGCAAAGTCATAGCAACATCAATATAAGAACATATTGGATACTAGGGATCATGCCCTAACAAAACTAAATCGATTACATGATGAATCTCTTCCAATTCCTCACCAACCAACGAGCCTACGAAGGAATTACTCACTCCCAGTGGGGAGCATCATGGAATTGCCGATGGAGACTGGTTGGTGATGACGAAGAATGAAGATCCCCCTCTCTGGAGCCCCAAATGGACTCCAGATCTGCCCTCCCGAGGAAGAACAGGGCTTGGCGGCGGTGTTGTCTCGTGGATCGCGATAATTCTTTCTCCTTGATTTTTTCTGGAATAATGTGAATTTATAGTATCAGGGGGTCATCAGCGGGGCCACCAGGTGGGTACAACCCACCTAGGCGCACCAGGAGAGGGGGGCACGCTCTGGTGGGTTGTGCCCACCCAGGGGCCCCGCTCCAATGGGTCTTGGCTCCAGAAATTCTTATTATTGGTATAAAAAATACTCAAAAAGTTTCATTCCATTCTCAGAACTTTTATTTCTGCACAAAAACAACACCATGGTAGTTTTGCTGAAAACAGCGTTAGTCCGGGGTTAGTTTCATTCAAATCGTGCAAATTAGAGTCCAAAACAAGAGGAAAAGCGTGAGAAAAAGTAGATACGTTGGAAACATATCAACTCCCCCAAGCTTAAACCTTTGCTTGTCCTCAAGCAATTCAGTTGATAAATTGAAAGTGACAAAGAAAAACTTTTACGAACTCTTTTGCTCTTGTTCGCATAAATAAGCTTAAACAACACCCAGGGTTTCAGCCAGCATTATAACTAACCATGTTGACTATAACTCTTAAAGATTATAATGATTCATATCAATGACATAATCAGCTAGTGAGAAATAATAAGATATCTCAAACATCAACACGTTGTCAAAACAACCATGATATAAAATGACAATAATGGTATCTCTCTAGCCCTTTCTGAGACCGCAAAACATAAATGCAGAGCACCTCCGAAGTTCAAGAAGCGACTAAACATTGTAATTCATGGTAGAAAAGATCCAGTCATGATGCACCCAACATTAGCTATACATGATACTTCCATTTTTCATCATGCTTTTATATCGATATTTATTGCATTATGGGCTGTTATTAAACATAATGTCACGATACTTATGCCTATTCTCTCTTATTTTACAAGGTTTCCATGAAGAGGGAGAATGCCGGCAGCTGGAATTCTGGGCTGGAAATGGAGTAAATATTACAGACCTATTCTGCATAACTCCAAAAGTCCTGAAACTCCACGGAAGTCAGTTTTAGAATATATAAAAAATATTGGGCGAAGAAAGCACCAAAGGGGGTCCACCCACCATCCACGAGGGTGGGGGGCGCGCCCTACGCCCCTGGGCATGCCCGCCTATCTCATGGGCCCCCTGGCAGGCCTCCGGTGCCCATCTTTGGCTGTATGAAGTATTTTGCCCTGGAAAAAAATCATAAGCAAGCATTCAGGTCGAAACACCGCCACCACGAGGCAGAACCTTGGCGGAACCAATCTAGGGCTTCGACGGAGCTGTTCTGCCGGGGAAGCATCCCTCCGGGAGGGGGAAATCATCTCCATCGTCATCACCATCGATCCTCTCATCGGGAGGGGGTCAATCTCCATCAACATCTTCACTAGCACCATCTCATCTCAAACCCTAGTTCATCTCTTGTATCCAATCTTTGTCTCAAAACCTCAGATTGGTACCTGTGGGTTGCTAGTAGTGTTGATTACTCCTTGTAGTTGATGCTAGTTGGTTTATTTGGTGGAAGATCATATGTTCAGATCCCTTATGCATATTAATACCCCTCTGATTATGAACATGAATATGATTTGTGAGTAGTTACGTTTGTCCCTGAGGACATGGGAGAAGTCTTGCCATAAGAAGTCATGTGAATTTGGTATTCGTTTGATATTTTGATGAGATGTATGTTGTCTCTCATCTAGTGGTGTCATGTGAATGTCGACTACATGACACTTCACCATTGTTTGGGCATTGGGGAAGGCATTGGGAAGTAATAAGTAGATGATGGGTTGCTAGAGTGACAGAAGCTTAAACCCTAGTTTATGTGTTGCTTCGTAAGGGGTTGATTTCGATCCATATGTTTCATGCTATGGTTAGGTTTACCTTAATACTTCTTTTGTAGTTGCGGATGCTTGCAAGAGGGGTTAATCATAGGTGGGATGCTTGTCCAAGGAAGGGCAGTACCCAAGCACCGGTCCACCCACATATCAAATTATCAAAGTAACGAACGCGAATCATATGAGCGTGATGAAAACTAGCATGACGATAATTCCCATGTGTCCTCGGGAGCGTTTTCCTTTATATAAGTGTTTGTCTAGGCTTGTCCTTTGCTACAAAAAGGATTGGGCTATCTTGCCGCACCTTATTTACTTTTGTTACTTGTTACCCTTACAAATTACCTGTTACCAATTTTAAAACATAGATAAATGATATTTTGAGACAGGCACCCTTCTTATTCACTTCACGACTATTAGTTATCAACATCTTCCATGCTAAGCACGCTAGTGGCGGTCCCCAAGCGGAAATTAAAGGTTTTGACTCCACTGGGTGTTTTGTTTGATTATGTAAGAGATGAACTCTTTTTGTATTTTGCAGTTTGGAACTGGGCATCCCTATTGCCGCCCATTTCCTTGTGTGATGGCGAGTGAATAAAAACTCGACCTGATGATAACATGCTTAGCATGGAAGATATCGACCACCTCCTGTCGTTCCATGAACGATCCAGGCACACAAAACGGATAATTTTTTAGAAGTTTTTAGAGGTGGAACATGCAAATTTACTTAGGATGGCAGTGTTGGGGAACGCAGTAATTTCAAAAAAAATTCCTACGCACATGCAAGATCTATCTAGGTGATGCATAGCAATGGGAAGGGAGAGTGTTGTCCATGTTGTCGGTGTGAAAACCGGCGGATCTCAGGTAGGGGGTCCTGAACTGTGCATCTAAGATTCATGGTAACAGGAGACAGGGGACACAATGTTTACCCAGGTTCGGGTCCTCTTGATGGAGGTAATACCCTACTTCCTGCTTGATTGATCTTGATGAATGTGAGGATTACAAGAGTTGATCTACCACGAGATCGTAAGGGCTAAACCCTACAAGTCTAGCCTGTATGATTGTAATTGCCTCTATGGACTAAATCCTCCGTTTTACAGACACCGGAGGGGCCTAGGGTTGTACAGAGTCGGTTTACAGAGGAAGGAATCTTCATATTCGAATGCCGAGCATTCCTTCCATGCAAAGGAGAGTCCCTTCCGGACATGGGAGGAAGTCTATTGTCTTGTATCTTCACGGCCCATCAGTTCGGCCCACGTCACATAGCCTGGATGCCCGAGGACCCCTTAATCCAGGACTCCCTCACACGTACCCACGTAGAACGTAAGCGGAAGCATTATGATAATGCGTTTGATGTAGTCGTACGTCTTCACGGTCCGACCGATCCTAGCACCGAAAGTATGGCACCTCCGCGATCTACACACGTTCACCTCGGTGACGTCCCACAAACTCTAGATCTAGCTGAGTGTCGAGGGAGAGCTTCTTCAGCACGACGGAGTGATGATGGTGATGATGAACTTACCGACGCAAGGCTTCGCCTAAGCACTACAACAATATGACTGAGGTGCAAATCTGTGGAGGGGAGCACCGCACACGGCTAAACAATCAACTTGTGTGTTCTAGGGTGCCCCCCTCGCCACGTATATAAAGGAGGGAGGGGGAGGCCGGCCGACCCTCTCTAGGCGCGTGATACGTCTCCGTCGTATCTACTTTTCGAAACACGTTTGCCCTAGTTTTGGACTCTAACTTGCATGATTTGAATGGAACTAACCCGGACTGATGTTGTTTTCAGCAGAATTGCCATGGTGTTATTTTTGTGCAGAAATAAAAGTTCTTGGAATGACCTGGAAATCAATGGAGATTATTTTTGGAATATATAAAAAATACTGGTGAAAGAATCAAGGCCAGGGGGCCCACACCCTGTCCACGAGGGTGGGGGCGCGCCCCCCTTCCTCGTGGGCCCCTTGGTGCTCCTCCGACCTCAACTCCAACTCTATATATTCATGTTCGGGGAGAAAAAAATCAAAGAGAAGGATTCGTCGCGTTTTACGATACGGAGCCGCAGCCAAGCTCTACACTCTCTCGGGAGGGCTGATCTGGAGTCCGTTCGGGGCTCCGGAGAGGGGAATCTGTCGCCATCATCATCATCAACCTTCCTCCATCACTAATTTCATGATGCTCATCGCCGTGCGTGAGTAATTCCATCGTATGCTTGCTGGACGGTCATGGGTTGGATGAGATTTATCATGTAATCGAGTTAGTTTTGTTAGGGTTTGATCCCTAGTGTTCACTATGTTCTGAGATTGATGTTGCTATGACTTTGCTATGCTTAATTCTTGTCACTAGGGCCCGAGTGCCATGATTTCAGATCTGAACCTATTATGTTTTCATGAATATATGTGAGTTCTTGATCCTATCTTGCAAGTCTATAGTCACCTATTATGTGGTATGATCCGTTAACCCCGAAGTGACAATAATCGGGATACTTACCGGTGATAACCGTAGTTTGAGGAGTTCATGTATTCACTATGTGTTAATGCTTTAGTCCGGTACTCTATTAAAAGGAGGCCTTAATATCCCTTAGTTTCCAATAGGACCGCACTGCCACGGGAGGGTAGGACAAAATATGGCATGCAAGTTTTTTTCCATAAGCATGTATGACTATATTCGGAATACATGCCTACATTACATTGATGAACTAGAGCTAGTTCTGTGTCACCCTATGTTATAACTCTTGCATGATTGATCGCATCCGACATAATTATCCATCACTGATCCATTTCCTATGAGCTTTTCACATATTGTTCTTCGCTTATTTACTTTTCCGTTGCTACTGTTACAATCACTATAAAACCAAAAATATTACTTTTGCTACTGTTACCACTATTATCATGTTACTTTGCTACTAAACACTTCACTACAGATATTAAGTTTCTAGGTGTGGTTGAATTGACAACTCAGCTGCTAATACTTGCGAATATTCTTTGGCTCCCCTTGTGTCGAATCAATAAATTTGGGTTCAATACTCTACCCTCGAAAACTGTTGCGATCCCCTATACTTGTGTGTTATCAAGACTATTTTCTGGCACCATTGCCGGGGAGCATAGCTCTATTCTTAGAGTCACTTGGGATTTATATCTGCTGGTCACTATGAATAACTTGAAAGATCAAAGAACCAAGATTTTCCCCTCAACTACGAGGGGAGGTAAGGAACTGCCATCTAGCTCTGCACTTGATTCACCTTTTTTTTTACTTGCGACACCTACACCTGCTATTCTCTCTGATATGTCGCATATTATTGATGATGTCAATTCTACTTTGCATGATACTTATGATGAAACTACTTCTATGCTTGATAATACTGTGCCACTAGGTGAATTTCTTGATGAACAACTTGCTAGGGTTAGATATAATGAAATTTTTTAAACTGATAATATTGATGAAAGTGATGATGAAGATTATCCCCCTAGATATGAATTTCCTGTTGTGCCTAAGGGTTATGTTATGGATTAAGAAACTGCTAGAGACTTCTTAGCTTGCAATGATAGATCTGATCTTAAAAAATTATTAGCCAAGCTTAAAGAAAAGTCTTTGAATGCTAGAATGAAACATGACCCTGCTTTTGCTACTTCACCTATCTTTATTACTGATAAGGATTATGATTTCTCTGTCGATCCTGAGTTAATTACTTTGGTTGAATCTGATCCTTTTTATGGCTATGAATCTGAAACTGTTGTGGCACATCTTACTAAATTAAATGATATAGCCACCCTGTTCACTAATGATGGGAAAACTCGCTATTACTTTATCCTTAAGTTATTTCCATTCTCATTAAAGGGTGATGGGAAAACATGGTTTAATTCTCTTGATCCTGGTTGTGTGCGTAGTCCCCAGGATATGATTCATTACTTCTCTGCTAATTATTTCCCCCCTCATAAAAAACAAGATGCCCTAAGGGAAATATATAATTTTGTGCAAATTGAAGAAGAGAGTCTCTCACAAGCTTGGGATAGGCTTCTCCACTTACTTAATGCTTTGCCTAATCATCCTCTCAAGAAAAATGAAATACTTGATATCTTATATAATGGACTAACCAATGCTTCCAGAGACTACATGGACAGTTGTTCTAACATCCCAATTTTCAATTTGGATGTTTATAATAGATCATTCATATGCATCCATGATTTATGCATTTTTGCCCCATTTGTTTTATTTGATTTTTGATCCAAGGAACTTTGAGCAACTCAAGGACCAAAAGAGAGAGTTGGAAGATTCCCTAAATCCAATTTTGATTTTTTTTTCAAAGTTGGGAATCTGGATCACATTTCGTTTCATCAAAAATTCATTTCCATTATATCAAAAATAAAATAAAGAGAGAAGATAAAATGACTTCTTCAAAAATAGAAGGAAAATATTGGAAATTGAATTTGGAATCAAAATATATTTGTTGGGTTTTATTTGCAATTTATTTGATTTAGCAAAAATGTTTATTTTTAAAAACATGCATTTTAGGCCAGATAAAAGTTCAGTGGGTCATATATAAGACCATATAACTATGTGAATTTTCTGGGATTTTTAGGCTAACTTTTATTTGTATTTTTGTTTTTCATTGCTTCTGTAAAAAAACGTTTGAAAAAAAGAGCCGCTAGGCCAGGCCAACTAGCCCAGCCTAGCAGCGAGGCCACAGCTAGCCCAGCCAGGCTAGCGCTAGCAGCAACTAAAAAAAAGGTCGATCGCTCCACCTCTCGCTCACCTCACGTGCGCCCCATCTCCCCACACACGTTTCCATCGCTCATTCGCTCTTCCTTCCTCTCTTGTTTTTTTCTTTTCTCTGGCGCCTGGGCCCCGCACCTCTTCTTCTTCCTCCTCACGAACAGACAACAGAAACGTAGGCGTACATTACTCCGGACGCCTATTCGTTTCAAATTCTTGGAAATCCTAACTCCAGCCAACCTCACGACCAAGGAAGATGTCCTATAAATAGCCACGACTCTCCTCGACCGATTCAGTCAAAAATCTCTCGCCAAAACCACCTCTAGACGACGCACTTGACGTTCCAATATCGCCTTAGAAGCTGCAGTTCATCGCAAGTTTCCAACGCCGGTGAGCCGTCCCGAGCCTTATCCTTTTGGGTTACAACTTCTCTCGATCTCCACAATCTTTTTGACAAGGTCTTGTGATCCCTTTACTTCTACAGAGGCCACCCTCGACTACGTTGTAACACCCTCGATGCGAATATAGCTCCCACGTGTCGAGGAATGACTTAGAGGCATAATCACATTGAAGGCATATGTCGCAAGCTAGGCAATCTTCACAACATCCCATGTAATATAATAATGAAAGGGGAGATAACAATAGTTGGCTTACACTCGCCACGTCAATCAAGTACATAAATAACATTACATCATCCAAACACTCATGGCCCGACTACGGCGCCAAAATAAAAGAGAACCCAACATGCGACACGGTCCCAATCACCCCCAACTGGGCACCATTACTGATCATCAGGAAAGGAAACATAGTAACGTTGAGAGTCTTCGTTGAACTCCCACTTGAGCTCATACGCGTCTGCTGGAGCAGAATCATCAGGCCCTGCATCTGGTGTAATAGTAATCTGTGAGCCACAGGGACTCAGCAATCTCGCACCTTCGCGATCAAGAATATTTAAGCTTATAGGTAAGGCAGGGTAAATATATATGTGGAGCTGCAGCAAGCGACTAGCAAAATATGGTGGCTAACTTATTCGCAAAAGAGCGCGAGAAGAGGAGGGAAAGCGCGAGCGAGAAACTAGAGAATGACCTGCGCAAACATTACTCCAACACCGTGTCCACTTCCCGGACTCCGCCGAGAAGAGGCCATCACGGTAACACACTCAGTTGATTCATTTTAATTAAGTTAAGGTTCAAGTTATCTACAACCGGACATTAACAAATTCCCATCTGCCCATAACCGCGGGCACGGCTTTCGAAAGTTCAAATCCCTGCAGGGGAGTCCCTACTTAGCCCATGACAAGCTCTCACGGTCAACGAAGGAATAGACCTCCTCCCAAGACGTTCCGATCAGACTCGGTATCTCGGTAATTCAAGACACTTCGACAGGTTAAAACAAGACCAGCAACACCGCCCGAATGTGCCGACAAATCCCGATAGGAGCTGCACATATCTCGTTCTCAGGGAACACTCAGATGAGCCAGACGTCGGGTAGGCCAGCCCAGAGTTGCCCCTGGTAGTCCCGGACATCGCTCGGTTGGACCAACACTCAGAGGAGCACTGGCCCGGGGGGGTTAAAATAAGATGACCCTTGAGTCCGCAGAACCCAAGGGAAAAAAAGGCTAGGTGGCGAATGGTAAGACCAATGTTGGGCATTGCTGGAAAAACTTTAATCAAGGCGAACTATCAAGGGGTTCCCATTATAACCCAGCCGCGTAAGGAACGCAAAATCCGGGAACATAACACCGATATGACGGAAACTAGGGCAGCAAGAGTGGAACAAAACACTAGGAGAGAGGCCGAGCCTTCCACCCTTTACCAAGTATATAGATGCATTAAGATAACATGGCCATATAATGATATCCCAACAAGTAAATAAAAGATGTTCCAACAAGGAACAGCCTCCAATCTTCACCTACAACTAGCAATGCTGTAAGAGGGGCTGAGCAAAGCGGTAACATAGCCAATCAATGGTTTGCTAGGACAATGGTGGGTTAGAGGTTTGACATGGCAATTTGGTAGGCTTGCAAGCAAGTGGTAGGCATCGTAGCATTGGCATAGCAAAAGAGCGAGCAAACTAGCATAGCAAAGATAGTAGTGATTTCGAGGGTACGATCATCTTGCCTGCACAGTTATCAGAGTTGACTGGATCCTCAAAAGCAAACTCAACGGGCTCCTCGTTAGAAAACTCATCTCCCGGCTCTACCCAAACAAGACAAGCAAGCAACAAGGATACGATCAACCACGTGCAAGAACCCAAACAAGACGATGCGATGATGATTTGCTATGCGGGATGCGATGCGGGATGCAAAATGCAAGATATGACAGGAAATGCATGAACCTGGCCTCAACATGGAAAACCAAGTATGCCACTGGAAAGATGAGATGAAATCGCTTGAAAACAATATAAAGAACGCCGGAATCGGAGTTACGGTTTGGAAATGGCAAGCGATTCAAAAATGACACCGGTCTGCGATTTACAGCAAGTAGGCATCTAAATGCAACAAAATGAACATGCTACAGCACCCAAACATGACAAAAAATACATGGCTGGGATGCACACAAGATGCTTAACAAAAGTCTAGCACTGAGCTACGGCCAATTCATCCATTAACAGGTTCAAAAAAGCCTGGCAAAAATGCATATGGCAAACAGATCTCAGACTTAGTGAAATCAACACTTGTCTGGAATTTCAGATCAGGTAGCCCTCTTCGAAGCAACAAAACTACATGCTACAGGACCTGAACATGGCAAAGTAAAGCATGGCATGGATCTACTCAAAGATCTTAACAAAATTCCCTTAGTGACCTTGAGCCAAAAGGGATCAGAAAATACAATTGCAAGCATGTGAACATAGCGAAAACATAATCAGTTTTTAGACTTAGTGAAAACTGGCACATGCTGAAATATAACTCAAGTAGGCATGTTTACGAGCTCGATGCACTCACTACGGTGCAAGTCATGGCAAGAAAATTATGCACCCATCAAGAAGGAACAAAATACAATCTAGACATGGCAAGAACAATAGCATAGCATGCATGGATCAACTACAACATCACCAGCAAAATTGCAAACAAGTTGACAATCTGCCCAGATTCACAAAGTAGCAAAAGTAGAGCTCGATTGACTCAAGCTAGGATGCTCCATAATTGCAAACAAAGACATGGATGGATATAGCACTACAAGATTAACAAAACATCCTTACTGATCATCCTCAAAAGAGGCACGGATCACTAGGAAACAACATGAACATATGGCATCATGAGATAAACAGCTCCAGGACTTAGTGAAATTGCTAAGTCCCTGAAAACAGAATTAGCAAGTGCACCACTTTGCAAGATTGCACAAGTCACCACACACATCCTAAAAATACATGGGTTGCACCTCTGGAAAGATGACAAAACCCTTAACAAAACACATGTAGAGCATCAGGGCATAACATGCACACATTAAACATGGCAAAAATGACAAAAAGCTAAATGGAGTAGCAGATCTAACAATTAACTCAAGTAGCCCTCTTCTAACAGCATTTCGGGCATCAAGATGAACTCAAATGAAAATGATGCAATGGCATAAATTGATGTACTCTCTGAGATGAACATTTTGATATGCTATATGCATGAACCGGAGCTACAGATGCAAAGTTACGGAGCTACGAACATGTGCATATGGATCGGAATCTCTGGGACTTAGAGAAAATTCAACCTCCGGATTAGGGTTTACTGTTCATCCCGATCTAGATCTCGCGCACGCACTGTTCACGGCGTCGGACCCGAGGTCGGCGAGGATGGAGGGGGCGGCGGTCGGCATCGGCGAGGCGGGAGGAGGCGGCGGCCGGCGTCGCCTGGGGCCGGCGATGGCCGGGGCGGCTCGCGGCGGATGGAGGAGGGCTCG
>NC_041380.1:432010043-432069742 GCF_002162155.2 Triticum dicoccoides
CGGTGGGCGGCGGCGCAGGGCCACGTGGCGGCGCACGATAGGGCGCGGGCGGCGGCGGCAGTTTTGTCCGGCCCGGACGGACAATGTCCGGTGCGGCGCGGTGGATTTCTAGGGTTTCAGGGGAGAAGAAGACCCGGATCTCGAGGGGTGTTTAAGTAGGCATAGAGGGAGCTAGGAGAGTCCAAATGAGGTGCGGTTTTCGGCCACGCGATCGTGATCGAATGCTCTAGATGATGGAGCAGAGTTAGGTGGGTTTTGGACCAAATTGGAGGGGTGTTGGGCTGCAACACACACGAGGCTTTTTCGGTCCCTCGGTTAACCGTTGGAGTATCAAACGAAGTCCAAATGATACGAAACTTGACAGGCGGTCTACCGGTAGTAAACCAAGGCCGCTTGGCAAGTCCCGGTACAATCCGGAAATGTTTAATCCCCACACACGAAAGAAAGCTAGAAATGACCACCAGAGGAGAATGAAGCGCCGGAATGCAAAACGGACAACGGGGAAAAAGCTCGAATGCATGAGACGAACACGTATGCAAATGCAATGCACAAGATGACATGATATGAGATGCATGACAACGACAACAACACACAGAGACAAAACCCGAACCCGAGAAAATAAATATAACTTAACGTTGGAAACGGCAAGAGTTTGAGTACAAATAGGGAAAGTTACATCCGGGGTGTTACATACATTGTCTTCACCAGAGCACCCGGAGCACCGAGTTTTGTCGCTTCGTTCTGTCGCTGTTCGTCTCCTCTGATCATCACAGACTCCACCCCCGGACGAGCCACTCTTTGCTGCTTCTCGTAGAAACCTCTGCCTCTGCCCACGATCGCCGGAGCCACCGCCATCACCACGCGAGAGCCGCCCCAAACCTCCCGTTCTTCTTTGTAAGTTGAATGAACCCATGTTGGCTTCAGTATTTTTCCTTACGGATCGGCCAGCCTCTCCTAAACTAGCAGCAAACACCCACCCAACCAACTAGAGAGCGCCACTTGTCGCCGGCCGAAATTAGTTTTTTTTCAGAAAAATTCCTATTTCAGATTTCTGTCTGATTTTTCTTTTAGCGTATCTTTTAATCTATAGATCCGATTTAGTTGATTCTTTTTCCTACTACATAAAAATCCCCTCTATCCATAGAACCAAACGAAAAATATTTTTGAAAATTTAAAAATTTGAATTCAAACAGATTTGAATTCAAACTTCCTTAGGCCGTAACTCGAGTTTCGTAACTCCGTTTTAGGTGATTCTTTTTGCAAATCGAAGCTCGTAACGTGTAATTTCTGTTAGACCCAAACACACATATTTTTGCTACTGTAAAAATTATGTTATATACAGAAACTTTATTTAGTTGTTTTGGAGTTTTTCGAAGTCTTTCATTTGTTTTCTTTTTGGATCTTTGCTTGTATGCTTATGTATGTTATTGCGTGCTTACGCTAGATCATCCGGAGTGCGAAGCTTGCTACTACGAATCTTTACAGTTCAACGAACGTCAGCAAGGCAAGTTCACACTTTGATCGTATTTTCCAACACCCAATTTTTACTATGCATTAGTTTCACCCTCAAAGATTGCATGAGTAGGATTGGGAACATGTGGTTACGCTATGGAGTTCATGTGGTAGGAACCTATGACCTTTGATCACCCCGGGAATTTTTTGTTATGTCATATATTGCTTAGCCATGCTCGTAGACGGGTATTGGTATGTGTGATTCATGCAAGTTGCGAGAGATAATAATTTTGGGACAACATAAGGTGTAAACTTTAATACACATCTGGGTGGATTGTTTGGTGCACTTGGAGAAACCAGTGCTTGCCCAAGGGGAATCCCGGAGTACCCGTGTGATTACCCTAGGTCCGCCACCCAGGCTCAAAGGGATCATAAGATATTTCTTGCCTAGAAAAACTTCCGTGTGCAGCCACAAGCCATTATGGGATCTGGCATAGCTGAGTAAGTTGTGTAACCTCTTTTTGTGGTAGACTAGCTGATGTAGGGGAAAGTAGGTGTACCGGTCTACCCAGGGTTTGGAGGAAATACTTCAGAAAGGCTATGTCTCGATCTTCCGATCATGGAGGTGGTCGAGTCTTGTGGGGAAAAGTGCGCAAACCTCTGCAGAGTGTACAAACTAATCATGATGAGTCGTGTCCTCGGTTATGGACAACTTGAGTATCTAGAAGGGAATTATTGGTTGATCTCGTCAATCTATTTAATGAAATTATTGGGATACTAATAACTTGGTGATTTTGGGATTGAGCTGGAGGAACCTTCTCAATAATGGCATTTTAATTTAGTAGTAAAAAATGTATTCCTTTGTTGTAGGGTAAAATTAGCTTTATGCAAAATAAAACTTAGAGCCTTCACCAGCTAAATTTGCATATAGAGATAGCCTTTTCATTTATTATTATTCTATGGTGTGAAATTGCCAGCATATTCCATGTGCTGACTGATACGTCTCCAACGTATCCACTTTTCCAAACACTTTTGCCCTTGTTTTGAACTCTAACTTGCATGATGTGAATGGAACTAACCCGGACTGACACTGTTTTCAGCAGAATTACCATGGTGTTATTTATGTGCAGGAGCAAACGTTCTCGGAATGACCTGAAACTTTACGGAGACACTTTTCAGAAAATAAGAAAAATACCTGCCAAAGATGAAGGCCAGGGGGCCCACCACCTTGCCATGAGGGTGGGGGCGCGCCCCCTACCTCGTGGGCCCCCTGTTGCCTCTCCGACTCCAACTCTACCTCCATATATTGAATTTCGGGGAGAAAAAAATCAGAGAGAAGAAATCATCACGTTTTACAATACGGAGCCGCCGCCAAGCACTAAAACCTCTCGGGAGGGCTGATCTGGAGTCCGTTCGGGGCTCCAGAGAGGGGAATCCGGCGCCATCGTCATCATCAACCATCATCCATCACCAATTTCATGATACTCACCGCCGTGCATGAGTAATTCCATCGTACGCTTGCTGGACGGTGATGGGTTGGATGGGATCTATCATGTAATCAAGTTAGTTTTGTTAGGGTTTGATCCCTAGTGTTCACTATGTTCTGAGATTGATGTTGCTATGACTTTGCTATGCTTAATGCTTGTCACTAGGGCCCGAGTGCCACGATTTCAGATCTGAACCTATTATGTTTTCATCAATATATGAGTGTTCTTGATCCTATCTTGCAAGTCTATTATCACCTATTATGTGTTATGATCCGTTAACCCCGAAGTGACAATAATCGGGAAACTTACCGGTGATGACCGTAGTTTGAGGAGTTCATGTATTCACCATGTGTTAATGCTTTGTTCCGGTTCTCTATTAAAAGGAGGCCTTAATATCCCTTAGTTTCTGTAAGGACCCCGCTGCCACGGGAGGGTAGGACAAAAGATGCCATGCAAGTTCTTTTCCATAAGCACGTATGACTATATTCGGAATACATGCCTACATTATATCAATGAACTGGAGCTAGTTCTGTGTCACCCTAGGTTATGACTGTTACATGATGAACCGCATCCGGCATAATTCTCCATCACCGATCCATTGCCTACGAGCTTTCCATATATTGTGCTTCGCTTATTTACTTTTCCGTTGCTATTGCTATCATCACTACAAAATACCAAAAACATAGCTTTTACTTTTGTTACCATTATCACTACTATCATATTACTTTGCTACTAAACACTTTGCTGTAGATATTAAGTTTCCAGGTGTGGTTGAATTGACAACTCGGCTGCTAATACTTGAGAATATTCGTTGGCTCCCCTTGTGTCGAATCAATAAATTTGGGTTGAATACTCTACCCTCGAAAACTGTTACGATCCCCTATACTTGTGGGTTATCAAGACCATTTTCTGGCACCGTTGCCGAGGAGCATAGCTCTATTCTTTGAGTCACTTGGGATATATATCTGCTTATCATTATGAAGAACTTGAGAGATCCAAAAACCAAGATCTGTCCCTCAACTACGAGGGGAGGTAAGGAACTGCCATCTAGCTCTACACTTGATTCACCTTCTGTTATGGGTAAGTTTGCGACACCTACACCTGCTTATGCTATTCGTTCTGATATGTCGCATGTTATTGATGATGCCACTTCTGCTATGCATGATACTCATGATGAAACTACCTCTATGCCTGATACTACTATGCCACTTAGTGATTTTCTTGATGAACAACTTGCTAGGGCTAGAGAAATTGAAAATATTGAATCTGATCATACTGATGAAAGTGATGATGAAGAACCACTTGCTATTCCTAAGGCTTATGTATTTGATCAAGATGCTTCTTTAGCCATTTTAGCTTGCAGAAATAGAACTGAACTTAAAAAATTATTAGCTAAATGGAGTAAGCAATCTCTAAATGCTAGAATGAAACCTAACCCTGCTTTTGCTTCTTCACATATCTTTGTTACTTATAAGGATTATGAATTCTCAGTTGATCCTGATATAATTACTTTGGTTGAATCTGATCCTTTTCATGGTTATGAATCTGAAACTGTTGTGGCACATCTTACTAAATTAAATGATATAGCTACCCTGTTCACTAAAGATAAGAGAACTCGCTACTTTTACACCCTTAAAATATTTCCGTTCTCATTAAAGGGTGATGCTAAGATATGGTTTAATTCTCTTGATCCTGGTTGTGTGCGTAGTCCCAGGATATGATTTATTACTTCTCTGCTAAATATTTCCCTCCTCATAAGAAACAAGCTGCTTTAAGGGATATATATAATTTTGTGCAAATTGAAGAAGAGAGTCTCCCACAATCTTGGGGGAGGCTTCTCCAATTACTTAATGCAAAATGAAATACTTGATATCTTTTATAATGGACTAACCGATGCCCCTAGAGATTACCTGGATAGTTGTGCTGGTTCTGTTTTCAGGGAAAGAACACCGGATGAAGCTGAAATTCTATTGAATAATATGTTGACAAATGAAAATAATTGGACACCTCTGGAGCCAATTCCTGAGCCTATTCCTAAACCAACTCCGAAGAAGAGGGGTATTCTATTTCTCAGTCCTGAAGATATGCAAGAGGCAAAGAAATCTATGAAAGAAAAGGGTATTAAAGCTGAATATGTTAAGAATTTAGCTCCTATTGAAGAGATACATGGTCTTAATTTACCGCCTGTTGAAGAAACATATAATCTTAATCCTTTACGTATTGAAGAAACTCATGGTCTTGATAACCTGACATAGGTAGTAAAGGTAAATTCTCTCTATAGATATGATAAAGCTGTAATCCCATTTACTAAAATTGCTAGCCCATGCTTAGATGAGTTTGATAAATTTATGTATAAGCAAGAAGATTTTAATGCTTATTTTGGTAGACAATTGAAATACAATTCAAATATGCTTGAGCACTTGGGTGATTATATGGCTAATGTTAAAAGTGAACTTAAACTTATTAGTAAACATGCTTCTATGGTTACCACTCAAGTAGAACAAGTACTTAAAGCTCAAAATGATTTGCTCAATGAATTGAATAGTAAAGATAATGATTATGCTGTTAGAGTGGCTACTAGAACTGGTAGAATGACTCAGGAACCTTTGTATCCTGAAGGCCATCCTAAGAGAATTGAGCAAGATTCTCAGAGAAATAATATAGATGTACCTAGCTCTTCTCAAAAGAAGAAAACGAAAAATGATAGGACTTTGCATTCTTCTAGTGATCCTATTGTTGAAACACCTGAGAATCCAAATGATATTTCTATTTCTGATGCTGAAACTCATTCTGGTAATGAACCTGAAACTAGTGGTAATGTTAATGATAATGTTCATAATGATGCTGAACCTAGTAATGATAATGATATAGAAATTGAACCTGCTGTTGATCTTGATAACCCACAATCAAAGAATCAACGTTATGATAAGAAAGACTTTGTTGCAAGGAAACATGGTAAAGAAAGAGAGCCTTGGGTTCAGAAACACATGCCTTTTCCTCCCAAACCATCCAAGAAAAAGGATGATGAGGATTTTCAGCGCTTTGCTGAAATGATTAGACCTTTCTTTTTACGTATGCGATTAACTGATATGCTCAAAACCAATCCTTATGCTAAGTATATGAAAGATATTATTAAAAATAAGAGAAATATACCAGAAGCTGAAATTTCCACCGTGCTTGCTAATTATACTTTTAAGGGTGGAATACCAAAGAAACTTGGAGATCCAGGAGTACCCACTATACCATGCTCCATTAAAAGAAACTATGTTAAAACTGCTTTATGTGATCTTGGAGCCGGTGTTAGTGTTATGCCTCTCACTTTATATCGTAGACTTGATTTGAATAAGTTGACACCTACTGAAATATCTTTGCAAATGGCTGATAAATCAACTGCTATACCTGTCAGTATTTGTGAGGATGTGCCTGTTGTACTTGCAAACATTACTATTTTAACGGACTTTGTTATTATTGACATTCTCGAGGACGATAGTATGTCTATTATTCTTGGAAGACCCTTTTTGAATACTGTGGGGCTGTTATTGATTGCACTAAAGGCAATACCACTTTTCATGTTAATGCTAATGAGCATACGATACACTTTCCGAGGAAACAACCTCAAGTTCATAGTATCAACTCTATTGGAAAAATGCCATCGATTATATTTGGAGGTTTTGAATTTCCTCTTCCTACTGTCAAGAAGAAATATGATATTCTTATTATTGGGGATGTGCATATCCCTGTTGAGGTAACATAGTGTTATTTGAAATTTCTCCGGTTCCATGTTATTCAGAATGAGTTCGTTAACAAGACTTGATCAACCTTGTTAGTGGATTCCTTTTGATGATCATGAGATGGATGAAACTAGAAGGCACAACCTTCTGTACCCCACTTTTACTTTTTGTTATTTATATTAAATAAAATAAAATAATTATTTGTCTGTCTGTTATCTGATTATCCGTGCAATATAAAAATACATCGAAAATAAAAGTTCTCCAAATGCCCTAAAATTTAAATATGATTTTTTCTAGAATATTTGAGGATTTATGGAACAGAGAACACACTAGGGGGCCAACCACCTTGCCACAAGGGTGGAGGGCGCACCCCCCTGCCTCGTGGGCCCACGGTGGCCCTCCTCCACTTATTATTGCACCCATACACTCCTTCTTCCTCCCCCAAACATGAAAAACCAGCTCAAACCTGAGTCCAAGCTCGTTTTGCTGCCATTTTCGATCTCCTTGCTCAAAGCACCTCTCACAAAACTGCTTGGGGAGATTGTTCCTTGGTATGTGACTCCTCCATTGGTCCAATTAGTTTTTGTTCTAGTGCTTTATTCATTGCAAATTTGTGTTGCTTGGGTGACCCTGTTCTTGAGCTTGCATGTCAAATTTATATGGTCAAAAGTAGTTTTGATGCATGATATAGGCCCTAGGCACTTGTAGGAGTAGTTGCTATCAATATTATTGAGTTTGGTTTACTTTTATTTTGAAGTTACTAAAAAATTTCAGAATTTTTCAGAGAAAGAAAAATGCTTAGGAAAATGTTCCAAGGTGGTTCTTCCAAGAAGCAAGGACCCAAGCTTGCAATGCGTGATGCTGACGAAGAGCCACCAAAAGACACTCCAGTGCGTCCTTGTGAGTGGCCTTCTGAAAATTTTATGGATCAAGCGGGAATAAAAGAAGAATTCAACTCATATTTGCGTAACGCTGATCTCGTGAGCTTCGAGGAAGAGAAGTGTAGTCAGTATCATGAGCTCACTAGCTCCTTTGTGAGGAGGTTTGAATTTTCAACTTCACGTAATTCTCCAACTATCCTGTTTGATCTTTATGATAAATCTTATACCATGGACTTAGAGGATTTTACCACTGCATGCAAACTTCCACAATGGGGTAGTATAAGGGATCCTCGCAAATCTGAAATTAGAGATTTTCTTGCTAATATAACTGTGGGAGAATCTAGAGATATTACACAAGCTACCATAGGGAGCATTCACTTTCCGGCTATACATTATTTTGCTCTCTTCATAGGTAGATGCATAAATGGTAAAGATGAGGCATGTCACATGTGTGTCCCCGATCTTAGTATTCTTAGGAGTGCTGTATTAGGAGACAAATCGTATAATTTGGGATCCATTGTTGCACGTAGGTTGCATCTTAATAGACGTAAGGGAGATTTCTTTGGTGGAATTTATGCAACCCGCGTAGCTAATTTTCTTGGTATAGATGTGCGCGAAGATGATATTGAATTACCTCCTGCCTATCTAGATTTTAATGCTATGGTTCACCACCAGTTTGTCGAGAGGAACGAATCACCTATCCAGTATCGACTAATCTTTGACAGACGCCATGCTGTCCGTATTACTGTCATTGCTCCTGCTTTCTTTGATTATCAGGCAAGAGGAGGATATACTATTACCAAAGAGGAGGCAGATGAGTACGAGACGAGAGAGGAGGCTGCTCGTCGCCACGCTGCAGCTCAGCAGGCGATAGCTGCTGCATCACAGTACGACCCCAACAACTATTATTATTGATATCAGCCAGGCCAGCCGTGGCCATAGACCAACTTAGGCCAAAAGTCTAAGCTTGGGGGAGTATGTATTTCCCACCGACACTATATTCATGTTCACACACTCATTGCTAAATGTCGGTGCTCATACTTTTTCATTGTATCATCCATGCTAGTTTAATTTCCTTTTTATGCTTTCTTTAATAAACCTTAGGAAAAACCAAAAAAATTAGTTGTAGCTTTTAATTACTTTACTTTCCATGCTTGTAGTAGTAATTAAAAAGAAAACCCAAAAAAGATTTCTTGTTCTTCTTTTGCTTGTTGGGAGCTTTCCCGTGTAAATAGTTTTATTTCTTTTCTTTTCTTTGGGGGTCGATAGGAGAAGACCATAATTAAATTGTTGAAGTGACTCTTATATGCATTATTGCTGATCTGACAAAAGAACCCATATTGCCTTGTCTTCTCCTGTTTATTGAATACTTGCAGATTCTAGCTTAGTCCAATGCACGTGCACTATTATTATCATTCACACTATTCGGTCGTGCAAGTGAAAGGCAATTATGATGTTATATGATGGACTGGCTGAGATGAGAAAAGCTGGTATGAACTCGACCTCTTTTGTTTTTGTAAATATGATTAGTTCATCGTTCCTGATTCAGCCTATTATGAATAAACATGTTTGCACTGACAACTAGAGATCATAGTTTCTTATGCCATGCTTGATTAGCTATGAGTTATAATGGTTTACCTTGTGTGCCAACATGCTATTGAGATGATTATGATATGGCATGATAGGGTGGTATCCTCCTCTGAATGATTTAAGTGACTTGACTTGGCACATGTTCACGCATGTAGTTGAAACAAAATCAACATAGCCTTCACGATATTTATGTTCATGGTGGATTATATCCTACTCATGCTTGCATTCGATGTTGATTAATTTTAATGCATGTTCATGACTGTTGTCGCTCTCTAGCTGGTCGCTTCCTAGTCTTTTGCTAGCCTTCACCTGTACTAAGCGGGAATACTGCTTGTGCATCCAAACTCCTTAAAACCCAAAGTTATTCCATACGAGTCCACTATACCTACCTATATATGGTATCTACCTGCCGTTCCAAGTAAATTTGTATGTGCCAATCTCTAAACCTTCAAATAAATATCATGTTTTGTATGCTCGAATAGCTCATGTATCAACTAGGGTTGTATGTATCTTCCATGTTAGGCGGGTTATTCTCAAGAGGAGTGGACTCCGTTCCTCACTCGCGAGATAAATGGCTGGTCACCGAGATGCCCAGTCCCATGCTTTATGCAAACTAAATCAAAATAATTACAAACAAAACTCCCCCTGGGACTCTTGTTAGTTGGAGGCACTCGTTGTTTCGAGCAAGCCATGGATTGATGCTTGTGGTGGAAGGGGGAGTATAAACTTTACCATTCTGTTTGGGAACCGCCAATAATTTGTGTAGCATGGAAGATATCGCCATCTCTTGGTTGTTATGTTGACAATGAAAGTATACCGCTCAAAATATTATTCACCTCTATTTCAAAACCGAGCCCTGGCGGCTTCCCTCTGCGAAGGGCCTATCTATTTACTTTTATGCTGAGTCATCATCCTCTTATTAAAAAGCACCAGTTGGAGAGCAATGCTGTCATTTGCATTCATTATTGTTAGTTTACATTGAGTATGACTTGACTGGATCTCTTTCACCATGAATTACAATGTCTAGTCAGTCCTCGGTCTTTAAAGGTGCTCTGCATTTATGTTTTGCGGTCTCAGAAAGGGCTAGCGAGATACCACCTTGTTATATCATATTATGATTGTTTTGAGAAAGTGTTGTCATCTGAGTTTTATTATTATGGATCGATAGTTGATTATGCTATTGATATGAGTAAACTTGAGACCTATGCGTTACTGCGAATGTGGTTAGTTATAATCTTTGCTGAAAAGTTGAATGCTGGCTTTACATATTTACAACAACAAGAGCAAACAGAGTTTGTAAAAGTTTTTCTTTATCACTTTTAGTTTGTCAACTGAATTGCTTGAGGACAAGCAAAGGTTTAAGCTTGGGGGAGTTGATACATCTCCAACGTATCTACTTTTCCAAACACTTTTGCCCTTGTTTTGGACTCTAACTTGCATGATTTGAATGGAACTAACGACTGATGTTGTTTTCAGCAGAATTACCATGGTGTTATTTATGTGCAGGAGCAAACGTTCTCAGAATGACCTAAAACTTCACGGAGACACTTTTCAAAAAATAAGAAAAATATCTGCCAAAGATGAAGGCCAGGGGGGCCACCACCATGCCACGAGGGTGGGGGCGCGCCCCCCTACCTCGTGGGCCCCCTGTTGCCTCTCCGACTCCAACTCCACCTCCATATATTGAGTTTCGGGGAGAAAAAAATTAAAGAGAAGAAATCATCGCATTTTACGATACGGAGCCGCCGCCAAGCCCTAAAACCTCTCGGGAGGGCTAATCTGGAGTCCGTTCAGGGCTCCGGAGAGGGGAATCCATCGCCATTGTCATCATCAACCATCCTCCATCACCAATTTCATGATGCTCACCACCGTGCGTGAGTAATTCCATCGTAGGCTTGCTGGACGGCGATGGGTTGGATGGGATCTATCATGTAATCGAGTTAGTTTTGTTAGGGTTTGATCCGTAGTGTCCACTATGTTCTGAGATTGATGTTGCTATGACTTTGCTATGCTTAATGCCTGTCACTAGGGCCCGAGTGCCATGATTTCAGATCTGAACCTATTATGTTTTCATCAATATATGAGTGTTCTTGATCCAATATTGCAAGTCTATAGTCACCTATTATGTGTTATGATCCGTTAACCCCGAAGTGACAATAATCGGGATACTTACCTGTGATGACTGTACTTTGAGGAGTTCATGTATTCACCATGTGTTAATGCTTTGTTCCGGTTCTCTATTAAAAGGAGGCTTAATATCCCTTAGTTTCCATAAGGACCCCGCTGCCACAGGAGGGTAGGACAAAAGATGTCATGCAAGTTCTTTTCCATAAGCACGTATGACTATATTCGAAATACATGCCTACATTATATCAATGAACTGGAGCTAGTTCTGTGTCACCCTAGGTTATGACTATTACATGATGAACCGCATCCGGCATAATTCTCCATCACCGATCCATTGCCTACGAGCTTTCCATATATTGTGCTTTGCTTATTTACTTTTCCGTTGCTATTGCTATCATCACTACAAAATACCAAAAAACATTGCTTTTACTATTGTTACCTTTTGGTACCGTTATCACTACTATCATATTACTTTGCTACTAAACACTTTGCTGCAGATATTAAGTTTCCAGGTGTGGTTGAATTGACAACTCAGCTGCTAATACTTGAGAATATTCTTTGGCTCCCCTTGTGTCGAATCAATAAATTTGGGTTGAATACTCTACCCTCAAAAACTATTGCGATCCCCTATACTTGTGGGTTATCACTGACCTACATGGCTGCAACGTCTCATGTTGTTGAATTTTCCAGTGAGGATTAAAGGTGCGATAGGTTGTTGTTCTGCACTCAGTTTGTCGTGGAGTTGGATGGACTCATTTACCTTTGAAGCTTCCGCAGTTACTTTTATTTAGATGGCCTTTGGCCATGTTATTGTAATAAATACTCTTTTGAGGATCTTGATGTAATGAAGTGTGATTGAACTCTGTTACAATTCCTCGAGTATAGTGTGTGTCAGCATACCGATCCAGGGATGACACTTAAGCACAGAGACTTCGATCCATTTTGGGGTCGGGTCGCTACAGTTGTGCTGGTTGTGTTTTCAGGGAAAGAACTGTTGATCAAGCTGAGTTGCTATTGAATAATATGTTGAGTAATGAAAATTATTGGACACTTCCTGAACCAACTCCTAGGCCAACTCTGAAGAAAAGGGGTATTCTATTGCTCAGTCTTGAAGATATCCAAGAGGCAAAGAAATCTATGAAAGAAAAAGGTATTAAAGCTGAAGATGTTAAGAATTTACCACATATTGAAGAAATGCATGGTCTTGATAACCCGACACAGGTAGTAAAGGTAAATTCTCTCTATAGATTTGATGAAGGTGATATTGCTCGTTATAAGTCTGCTAGCCAATGCTTAGATGAGTTTTATAACTTTATTATTAAACAAGAAAACTTCAATGCTTATGTTGGTAGACAATTGAAACACAATGCTGATATGCTTGAACACTTGAGTGATTATATGTCTAGATTTAAAGGTGAACTTAAACTTACTAGTAAACATGCTTCTATGGTTACCACTCAAGCAGAACAAGTACTTAAGGCTCAGAATGATTTGCTCAATGAATTAAATAATAAGAAAAATGATAATGTTGTTAGAGTTATGACAAGAGGGGGTAAAATGACTCAGGAACCTTTCTATCCTGAGGGCCACCCTAAGAGAATTGAGCAAGATCATCAGAGAATTAATGTTGATGCACCTAGTTCTTCTTAGAAGAAGAAGAAAAAGGTATTAAAGCTGAAGATGTTAAGAAAAATGCATGCTTCTAGTGAACCTGTTGTTGACAGACCTGAGAATGCCAATAATATTTCTATTTCTGATCCTGAAACACAATCTGGTAATGAACATGAACCTAGTGATAATGTTAATGATGATGCTCAATGTAGCAATGATAATGATGTAGAGATTGAACCTGCTGTTGATCATGATAACCCACAACCAAAGAATCAACGTTATGATAAGAGATACTTTGTTGCTAGGAAGAACGGTAAAGAAAGAGAACCATGGGTTCAGAAACCCATGCCTTTTCCTCCTAAACCATCCAAGAAAAACGATGATGAGGATTTTGAGCGCTTTGCTGAAATGATTAGACCTATGTTTTTGCGTATGCGTTTGACTTATATGCTTAAAATGAATCCGTATGCTAACTATATGAAAGATATTGTCACAAATAAAAGAAAGATACCAGAAGCTGAAATTTCCACCATGCTTGCTAATTACACTAAGGGAGGAATACCAAAGAAACATGGAGATCCAGGAGTACCAACTATACCATGCTCCATTAAAAGAAACTATGTTAAAACTGCTCTACGTGATCTTGGAGCCAGTGTTAGAGTTATGCCTATCTCTTTATATCATCGACTTGATTTGAATAAGTTGACACCCACTGAAATATATTTGCAAATGGCTGATAAATCAACTGCTATACCTGTCGGTATTTGTGAGGATGTGCCTGTTGTGGTTGCGAATGTTACTATTTTAACGGACTTTGTTATTCTTGATATTCCCGAGGACGATAGTATGTCGATTATCCTTGGCAGACCCTTTTCGAATAATGCAGGGGCTGTTATTGATTGCAACAAAGGCAATGCCACTTTTCATGTTAATGGTAATGAGCATACAGTACACTTTCCAAGGAAACAACCTCAAGTCCACAGTATCAATTCTATTGGAAAAAATTCAACAATCACTAATGGAGGTTTTGAATTTCCTCTTCCTACCGTCAAGAAGAAATATGATATTTTTATTGTTGGGAATGTGCATATCCCCGTTGAGGTAACCTAGTGTTATTCGAAATTTCTCCGGTTTCATGTTATTCGAAATGAGTTTGTTAACAAGACCTGATCAACCTTGTTAGTGGATTTCTTTTGATGAGCATGAGATGAATGAAGTTAGAAAGCACAACCTTCTGTACCCTCTTTTTACTTTCTATTATTTATATTAAATAAAGAAAAAATAGTATTTTTCTGTCTGTTTTCTGAATTATCCTTGCAATAAAAAATACCTGAAAATAAAAGTTCTCCAATTGCCCTGAAAATGAAATATGATTGTTTCTAGAATATTTGAGGATTTTAGGCACTGATAGCAGGGGGAGTAGCCACGTGCCCACGAGGGTGGAGGGCGCGCCCACCCCCTGGGCACGCCCCCTACCTCGTGGACACCACGTGGGTCCCTCCACTTATCCTTGCACCCACACACTTCGTCTTGCTCCAGAAAAAATCACTCACCAGCTCAAACCCTAGTTCTTGCTCATCTTGCTGCCATTTTTGATATCCTTACTCAAAGCTCCATTCATAAAACTGCTTTTGGGGATTGTTCTTTGGTATGTGACTCCTCCAATGGTCCAATTAGTTTTTGTTCTAGTGCTTTATTCATTGCAATTTTTTACTGCTTAGGTGACCCTGTTCTTGAGCTTGCATGTCAAATTTATGTGGTCAAGAGTAGTTTTAATGCATGATATAGCCTCTAGGCACTTGTAGGAGTAGTTGCTATCAATCTTGTTGAGTTTGGTTCACTTTTATTTTTGAGTTACTAAAAATTTCAGAAATTTTTCAGAGGAAGAAATATGTATAGGAAAATGTACCAAGGTGGTTCCGCAAGGAAGCAAGGACCCAGGCCCACGATATGTGAGCCGGACAATGAACTACCAAGAGATGCTCAAGTGCGTCCATGTGAACGGCCGTCCAGAGATTTCATGGTCCAGGCAGGCATCAAGGTAGAATTTGACGCATATGTGCGTAACGCTAATCTTGAGAGCTTCGAGGCAGATAAGTGCCTCCAATATTATCACCTACCTGATTCCTTTGTGAGAAGGTTTAAATTTACATCATCGCGCAACTCTCACAATGTCCTATTTGATTTTTATGATAAATCTTATACCATGGACTTAGAAGATTTTAATACTGCTTGTAAACTCCTGCAGTGGGGTAGTGCTAGTGAACCTCGCAAATCTGAATTTAAAGATTTCCTTGCTAGTATCATTATGGGGGAATCTAGAGAAATAACACAAGCTACCATAGGGAGCATTCATTTTCCTGCCATACATTATTTTGCTATCTTTATAGGTAGATGCATAAACGGTAAGGATGAGGCATGTCATATGTGTGTTCTGGATCTTAGTGTTCTCAAGAGTGCTGTATTAGGAGATAGACAATATAACTTGGGGGCCATTGTTGCACGTAGGTTGCATAATAACAGTATTAATGGAGATTTGTTCGGTGGAATTTACGCAACCCGTTTAGCTAATTTTCTTGAGGTACCCATATGTGGATATGATATTGAGTTGCCTCCTGCTTATCTAGATTATAATGCTATGGTTCGTCATTAGTTTGTTGAGAGGAATGATCAGTTCCTCCAGTACCGACTAATCTTTGACAGATGGTGCACCTTCCACATTGCTCTCCCTGCTCCTGCTTTCTTTGACTTTCAGACAAAAGGGAGATATGTTATAACCAGGGAGGAGGCAAGTGAGTACAAGAGGAGGATGGAGGTAGCACGCCTCCAAGCTGCAGCTCATGAGGCAATTGTTGGTGCTTCTCAGTACGACCCCAGCTACAACTTCGACCCATGGGCATAGACCAACTTAGGCGAAAAGCCTAAGCTTGGGGGAGTATGTATTTCTCATTGACATTACATTCATGTTCACACACTCATGCCATTTCTTGGTGCTCATACTTTTTCATTGTATCATCCATGCTAGTTTATTTCCTTTTTAAGCTTTCTTCTTGTGTGTTTGAAAAACCTTAAGAAAAACCAAAAAATTAGTTATAGCTTTTAGCTACTTTACTTTTCATGCCTGTAGTAGTAGTAATTAAAAATAAAACCCAAAAAGATTTCTTGTTCTTCTTTTGCTTGTTGGGAGCTTTCCTGTGTAAATAGTTTTGTTTCTTTTCTTTTCTTTGGGGTTCGAGAGGAGAAGACCTTGATGAAAATGTTGAGGGGCTCTCATATGCATTATTGTTGATCTAACAAAGAGCCCATATTACCTTGTCTTCTCTCTTGAGTTGAATCCTTGCAGATTCCAGCTTAGTCCAATGCACATGCACTATTATTATTATCCACACTATTCGGTCGTGCAAGTGAAAGGCAATAATGATGATATATAATGAACTGATTGAGATGAGGAAAGCTGGTATGAACTCGACCTGATTAGTCCATCGTTCCTGATTCAGCCTATTATGGATGAAACATGTTTGCAATGACAATTAGAGAGTATAGTTGCTTATGTCATGCTTAATTTGCTAGGAGTTTATAATGGTTTACCTTGCATGCCAACATGCTATTAAAATGGTTGTGATGTGGTATGATAGGGTGGTATCCTCCTTTGAACGATTCGAGTGGCTTGACTTGGCACATGTTCACGCATGTAGTTGAAACAAAATCAACATAGCCTCCATGATATTTATGTTCATGGTGAATTATATCCTACTCATGCTTGCATTCAGTGTTGATTAATTTTAATGCATGTTCATGACTATTGTCGCTCTCTAGCTGGTCGCTTCCCAGTCTCTTTCTGTCCTTCACTTGTACTAAGCGGGAATACTGCTTGTGCATCCAACTCCATAAACCCCAAAGGTATTCCATATGAGTCCACCATACCTTCCTATATACGGTATCTACCTGCCGTTCCAAGTAAATTTGTATGTGCCAAACTCTAAACCTTGAAATAAACATTATGTTTTGTATTCTTGAATAGCTCATGGTATCAAGTAGGGTTGTCTGTATCTTCCATGCTAGGCGAGTTATTCTCAAGAGGAGTGGACTCCGCTCCTCACTCACAAGAAAATGGCTGGTCACCGAGATGCCCAGTCCCATGCTCAAATCAAATCAAAATAATTGCAAACAAAACTCCCCCAGGATTGTTGTTAGTTGGAGGCACCTGTCGTTTCGGACAAGCCATGGATTGATGCTTGTTGGTGGTGGGGGAGTATAAACTTTACCATTCTTCTTGGGAGCCGCCTAGAATGTGTGTAGCAAGGAAGATATCGATATCTCTCGGTTGTTATGTTGACAATGAAAGTATACCGCTCAAAATATTATTCACCTCTATTTCTAAACCGAGCTCTGGCACCTCTAAAAATCCCCTCTTCCCTCTGCGAGGGCATATCTATTTACTTTTATGTTGAGTCATCATCCTCTTATTCAAAAGCACCAGTTGGAGAGCACCGTTGTCATTTGCATGTATTATTGTTAGTTTACATTGAGTATGACTTGACTGGATCTCTTTTACCATGAATTACAATGTCAAGTCAGTCCTTGGTCTTCAGGGGTGCTCTGCATTTATGTTTTGTGGTCTCAGAAAGGGCTAGCGAGATACCACCTTGTCATGTCATATTATGATTGTTTTGAGAAAGTGTTGTCTACCAAGATTTATTATTATTGCTCGCTAGTTGATTATGCCATTGATATGAGTAAACATGAGACCAAAATGTTATTGTGAATATGGTTAGTTCATAATCTTTGCTGAAAACTTGAATGCTGGCTTTACATATTTACAACAATAAGAGCAAACAGAGTTTGTAAAATTTTTTCTTTATCACTTTCAGTTTATCAACTGAATTGCTTGAGGACAAGCAAAGGTTTAAGCTTGAGTTGATGCATCTCCGTCGTATCTACTTTCCCAAACACTGTTGCCCTTGTTTTGGACTCTAACTTGCATGAATTGAATGGAACTAACCCGGACTGACGTTGTTTTCAGCAAAATTGCCATGGTGTTATTTTTGTGCAGAAATAAAAGTTCTTGGAATGACCTGAAAATCAACAGAGATTATTTTTGGAATATATAAAAAATATATGCGAAAGAATCAAGGCCAGGGGCCCACACCCTGTCCACGAGGGTGGGGGCGTGCCTACCCCCTGGGCGCGCCCCCTGCATCATGGGCCCCTTGGTGCTCCTCTGACCTCAACTCCAACTCTATATGTTCGTGTTCGGGGAGAAAAAAATCAGAGATAAGGATCCATCGTGTTTTACGATACAGAGCCGCCGCCAAGCCCTAAACTCTCTCGGGAGGGCTGATATGGAGACCGTTCGGGGCTCCAGAGAGGGGAATCTGTCGCCATCATCATCATCATCATCAACCTTCCTCCATCACCAATTTCATGATGCTCACCGTCGTGCGTGAGTAATTCCATCGTAGGCTTGCTGTGCGGTGATGGGTGGATGAGATTTATCATGTAATCGAGTTAGTTTTGTTAGGGTTTGATCCCTAGTATCCACTATGTTCTGAGATTGATGTTGCTATGACTTTGCTATGCTTAATGCATGTCACTAGGGCCTGGGTGCCATGATTTCAGATATGAACGTATTATGTTTTCATGAATATATGTGAGTTCTTGATCCTACCTTGCAAGTCTATAGTCACCTATTATGTTTTATGATCCGTTAACCCCAAAGTGACAATAATCGGGATACTTACCGGTGATAACCATAGTTTGAGGAGTTCATGTATTCACTATGTGTTAATGCTTTGGTCCGGTACTCTATTAAAAGGAGGCCTTAATATCCCTTAGTTTCCAATAGGACCCCGCCGCCATGGGAGGGTAGGACAAAAGATGCCATGCAAGTTCTTTTCCATAAGCATGTATGACTATATTCGGAATACATGCCTACATTACATTGATGAACTGGAGCTAGTTCTGTGTCACCCTATGTTATAATTGTTGCATGATTGATCGCGTCCGGCATAATTATCCATCACTCAACCGTTGCCTGTGAGCTTTTCACATATTATTCTTCGCTTATTTACTTTTCCGTTGCTACTGTTACAATCACTATAAAACCAAAAATATTACTTTTGCTACCGTTACCACTATTATCATATTACTTTGCTACTAAACACTTTGCTGCAGATATTAAGTTTCTAGGTGTGGTTGAATAGACAACTTAGCTGCTAATACTTGAGAATATTCTTTGGCTCCCCTTGTGTCGAATCAATAAATTTGCGTTGAATACTCTACCCTCGAAAACTGTTGCGATCCCCTATACTTGTGGGTTATCAGCGCGCCAAGGGGGGAGGAGTCCTCCTCCTAGTAGGAGTAGAACTCCCCCTTTTCCTAGTCCCAGTAGGAATAGAAGGAAGAGGGAGAAGGAGAAAGGAAAGGGGGGCCGGCCCCCTCACCCAATTCGGATTGGGCTTGGGGGGGGCGCCCCCTCCTAGGCTGCCTTCTCTTCTTTCCCACTAAGGCCCATTAAGGCTCATATACTCCCGGGGTGGTTCCGGTACCCCTCGGTACTCTGGTAAATGCCCGAACTCACGCTGAACCATTCCAATGTCCAAAGATAGCCTTCCAATATATCGATCTTTATGTCTTGACCATTCCGAGACTCCTCGTCATGTCTGTGATCATATCCGGGACTCTGAACTACCTTCCGTACATCAAAAACTATAAACTCATAATACCAATCGTCACCGAACCTTAAGCGTGCGGACCCTACGGGTTCGAGAACTATGTAGACATGACCGAGACTCATCTCCGGTCAATAACCAATAGCAGAACCTGGATTCTCATATTGGTTCCTACATATTCTACGAAGATCTTTATCGGTCAAACTGCATAACAACATACGTTGTTCCCTTTGTCATCGGTATGTTACTTGCCCGAGATTCGATCGTCGGTATCTCAATACCTAGTTCAATCTCGTTACCGGTGAGTCTCTTTACTCATTTTGTAATGCAACATCCCGTAACTAACTCATTAGTCACCTTGCTTGCAAGGCTTATAGTGATGTGCATTACCGAGAGGGCCCAGAGATACCTCTCCGATACACGGAGTGACAAATCCTAATCTCGATCTATGCCAAATAAACAAAACACCATCGGAGACACCTGTAGAGCATCTTTATAGTCTCTCAGTTACGTTGTGACGCTTGATAGCACACTAAGTGTTCCTCCGGTATTTGGGAGTTGCATAATCTCATAGTCATAGGAACATGTATAAGTTATGGAGAAAGCAATAGCCATAAACTAAATGATCAAAGTGCTAAGCTAACATATGGGTCAAGTCAATCACATCATTCTCTAATGATGTCATCTCGTTCATCAAATGACAACTCTTGTCCATGGCTAGGAAACTTAACCATCTTTGATTAACGAGCTAGTCAAGTAGAGGCATACCAGTGACACTCATTTTGTCTATGTATTCACACATGTACTAAGTTTACGGTTAATACAATTGTAGCATGAATAATAAACATTTATCATGATATAAGGAAATATAAATTACAACTTTATTATTGCCTCTAGGGCATATTTCCTTTAGTCTCCCACTTGCACTAGAGTCAATAATCTAGATTACATTGTAATGATTCTAACACCCATGGAGTCTTGGTGTTGATCATGTTTTGCTCGCGAGAGAGGCTTAGTCAACGGGTCTGCAACATTTAGATCCGTATGTATCTTGCAAATATCTACGTCTCCCTCCTTGACTTGACCGCGGATGGAATTGAAGCGTCTCTTGATGTGCTTGGTTCTCTTGTGAAATTTGGATTCCTTTGCCAAGTCAATTGCACTAGTATTGTCACAAATGATTTTCATTGGACCCGATGCACTAGGTATGACACCTAGATCGGATATGAACTCCTTCGTCCAGACTCCTTCATTTGCAGCTTCCGAAGCAGCTACGTACTCCGCTTCACACGTCGATCCCGCCATGACGCTCTTATTGGAACTGCACCAACTAATAGCTCCACCATTCAATAAAAATATGTATCCGGTTTGTGACTTAGAGTCATCCGGATCAGTGTCAAAGCTTGCATCGACGTAACCGTTTACGACGAGCTCTTTGTCACCTCCATCAACGAGAAACATATCCTTAGTCCTTTTCAGGTATTTCAGGATATTCTTGACCGCTATCAAGTGATCCACTCCTGGATTACTTTGGTACCTCCCTGCTAAACTAATACCAAGGCACACATCAGGTCTGGTACACAACATTGCATACATGATATAACCTATGGCTGAAGCATAGGGAATGACTTTCATTTTCTCTCTATCTTCTGTAGTGGTCGGGCATTGTGTCTGACTCAACTTCACACCTTGTAACACAAGCAAGAACCCTTTCTTTGCTTGATCCAATTTGAACTTCTTCAAAACTTTATCAAGGTATGTGCTTTGTGAAAGTCCAATTAAGCGTCTTGATCTATCTCTATATATCTTGATGCTCGATATATAAGCAGCTTCATCGAGGGCTTTCATTGAAAAATTCTTATTCAAGTATGCTTTTATGCTATTCAGAAATTCAGTATCATTTCCGATCAACAATATGTCATCCACATATAATATCAGAAATTCTATAGACCCAGATCTATCATGAATATCTGCATATGCTAGGCTCGTCAAGTTTAACCCGAGTATTCTGCGTGTGCATAACTGGCTTGCACCAATTATATGTGTACGTAGAGCTTATCACACCCGATCACCACGTGGTGTCTCGGCACGACGAACTGTAGCAACAGTGCATACTCAGGGAGAACACTTGTACCTTGAAATTTAGTGAGAGATCATCTTATAATGCTACCGCCAAACTAAGCAAAATAAGATGCATAAAGGATAAACATCACATGCAATCAATATAAGTGATATGATATGGCCATCATCATCTTGTGCCTTTGATCTCCATCTCCAAAGCACCATCATGATCACCATCGTCACCGGCTTGACACCTTGATCTCCATCGAAGCATCATTGTCATCTCGCAAACTATTGCTTTTACGACTATCGCTACCGCTTAGTGATAAATTAAATCGATTACATGGCAATTGCATTTCATACAATAAAGCGACAACCATATGGCTCATGCCAGTTGCCGATAACTCTGTTACAAAACATGATCATCTCATACAATAAAATTATCATAATGTCTTGACCATATCACATCACAACATTCCCTGCAAAAACAAGTTAGACGTCCTCTACTTTGTTGTTGCAAGTTTTACGTGGCTACTACGGGCTTCTGGAAAGAACCGTTCTTACCTACGCATCAAAAACCACAACGCGGTATAATGATTGATTTTTGATCTTCAGAAAGAACCCTGTTCATTGAATCAGATTCAACTAAAGTTGGAGAAACTGACACCACTACCCACCTGTGTGCGAAGCACGTCGGTAGAACCAGTCTCGCGTAAGCTGATACGTCTCCAACATATCAATAATTTTTTATTGTTCCATGCTATTATATTATCTATTTTGGATGTTTAATGGGCTTTAATATGCACTTTTATATTATTTTTGGGACTAACCTATTAACCGAAGGCCCAATGTAAATTGATGTTTTTTTTTGCCTATTTCAATGTTTCGCAAAAAAGGAATATCAAACAGAACCCAAACAGAACGAAACCTTCGCGAGGATCTTTGTTGGAACAAACTTCATCCAGGAGATTTGGAGTGGAAGTCAGAGACGCAACGAGCGACCACGAGGCAGGAGGGCACGCCCAGGGGGGTAGGCGCACCACACCCTTGTGGGCCCCTCGTAGCTCCACCGACCTACTTCTTTCGCCTATATATACTCTTATACCCTGAAAACATCCAGGGGAGCCACGAAACCACTTTTCCACCGCCGCAACCTTCTGTACCCGTGAGATCCCATCTTGGGGCCTCTTCCGGCGATCTGCCGGAGGGGGATTCGATCATGGAGGGCTTCTACATCAACACCATAGCCTCTCTGATGATGTGTGAGTAGTTTACCACAGACCATCGGGTCGATAGTTATTAGTTGGATGTCTTCTTCTCTCTCTTTGGTTCTCAATACAAAGTTCTCCTCGATGTTCTTGGAGATATATTCGATGTAATACTTTTTGCGGTGTGTTTGTCGAGATCCGATGAATTGTGAATTTATGATCAAGTTTATCTATGAATAATATTTGGTTCTTCTCTGAATTCTTATATGCATTATTTGATATCTTTGCAAGTCTCTTCGAATTATCGATTTAGCTTGGCCTACTAGATCGATCTTTCTTGCAATGGGATAAGTGCTTAGCTTTGGGTTCAATCTTGCGGTGTCCTTTCCCAGTGACAGTAGGGGCAGCAAGGCACGTACTGTATTGTTGCCATCGAGGATAAAAAGATGGGGTTTATATCATATTGCTTGAGTGTATCCCTCTACATCATGTCATCTTGCTTAAAGCGTTACTCTATTCTTATGAACTTAATACTCTAGATGCATGTTGGATAGTGGTCGATGTGTGGAGTAATAGTAGTAGATGCAGAATCATTTCGGTCTAGTTAACACGGCCATGATGCCTATATTCATAATCACCGCCTAGATATTCTCATAAGTATGCGCTCTTCTATCAATTGCTCGGCAGTAATTTGTTCACCCACCATAATATATGCTATCATGAGAGAAGCCACTAGTGAAACCTATGGCCCCCGGGTCTATATTACATCATATTAGTTTCCTGCCAACTTGCCGACGTTTTTTTGCAATCTTTACTTTCCAATCTATACAACAAAAATACCAAAAATATTTATCTTATTATCTCTATTAGATCTCACCTTTGCAAGTGGCCATGAAGGGATTAACAACACATTTATCGTGTTGGTTGCAAGGTTCTTGATTGTTTTTGCAGGTACTAGGCTATTTGCGTGTAGTCTCCTATTGGATTAATACCTTGGTTCTCAAGAACTGAGGGAAATACTTATGCTACTTTGCTACATCACCCTTTCCTCTTCAAGGGAAAACCAACCCACGCTCAAGAGGTAGCAAGAAGGATTTATGGCACCGTTGTTGGGGAGATCTACGCTCAAGTCAATACATACCAAGTACCCATCACAAACTCTTATCGCTCGCATTACATTATTTGCGATTTGCCTCTCGTTTTCCTCTCCCCCACTTCACCTTTGCTATTTTATTCGCCCTTCTTTGTTCGTCTCTTTTCGCTTGCTTCTTGGGTGCTTGTGTGTTGGGTTAATTGTTTGTCACGATGGCTCAAGATAATACTAAATTATGTGACTTTTCCAATACCAATAACAATGACTTTATTAGCACTCTGATTGCTCCTATGACCGAGGCTGAATCTTGTGAAACTAATGCTGCTTTGTTGAATCTTGTCATGAAAGATCAATTTTCTGGCCTTCCTAGTGAAAATGCCGCTACCCATCCAAACAACTTTGTTGATTTGTGAGATATGCAAAAGAACAAATATGTGGATAATGATATTGTTAAATTGAAGCTATTTCCGTTTTCGCTTAGAGATATGTGGATAATGATATGTTGCACAAGCTTGGGAGAGGACGAAATTAATGATACGTAATTGCCCTACACATGGTTTGAATTTATGGATGACTATATAGAATTTTTATGCTGGATTGAATTTTTCTTCTAGAAATATTTTTGATTCGGCCGCGGGAGGCACTTTTATGGAAATCACTTTAGGAGAAGCTACTAAACTCCTAGGTAATATTATGGTTAATTATTCTCAATGGCACACCGAAAGATCCACTAGTGAAAAAGTTCATGCTATTGAAGAGATTAATGTTTTGAGTGGAATGATGGATGAACTTATGAAATTGTTTGCTAATAAGCGTGTTTCTTCTGATCCTAATGATATGCCTTTGTCCACTTTGATTGATAATAATGAAACTATAGATGTGAATTTTGTTGGTAGGAACAACTTTGGTAATAACGCGTATAGAGGAAACTTTAATTCCAGGCCGTTCCCTAGTAATCCCTCTAATAATTATGGTAATTCCTACAACAACTCTTATGGAAATTTTTAATAAGATGCCCTCTGATTTTGAGACTAGTAAATAATTTATGAATTTGCAAAAGAATTTCAATGCTTTGGTTGAAGAAAAATTGCTTAAGATTGATGAGTTGGCTAGGAATGTGGATATAATTTCTCTTGATGTTGATTCTTCGAAACTAAGATCTATTCCACCTAAGCATGGCATCAATGAGTCTCTCAAAGCCATGATAATTTCCATTGATGAGTGCAAAGAAAGAACTGCTAGGATGTGTGCTAAAAAATATTGCTTAGTGAAAGCGTGTTCTTCTAGTTTTCATGATAATAATGATGAAGATCTAAAAGTGAGGTATGTGTCTCCTATTAACTATTTGTTTTCCACTACGAATCATGATAAAGATGGGACTGGAGATGAGTCAACTACAGTTAAAAGGCGTCCCAATGATTCGGAGTTTTTAGGTCTTGATGCTAGAATTAATAAAAGTGGGATTGAAGAGGTAAAAACTTTACATAGCAATGAACCCACTATTTTGGATTTCAAGGAATTTAATTATGATGATTGCTCTTTGATAGATTGTATTGCAATCCGTGTTAAATTCTCCTCATGCTTATGATCAAAATAAGGCCTTTACTAAACATATCCACTACAAAAAAATACACTTCCGTGATGATACGTGTTTGTCACAGTAGGTCGCGTTTTTTGTCATGCATGTACATCCATGACGATTTTATGACAGAATCAAGATAGTCATACTTGTGCTGTCGTAGAAGTGTTCCATGACATTACCAAAATTATCGTCACAGAAGTATCCACTTCCATGACGATAAATCGCGCGTCACAGATGTGCTTTCGTCAAGGGTGACCGACACGTGGCATCCACCGTAACGGAACACCGTTAAGCTATCGGGTCGGGTTTTGGATCCGATAACCTGTTAACAGCCCCGACCAATGGGAAATTTCCACGTTTAAAATTCTTATTGGCCGAACGAAACACGTGTCAGCTTGTCAGTGGGTCAGATAGGCGCCTATGATATGTCGACATGTGCCACGGCCCACCACTAGCCCATTTAGCTTACAAAGTTGGCCCGTTTGACTTGGTCAAAAGTTAACGGGCTGGCCCATGAAAAGCCTGTTAACAATCTCTTCGCAAATAGCCCATTTTACGGCCTGTTAATGCACGACCCATTAGGCCCTAAAGGAAATCGGCCCAACATCGTCATGTGGGCCGTCGAATATAACACCAGCCCATTTCACTTTTGGCCCATGTATGGCCCACGACGTCTTTCGGCCCATATGAGACCTTCATATCTTTCGGCCCTTTACAGGCCCACGGTGACTCTAGCCCATAATGAACAGTAATTTTCTTTATACCCGTTAACGGCCCGTGATTTACATGGGCCGTTTCCAGCCCGTGTTAGCTTTTGGCCTATTGACGGCCCATACGTTCTTGGGCTCCTTTTCAGCCCTCGATTACTTTCGTCCCGTTACTGGCATGTTCCCCGAATGGGCAAATTCGGCCCATGGCTAGAGTCGGCCCGTTACTGGCATGTTACCCTAATGGGCCAAATTCGTCCCATGGCAAGAGTCGGCCCGTTACTGGCCTATTACCCTAATGGGCCAAATTCTGCCCATGGCAAGAGTCAGCCCATTTCTGGCCTGTTAACCCGTTGCGCCGTTTCCAGCCCGTCCTATATTCTGGCCCATTAACGACCCGTTATGCCTATGACAGAATTAAGCCTTTGCTGTCCTCCGGCCTGTTAACGGCATGTTACTATGCTGGGCCGATACCAATTACGCCTGATTACGGCCCATGTAGACCCATTTATCCGACGGCCCGAGGCCCACCGATTACAGGCCCATTTATCGACGGCCCATAGGAAACCCATGGATCCTACGGCCCATATATATATGGCCCATGGTAGTTGCGGCCACTAGTAAACCAGGGAAAAAGAAGACTAGGAAATAAATAAGGCAGAAACTAACACTAGGCTATTAAGGCAATTGCACAGATTACATCCACTCGGCATCAAAGATCGCCACCAGTGCAAATATAGGGAACACCCTACACTATACAAAAATGGCTTGCTGTTTTCTTTAGCCGGTGGCTGCACGTTAAGAATAAATTTTGTATCGCACCAAAACAAATTACAACTATATAACAAAAGGAAGGTTGGCATAAAACTTAACATTCTAGCAGATAAATGCACCACCAGAAGTTCAGAAGCTCAGTTCATTTGACCTAACTGTTACATTTTCATGTTGTATTATCCGATGGAGCACCATAACCCTCGCCTTCATTTCCCCTAGGCTCCTAAACAACATAGCAAATGTCTAATAGTCTGGTTTCAAAACCATGCATATCTTGACGACATTGAGCAATGTTTATCCTTGTTTCACAAAGGGTCTCTGTTAGGGAATGGACTTGTGTCTGGAGTGCAGATACAACATTGCTTTGAGCTTGCATATCTTCATCATGAGTCAGTTTGGACGATATTTCCTTAACAACTAACCCAGTATTACACAGGAACATGCTTTTGGCACTGTTAGTGGACAGGTACTGACCCACTGCAGCAAGAGCTGATGTTACGGTTATAGTTGCCTCGCCACCTTCAGAAGGTGGCGATTCCACCATTTTTTCCATAGCTCGCTGAAAAGTTGAGGTTTTGCATTAGTAGTACTAGAACAGAAGATATTAAGGAGGCAGAAAAACCAAACAAAATAGCTTTGGTCTATATACAGAACTTATTCTGGTGAACCCATGTAAAATATTAGTTGTATTTTATTGCAAAGTACATAATAAAACTAGGTTCCAAACATATGACCATGTACCATCCCTAGTGTATTGTCTATTTCTTCACATTGTATTGAGGGCTAAGGATAAAGAGACAAAGTTTATAATACGGTAAGCATAGTATGACATCATTCATATCACAAAACAACTGAGAACAGACAAACGGGAAATTGTAACATTCTGTGGGCAAGTCCAGCACGGAACTAGATTACGGGCCAAGATCAAAGGAACATCACTCCTCTCTTTTAAACCTTGTAAGGTGCAATGATACGCTAAGACAATTGTGTATAAAATTGAAAAGAGTAATAGACATTGGCTGCGAACCATGCAGTTCAAGGCACAAGTCAGAGTAAGTAGTAGTTAAAAGGCATGAGGATTAAGGACTTACAACAACGACTTTGACTGGTGTAGTCATGCCCTTCTTCTTGCTGGTGTGACAGTCCTTGAAGATTTCCACAACATTTGGTTCAGGTACTTTTTGTTCCTTGCAGGCTTTCCTCTGCATTTCGAACAAGTCAATATAGATCTGATAACATGGTATAGCGAAAAGAGTGAAACAATAGCTAACTACAAGAGCCTCGCAGTGTGCAATATAGCTATGAGATCCTGTCGTCTGTTGGAATTTCACTTTCGTACGGTTGGCCTTGTTCTTTGAACAGTTCACCTACAAGAAGATAGATTTGTGTGGCACATGCGTAAATAGGACTTCAACATGTGATCTGATCACATATATATAATGTACCTGATACTTCGGATCAGACCAGTGTTTAAGAAGGCCCCTCCAGTCTTCATCCGATATATTTTCCACTGGAGATGTTTCAGAAAGTTTACTGTTAGCCTTGCCTTCAAAGTGAGTTTTCCTCAAGTTATACCGATATTGTCGCAGAGCAGACTTGAAAACATGGGTGCAAGCTTGTCTGGTTGCATCATCTTGGCTATCCAACTTGAACCTCATTTGTTGAAAATTATGGGAGTCTCATTATCAGCAACCTAGAAAGTATGGGACAGAGCAATACAATATTACTAGTTTCCATACATAACCATATTTACAGATAAATGGTTGAGGAAGGTGTTGAACTGGTTTCGTCTTTGTCATTCCTATACTGAATCCATGTTGGGAGGATACGTACATGACACCTAACGGGAACCGCTACCTCTGATACTAACTTGGCTGACTCTATAGCATCACGTGGCCTTTTTAAACCTGCCTCAAAACGGATCTCCATTCTTCCTCCTCTAGATTTAGTTAACCTGTCGAGCATTATCCCTGATGTTTGTTTCCTCTTGCGCCAAGGTGCTAGTCCAACAACAAACATAGGAAATGTTAGTGTACATCAAACTGTGAGACTACATATAAAGAAGATGCAACTGTAACTTGACTCTAGCAACTACCTTCTTGTTGTTGAAGCTCACAAGGTTCATCAGATATTGCCAACTTGTCTTGTGTCAAGAGTGCTTGGGAAGTAGTGTCAGGTGGCAAGGGAGCTTGGGAACGTGCTGCTAGCTCAGTTGACGCACGAGTAAGTCGTGCAGCTGGTAGTAATGTGGTAGGTGTTGCAAGAACTAGGGATGTCTATGCTTGTTTGGTGGAAGCTATTTGTTTCTGTTTGGCTTTTTTTTGCAACTCGTGTAGCATGGGATGCCGTGTTTGTAGAATTTTCCGCTGGACTTTGACCTTCTATTGCACCATAAGTACCAGCAGAATCTGCAGGATTCATCCGCTTCTCATTCCCTGTCATTCTGTGTTTCTTCCTCTTTCTCTGTGCCATGTTAAGTCAAGCCGACAAGAAAAACGAATAATAATTTAGTTCTTCAGAACAAATTGATGCATGATGTAGACGAACTGAACTTTGATCTTAGACAACCACATGATAGGAGGATGTAATATGTATGAAAAACATGACGGAAGAGATAACCAGAACTATGATGTGTAAACTAAGAAGAAGACATTTCACCAAATTAGAAGCAATGCAATGGAAGGTAGACACCATATGAACGATGCTACAAATATCGCTCTGCCAAGTTAACAGTGTCTCATCATAAATGGCGTTTAAACAAATGTGAAGCAGTACAAGAAATAAATCATATGCAAGATGCAAACAACATCACACTACCATGTTAGAGGTCTCTCGTCATTAGTGCCATTGCATATTCACAGCATTGCATATTCACAGCTTATGATGTGTAAACTAACGAGAAGGCATTTCAAGAATTTAGAAGCAATGAAAGCTAGACACCATATGAAAGATGCAATGAATATCACTCTACCAAGTTAAAATTGTCTCATCATAAGTGTCATTTCAACAAATTAGTAGTACAAGCTAGAAAAGAATGTGAGATGTAACCTATATCACACTCCAAAGTCAAACGTGTGTTATGATAAGTGATTGTTGCAGGTTACACAACAATAGTAATCTGATGTAAGAACATGGTGTGATAGACAGATATTGTATGTTCTAGAAATAGGAACACGTGTCTTATTCAAGTATAATGTGTAAAGTAAGCACATGGAATTCAACAAAATTAGAAGCAATACAAGCTAGACATCACACATAACATGCAACCACATATAACAGTGCCAAGTTAGAGGGAGCACCGGTGATGCTGCACTAGGGGAGACGTGCTCATCATAAACACAGCTTTGTTGAGTGTCTATGCATGTGTTGTCTTGGAAATCATCTTGGGGGTGTGGAGGAGTAGAAACTGTAGAGGCCCTCCGTTCAGAAGGAGCACCTTTATCCGCTGCCTTGCTAACTTCCTTCCGCTTTATTGATTTTGAATTATCAAGTAAAACCGACAAGAAAAAGCAATAGAATTCTCTCTTAAGAACTCATTCATGCATGATACTGACAATCGCTACTTTGATGTAAGGCAAACACATGATAGCAGGATGGAATATGTACGAAAAACAGGACGGCATGGCATGTTCACAACTGTTTGTGTAAACTAAGCAGAAACCATTCCAGCAAATAAGAAGCAATGCAAGCTAGACACCACATGAAAGATGCAACCAATATGACTCTGCCAAGTTAAAAGCGTCCCATCATAAATGGAATTTCAACAAATTAGAAGCAGCGCATGCTATAAATCATATGAAAGATGCAACTAATATCGCACTGCATATACTAAAGGTGTCTCGTCATGTTGATTGATGCGGGATACGAAAAACAATAGTTTTATGTAAGGACATGCTTAATAGACAGATGTACTATGTACTAAATACAGGAAGGCATGTCACATTAACAGGTATAATGTATAAGCTAAGCAGACTAGCACATGCAGTTTAACCAGATTGGAAGAATTACAATCTAGACACCATATGCAACATGCAACCACATATCACGCTGCCAAGTTAGAGCAAGCACCTGCGATGCTAGTGTAGGGGAAATGCTGTAATCAACTACAGAGCTATGTTCACTATCTTCATCTAGCATTTATGTTTCTTGATAATCATGTCGGGAGGTTGACGCTGCATTCTTTAAATGAGGAGTAGTCCCCTTGCCAGCTTGCCTCATCATAAGTGATTGATGAGGGATACACAAGAACATTAGTTTGATGTAATAACATGGTTAATACACAGATGTACTAGCATGTACCAAAAACAGAAAGGTATGTCATATTCAAAGGTATAATTTGTAAGCTAAGCAGATGCAATTTAACCAAATTGGAAGCAATACAAGCTAGACATCTGGCTGGAGTGGTGAGCATGATCATCTAGGACCTGAGAGCCTGGTGGGAGGCGGGTTGCTTCGCCACCATCGCAGCTTTTTAGTTGGCTTCCAGGTGATGCCTATCTTTGCTGGGCTTGTCACTAGCTCGGCCAGTGCCCTCACTAGCTATTTGTCTTCTGGTGCTCACGGGATGGTGGTTCATGTAAAAAAATATCTTTCCTTATCTTACCGACTTCGGCCTTTCGAATACAAGCTAGACACCATATGGAACATGCAACCACATATGACATCGCGAAGTTAAAGCAAGCACCTGGGATGGTGGTTCATTGCGAGCGAGGTCATCAACTCCAGAGCTACGTTTACCGTATCCATCTGCTGACACTGCACCCTTTATAGCGCTGTAACGTGTCTTGCCTACACGCATACGAAGCTGGAGCGACTTCTATCTTTTCTTTTTGGCTTCTCTCATGGCAGCAGAGTCTGAAATACCCTTGCATAAAAACACAATAGTGAGAGTAAGGGTGAAGTGTGTGCAGAACTAGTGCACTATAAAAGTAGAAGATATCAGGTGGCTGAAAAATAAATGACGGGAGACATATGATAGCTCTACAACATTGCATGGAAAACAAAATTAGATTCTACTCCGTATGATTTTGTAATATATGAGCACAGGAAATGCATGTACTCCTCCAGCACACCACCACATGTGGTCATATCTAAGATAACAGTCAACTAAAAATAAATAGGTCAGTCGATTTTTTTAAAGAACCGTCTGATCTATATATAAGGAACGGGCAGATGTCCTTCGTCTACCTCCCGCCAGTCACTGTTGATGATCTTTCTCGAACCGCTAGCGACCATCGGCCCAGACCCCTGGCTCCGCCGCCCCGCCCTCCCATCGACCTCACACCACCGCCGTGCTTGGCAGCTCCCCCAGGCCATCCCTTTAATCCCAGCCGACCTCCAGATTGGGCGCCAGTACCTCTAGGCCGCACACGCCCCTAAGATAAACACCAAGGCGCTGCTTCCCCGGCATGATAGGCGTACTAGCGCCTGTTACGCCGGGGAATGCTTCCGTTAATTGGGAATCAACTCGCCAGAAATTGAAATTCAGGGCGGCGACGAACCTCTAGCTAAGGTGAAATAGTATATGAGGAGAAACCTTGTGCATCGCGAGTTACTAGGAACATCTAGTATCAAGAAGAAGCAGTCAACTAGTGTCTTCTGTGACATTAATATTGTGCAAGCAGAGACATAAGATTTGCACGAATAAGGGAAGAGGAGTACCTTTTTCGGTTGCTGGTGTGGTCACCTCCACATGTCGCGCCGATCTTCTTCTTTTTACCAGGGAAACCGATGTTCTGGAGGGTGCAGGCTTGGACGCACCCATGGCCAAATTGTTGACTGTGTTGTCGTGGCCGTATGTCAGCGGAGGGGAAGCAGATCCGAGGCGGCAAAGGATGGCGTAGCAGGAACAGCTCTGGTGCGGTGGAGGGTGGCGAAGTTGGAGCGGCAGTGGTGAGGCACAGGACGGCGTGGTTGAACAGGCTCGGGTACGGATGGCTCAGCCTAGGCTTCAACTACTAGTCGTGGAGGGCGTTGCGGTTGAGGTTGTGGTGGATGACGACGTCGGGGTATCGGCTCCGGCGTGATGGAGGAGGGCGGCGGTTGATGGGTGGGATGGGGTGGCGGACAGAGGACGCTGGGGTTTCGCGGCTGGTGGAGAGGTAGTTTTGGCGCCCACGGAGTACGAATGGGGAATCGGACGGGTGGGTGGGAACCATGTTTCGGTCTGGGACGCGCTTGTTTTTGGCTTTTTTAAAAAGAAGATGGGATGCGCTTGTTTGAAATTTTGGGAAAGTACAAACTTTGCCCCCCTCTTAAATTTCGGACCTACTGCGGGTCGGGGGTAGGATGGTAATCCCAGGTGTCCCAAATAGTGGGCAGGAGCAATTTCGGCCGCGCACATGTGTGCTTAGGCGGCCATTGTGTATGAATGTTTTTCGGATGCGGTTGCGTGGCGTCTAGATGAAGCTACAAACCTACCCCGGTTTAGACCTTTGGACGTCGGGCTGGTAGGTTTCACGGGTCGGCGTTATTAGAAAAGTAATTTCCTTGTACTGCCAAACATTGGTCTCACGCGGTTTCGGGCGAGTAGAGGCTCTTTTGGCGCTTCGTTCGAAATTTTGAAACACAAGCATTCACGTTTAGAGTACTCTTGAACTATGAGGATTGACCTAAATCGACGACGTTATATTTGACCTTGTATGTTTGAAAACCTCATTAAATTATCCGCTTCTTTTTGAAATTTTGACACTTGAAAATCCTATAACTACGATTATTTTGGAATGGAGGAGCTAAATTTGAATCTATTTTGTACACGACTACATATGCTATTATGTGCATAATCAGAGCAAAGATTGGTGCCCCCATAATTTAGGTATGGTTTACAAATGCCATGATATCAAATTCAAATAATTGAATGGACTTCATGTTGAATTCGATTTTTTTAAACCACCTTAAGTTGAATTCAAATGTATGATAGTTCATAGGTAGCTATTTATAATGTCCATTGTGTAACTTTCGTATGTATAATGTGCTTTACACACACAACATGAACTATACTCACGTTTATATCCGATTGCTAAAGCGATGCATTGTCTGGAGTTCAAAATACTAACTATGTGGATCAATTGTGTCGAATAATAACATAAACATGCTCAAATTCGATAGAATCTAGATGTCTGATGGATCAATGACCGCTCCTTACGCGAATTGCAAATATCATGATCCCATCCTAATATTTGGATACAATTTATATCTTTAATCAATGTGTAGAGCAGTCTTTTACGTGTAGTTTCACTCTCCATCGGTGGTCTCTCACAGATGCTCACACACTCTCTCCCGAGGTGTCTTTCTTGCACACATGCTCTAGATATAACCCTCCCTCCTTCTCGTAACCATTTACAACTGTTTTCACTAACCTTTATCACAAACACTCTTCCTCTCGCAAACATACACACGCACAATCCTCATCGACCCTTTCTATATACATGGACCTGCCTACGTGTCTCATGTACGCACATTATCTTTACGCATGTCTCTCACGCATTGTCTCACACCTCTCTTCCTAATCGACGAGTATGATTCTAGCAGACCATTCTGTAGGATGCCCCTTAAAGTTAGATTGAATGAATAGTAATATCAGAGATAAAGGGGTTACCTTAGTCCGAGAACCTAGGGTTACAAATCCTAGCCGGCTTTGTCAGTGGACACAGAGTCCTTCACAATTCTGCTATCTTTGTCTTGTACGACTAGTCATCCATGGGTCTTCCCAAATGCGTCACGGGCCGACCAATGTGGCGCAGGACGGAACCGAACGAAGGGCCTCACCTCGACTCACCGGACCTCACACGGTGACACACCCTCTGCCCCCACGTCTCATTATCTTCTCACACCCACACATACCAACACAAACACCACACACACATATATACAACATTACAAAGTTATATGGAGGAGTACGAATGCTAATTTGCATTGCATGGTGCCCACAATGATATTTATTCCGCACTGTGAATTTGTATATTTATTCCACAAAGTTAGTCATAACAAAGAGAAACAAAGAGCATCTCTCTCTCCATCGCATACCCCCCTGTATGCCCCTTTCACGTATGCACACAAAACTATCTCCAGGTCCTCTAAAAGTAAGCCCCCAGAAAATTCATACATGTTTCATCTTTATCTCGCGATATACGCAATGACGATCATTGTATTTGAAGCGAAAGCATGATACGTACATTGGATTTCAGAATCCACTCATTATGGTCACCATTTACGTTTAGTGGTTATTATACAGTCACGGGCTAACCGTACAACTCTGTATTTGCTCATGACCTGACTAGTTGACCAGTTAAACACTCCATGTGGCACCTCTAGTGTTGCATCACATTATCTCACTACCATCGTGCCCACCTGTCGACTTGTATCTACTCTACATCTACACTCTTATAAAATACATAAAATACACTCTTATAAAAAACAGAGTTGGTGATGATGGTGTGCCTGCCATCATGCAATATAGGCCGTCCGATTTATATCTGACGGATAGGAAAGAAACTATGGCAATTTTGCAAAAAGGTACCCACACACCTCTCCACATTTGCAAATAAGGCCTTCCCTCGTTCATCCTTTTCTCTCACAAGATAAACAAGTCATACAAATGCATCCTGATGTTACATGCAACGCACGGGCATCTTGCTAGTAAGAATGAAAACAAACGACAAAAAAATATTTGGATGGTGGTTCGAAGTCATGACCGCGGGCACAGCGGACAAGGTGGCCTTGTATTGGTATGCTGAGCCGTCTGTTTTAACACGCAGGATCTGGTGTGGTGATTATACACACACGCACGCATGCACACGAACTGCATCCATGCAACACTCACACAAACACATGCACCCACGCACGCACGCAACACTCACACGTATACACGCAACCACGCACGCACGCAACACTCACACGCACAAACACACGCACGCATGCATGCACACACCAGTACAACACACGACCAACACACACTCTCACGCTCAAGTGCTCAACCTACACGTGCGTGCGCACACATCAGGCCCTGACAGACACATACACAACCAGGTGATTCCCGCGCCCGGGTTGGAGCCTTGTCGCACCTGTGTAAATTTGTGTTTATCTGACCTTTTGCCTATGCGAACTGACATGTGGGACCCACAAGGAACATGGTCAATTTAACTAGTCAACATGGCGCCACGCAGACTATTTAGCAGGTCAACAGAGTGCAATCCGATGCTAAACTGTGAGCAAGTGACCGTATAATCACCGCAAAACGTATATTGTGACCGTAATCAGCTTATCTAAAGTTCGGTGACCGTATTACGCTTTTCTCTCTGTAGGCCCTCCAAATCTACATCTCTACACGTTCTCGCATGTTACATCTAACAACTATCCAATACATCACTACTACTACACTCTAACACAATAAATCATATGTGTTTTTAGTTTTACTAGATATCATATTTTTACTTATAATTATTCAGTTTGCATACATTAAAATTGCCTTTGAAATGTATGGCCAGTATCATCTACCACATGGGAAAAATCCCGCCCTTTCTTGTTTAATCGGGTTTGTATCGATGGATCGTGCGAAACAACAAAACTATAGTACTATACAGTACAAGTGACAGTTCACTGGGCCGTCGTGTCGTCTACTCCTCCGTTGTAAGAGTGGAGCGCTCGCTTTTATAAATCTTCTACTCCCTTTCGCCGACATGTGGGACATCAAGCTACCGGGTCCATGTGCCATACCGGAATACAGTGCAGAGCAGCCGGGGTGAAGCTCTTTGGTCTTTGGAGAAAAAAATACGCATTAATTGACACGTGAAACGAGGATTTGTATCGATTAAATCCCGCGAAGGAAAACCCCGCCTTTCTTTTTTAACACTAGTACTCCTAGTATGTACGTACTTATCCTGTTTGGGTCTAGGCCTTGCATTGCCAAACTTCGCCACACATTTTTGCCAAGCTTGCCTAAAGTTTTCAAAATGAGAAGGAGGTACACTTGCGCATGGCTGTCGCGGTCGCACCACACCCTCACACGGTCGCTCCTGCATGCCACGGTCGCACCGCACCCTCACACAGTTGCTCCTGCACGCCGCAAACCCAACCAAGGGAACGCACCCTCACTGACACGTGATGTCACATGTGAACAAACCAAACTCAGCCATCCTATCGCTGACACATAATTTTCGTTCATAGAGTATGTTTATCCAACCGCATGTTGGGGAGTATCCGTATGGCCCGTGCAGTGGTCCCTTGGGGAGGAAGAAGAGGTGAAGAAGAAGGAAAGAAGGGTTAGGAGACGTAGGATATTCATCCAACCGCCTGAAATGGTAGACTGACCCAAGTCAGGCGACTTGCATAAAAAATATATGTTTTTACATAGCAAAAGATCCATAAAAACAACAACATAAAGAAAAGCTATCACTGCTCACGGAAAGAGACGGTCTCGTCGTCTTTGGCTGCCAGCGCGAACCAGCTGACGTGTGTCTCTGCACCGTGGTGTCCTCGGCCTCCAGCTACTCGTTCAAGAGGAGCGTGCGAGCGCTCTGCATGGACGAGAGCACAGCCCGGTTCAAGTCGAGGACGTTTGGTTCCGCCTGTAGGAGGGCTTCGACGGCAGCGGCATCCGCGTGCTCGGCATCGAGTTGAGCCTCTGCCGCCCGGTTCAAGTCCAGGACGTTTGGTTCCGCCTGTAGGAGGGCGTCGATGAGAGCGGCATCCGCGCGCTCTGCGTCGAGTCGAGACTCTGCCGCCCGGTTCAAGTCCAGGACGTCCGGTTCCGCCTACAGGAGGGCCTCGATGGCAGCGGCATCCGCGCGCTCCGCGTCGAGTTGAGCCTCTGCCTCCCGGTCCTCCTTTAGTATCGCCATGTTGAACCGCTGGTCTGCCTGCACCATGGGGGACTCAGACACCGGCACGAAGTTGACGTCCATCATCTCATACCCATCGGGGGCCTTCTGCGCCGCGACCTCCTCCATGAACATTGGATTGGCTTCCTCCTCCTCGTAGCTTAGCTCCAAAGAACTCGGGGATTGGCCCGCCGCAAAGCGAGCTTGGGAATGGAGGTCTGTGGCGCTGACCGTCGCCGCGATTTCTGCATGGTGCTCCGGCGTCAGCATCTTGTAGTAAGTGATCTTGCAGCGCACCATGGCTTTCTGGCAAACTAGGGGATGCTTGATGCGGGCTAGGGGATCGAAAGGTGGGGGAATGGGCTGGAGATTTGGTGTGGTTTTAGGGCAGTGGCTGGCGTAGGCCGAGCAGCGAATGTTCTGGTGTGAATAGTGGTTCCGGTGGCGACCGATCAATCGGTTTTGACTGTACATCTCTCTTGTCGCGTACGTGTTGCAGCCCGGCACGCTGGACTCTCCACGTCGCTCACCGAATGGAACGCACTTCATCTTGCGTTTTCGCTCGCTTGTGGGACCACAGTTGAGAGCAAACCGACGTCCCTCCCCCTCCCCCGCCCGCGTCATTTATTATACCACCACTCCCTCCGTTTTATGCGGAGTAAATAAAAACAGAGGGAGTATACTACGGATGAGGATCCCCTGACATGGCCGAACCCATTGAGTAACTGACATGTGGGACCTAGCAAGCATGGGGTCCGCCAGTAAGTGACCGAAAGGGAGAGTAAGGCAGGGATACCTACATTAGAGGATCCACTTCCACTATACTACTTTGACCAAATGTTAGAGTAATAATATAAGACATGCAACTTACACAAATGTTAGAGTAATAATATATGACATGCAACTTACACAAAGCATACAGGGTCTGATGCATTTTTCGAGGCTAACTTTGACCAAATGTTAGAGTAATAATATATGACATGCAACTTACACAAAGCATACGGTCAAATTCGTATGTGAAAGGAGTTTCAAATGATATAATTTCACATTATACATCTCATGTACTATTAATCTTATCAATAGTCAAATTGGAAACCATCTCGAGTACAAATCTAGGAGTACGTACGAATCTAACAATATTTGTCGGCGTTCTGGGAAAGGGGGTCCCGAGACTTGCCTGCATGCGGCCGGCGGCGTGGCTCAAGTAGGGGCCCAGCACGGCCCATCTTCATCAGCTCAAGCTCAAGACCCTCGTGAGGGGCCAAGCGTCGCGGGACGGACGACAGGAAGCTTCCTCAGAGGCGGCCTCATCAGGCAAGCTCGCGATGAGGCGGAGAGATCAAGGCAAGGGGTACCTCACGAGGAGCCCCTGACGCAAGCCATGACGATCGAGACCAGGCGGGCGCCGGCCTGCGTAGTGTCCTTGTTTCCCCTTTGGTGCAAAGAGGCAAGCACAGGCCAAGGCATCGGGCAAAGGTTGCCATTCCGGTGCAACGAGACCAAGACCAGCAGAGCGGAAGGACGGAGGTCACCGTGGAGCCCAATACAGTGTCATCACCAGTGCTTTTGGCAGCCGAAGACCAGCTTTTCTCAGGATAACTTGTACCGGATGTTCCCCTTCAAAATGGCCAATTGTTGGTGCCCTTCCCGCTCATTATTTGGGGAGAGGCCTAGGTCCTCTATATATAGAACTAGCCACCACAAAGGAGGGGGGAGATCTGATTAAACCCTAGCAGAGAGAGAGAGATAGAGGCGACTGAACTCACCCAAGAAGTTCATCGCACCAGCTCAAGAACACCTCTCGCGAGGCTGTTCTTCCCTTGTACTGTTCATCATCAGCCCCTGAGGCAATCCACCACACCACACACTGGAGTAGGGTATTACACCACAACGGTGGCCCGAACTAGTATACACCTCGTGTCCCTTGTATTGCTCGTTGTTTCCAGCTTAGATCACGCTAGGAGATTGGACGTAGATCGGTAGGGGAGAGATCTCCACGCGCACCCCAGTGTTCAAACCTCAAGGGTCTGCCAGAACCCGAAATTCGACATTTGGTGCGCCAGGTAGGGGTGCGCCGGAGTTCTCCCTCCAGACGACCCGTTCTCCCCCAACATCGCATCCCGCCCTCATGGCGGACAACGTGTCGCCCACTCTAGCAACGGATGTCGGCACCAGGGCCAGGGGGCTCCGGGCCTTGGCCCCCACCTTGAGACAGGTGCAGTGGCCGCACAAGTTCAAGCCCGAGATGCCGCTGCGCCACAACGGCGCGACAGACCCGATGATTTTCCTGCTGGCGTACGAGGAGGACGTCCTCAGAGCCGGGGCGACGATCGGGTGATGGCCAACTGGTTACCCATGGCCCTCACCGGCGTCCCGCGCGCATGGCTCCTCCACCTGCCGACGGCCTCTGTCACCTCCTGGGAGGAGCTGCGTGACCTCTTCCTCGCCCGTTTTGCCGCACCAGCGCCGCCCGTCGTCGCAACTCTCCTGGGTGGCTCCCAGGCACCACCCTCGAGCCATCACGTCAAGCCGTTCACCCGCCAGATCAGCACCGCCTCCAAGCGCCGAGAAGCCCCCCCCCCCTCGGGCTGGGTGGCGCCCGAGGCTGATCTAACCTTCGACTCGGAGGACCACCCCTTCAACCCCATCGGTTCGGGCATGCTCCTGATGCTGTGCACCCCCACCATCTGCCAAGTGGCCGTCACCAGGACCATCATCGACGGTGGTGTCGGCCTCAATGTGCTCTTGGTGGAGGCCTTCAGCCTCCTCCATGTGCCGCTGGAGCGGCTTCAACCCAGCAGGCCTTTCTCGGGCGTCGGAGCCGGTTCCACCGCCTCCTTGTGACCTTCGGCACCAACGACAACTTCTGCACGGAGCTGATTGACTTCGACATCGCCCCCATTGTCCTCCCCTACAACGCCATCCTCGGCTATCCGGCGTTGGCTCGGTTCATGGCAGCAACTCACCCGGCGTACAACCTCATGAAGATGCCTGGGAGCAGCAGCGTCCTCATCGTGTCAGGAGATACAAGGGATGCGCTCCAGGTGCTCCAGCTTGTTTTCAGGGCGGCCGCGGTGGCACAGCCCACTAGCACCGACGCCCTTGAGCCCAAGGGGGCTACACCTGCTAAAAAGAAGCAGCTATTCACCCAAGACAAGGCGGAAACCAAGCAGGTACGAGTCGACGAGGACGGGTCCACTGGCGCCACCTTCACCATATGGGCCAACCTCGAGCCCGAGCAGGAGGAGGCCCTGATGAGGTTCCTGCGTGCGAACAAGAAGGTGTTCGCGTGGGAACCTGATCAGTTAGCAGGGGTCCCAAGGGAAGTGATTGAGCATCACCTCAACGTGTGCCCCAATGTGCGCCCCGTGAAGCAGAAGGCGAGACGGCAGTCCACTAAGAAAGAGGCTTTCGTCGTTCAAGAGACCCGGAAGCTAGAGGCGGCAGGAGTTATCCGTGAGGTCCTCTACCCTGATTGGATGGCTAATCCGGTCGTTGTGCCAAAAAAGGGAGGAAAGGAGCGCATGTGTGTCGACTTCACCAACCTCAACAAGGCCTTCCCACAGGATCCATTTCCGCTCCCCCGCATTGACCAGATAGTCGACTCCACCGCAGAGTGTGACCTATTATGCTTCCTAGATGCCTTCTCGGGCTATCACCAGATCAAGATGGCGGTAGAAGACGTGAAGAAGACGACTTTCCTGACCCCGTGTGGAGTGTACTGCTATACGTGCATGCCATTTGGGTTGCACAACGCAGGCGCGACCTTTCAGCGGCTGATGCACATCGCCTTAGGTCGGCAGCTCGGGAGGAACGCTGAAGCTTACGTCGATGACATTGTGGTGAAGTCTCGTGAGGCAAGAACCCTGATACAAGACCTGGAGGAAACCTTTGCGAACCTCAACGAAGTGGACCTGCGGCTCAACCCGGAGAAGTGCGTGTTTGGAGTCCCCTCGGGCAAGCTCCTGGGTTTCCTCGTGTCCCACAGGGGCATCGAGGCCAACCCAGAGAAGGTCAAGGCAGTCGAAGACATGAGCCCGCCAAGGACCCTCAGAGAAATGCAGAAGCTCACCGGGCGTGTAACTGCGCCGGGGCGCTTCATCTCCAAGCTGGGGGGAACGAGCGCTGCCCTTCTTCAAGCTGATGAAGAAAAAGGGGCCCTTCGAATGGACTGAAGAGGCTGACAAGGCATTCCAAGATCTCAAGAGGTACCTTACCAGCCCACCAGTGATGGTAGATCCGCGTCCTCGGGAGCCCCTAGTGCTCTACCTTGTGGCCACCCCCTACTCCGCTAGCGCAGCCCTAGTGGCGGTCAGGGAGGAGCGCTGTGCCAAGGCCGCATCGACCGTCCGAACTGAAGCAAAGCAGAGTCGGGAGGGCCTCGCAAAGGCCGCAACCGCAGCCGAAAAGGAACAGCCGCAGCAAGAGGACGCACCCGGAGCAGGAGAGGCCTCTTCAGGCGACCAGGCACTGGGGGCTCCATCGTCTCAAGAGACGCCTCGACCTCTGGAGGATGCAGGCTACGCCAGCACCCTCAACCTCGTCGAGCATCCCGTGTACTTCATCAGCACGGTGCTACGGGATGCAAGGGCATGGTATCCCATGCCTCAAAAACTCCTCCTCGCGCTACTAGTAGCCTCACGCAAGCTGCGCCACTACTTCCAAGGCCATCCCATCAAAGTCGTCTCAGCATACCCCTTGGAAAGAGTACTCAGGAGCCCCAACTCAGCTGGGAGGGTTGCTAAGTGAAACATTGAACTACAGGCATTTCATCTAGAATTCAGTACGACCAGAGTCATCAAGGGAGCCGCACTTGCGGATTTTGTGGCAGAATGGACAGAAGTGCCGGGTCCCGAGGCAGGCGAAGACCGATCACTTTCCCCGGGAAGTGAAGCACCGGACGGCTGGGTCATGTACTTCGATGGGGCGTTCTCCCGACACGGTGCAGGAGCTGGCGCAGTGCTCGTATCCCCTACCCAGGACAAACTCTACTACGCCGTACAACTCTGCTTCCAGCACGGAGAAAAGGTCTCCAACAACATAGTGGAGTACGAAGGCCTAATAGCATGCCTGAAGGCCGCAATTGCCTTAGGGGTAAAGCACCTCATCATCAAGGGTGATTCACAGCTCCTCGTCAACTTCTCCAACAAGATATACGAGCCAAAGGATGAGCACATGGAAGCCTACCTCGCTGATGTTCGCAAGATGGAGAAACAGTTCTGGGGGCTGGAGTTGCAGCACGTGCCCCGCAGCACCAATCAGGAAGCTGATGACATTGCTAAGAGGGCATCTAGACAGTTGCCTCAGGAGCATGGCATCTTCAAGGAGCGGCTCTGCCAACCCTCGGCGATGCCGTCGATGTCAGGCACGGCGCAACCAAGGGAGGAGATCCCTCAGCCGCCTGCCTCAGGAGCCCCGGACTGCGGCCCGACCTTAGGGGCACGCCTGCTCCTGGCGTTAGAGCCTCAGGAAGGGTGTTGGATCCCGGAGCTCAAGAATTACCTGATGCAAGGGACTCTGCCGGAGAGTGAGGAGGAAGCGGAGTGTGTGGCGCGGCAGGCCACAGCTTATTGCATCAAGGATGGGGAGCTCTACAGGAAGCGACCGAATGACGTGTCCCTACGTTGCATTTCCCGAGAGCAAGGGAAGGAGCTACTGGCGGACATACACGGCGGAGACTGCGGGCACCACTCGTCGTCACGAACCCTCGTCGGCAAGGCGTTCCATAGTGGATTCTACTAGCCCACGGCTCTCATCGATGTAATTGAGCTAGTGAAGGCTTGCGAGGCCTGCCAGTTTCATGCCAAGCAGATCCATCAGCCTATGAGGGGTCTACAGACTATACCCCTCTCATCGCCGTTTGCATTTTGGGGGCTGGACACTCTGGGCCCGTTTCCTCGGGCGCCAGGGGGCTATCGCTACCTCTACGTCGTTGTGGACAAGTTCACCAAGTGGGCTGAGGTGGAATCCGTCTGCACAATCCCGGCAGGCTCTGCGGTCAAGTTCATCAAGGGCCTCGTGAGCCGATTTGGGGTGCCCAACCGCATCATCACCGACAACGGTTCGCAATTCACCAGTAATCTCTTCAAAACGTACCGTGCTAACCTTGGAACGTAGATATGCTACGCTTCGGTAGCACACCCCCGGAGCAACGGCTAGGCCGAGCGAGCCAACGCGGAGGTCCTGAGGGGCCTCAAAGCTAAGACCTTTAAGAAGAAGCTGGAGGCCTATGGCAGGGGCTGGTACGACGAGCTCCAGTCCGTGTTGTGGTCAATCCGCACAACTGTGACCAAGCCGACTGGCGAGACCCCGTTCTTCCTCGTCTACAGAGCAGAGGTTGTTCTCCCTCACGAGGTCAGGCGTCGCTCCGAACGGGTCCTGGCGTTCGACGAGACGCAGCAGGACGCCATGCGGAGGATGGATCTCGTGCTGGGGGGAGCGCTGCCGTGAAGCCATGTTGCGAGCGGCAAGGTATCAACAGGCGCTGCGACGATACCACTGCCGCAACATCCGCCCCAGAACTCTTGAGGTAGGGGATCTCGTACTCAGATGGGTTCTCTCCTGGGAGGGGCTGTTCCCATGTGGGAGGGCCCATTCAAGGTTGTTCATGTCTCCAGGCCTAGCTCCGCGCGCTTGGAGACCACGGAGGGGGTACCCATCCAGAACGCGTGGAACATTCAACATCTCCGGAGGTTCTATCCCTGAGCGAGGCCTAGCACCTAGGAAAGGCCAGGTGCCTGTGAAGTTGCCGTGTTTTGGGAAAGGCCCGGTGCCTGTGAAGAAAGCAAATGCCTGTGAAGCTGTCGTGTTTTGGGATAGGCCCGGTGCCTGTGAAGAAGGCAAATGCCTGTGAAGCTGTCGTGTTTTGGGAAAGGCTCGGTGCCTGTGAAGAAGGCAAATGCCTGTGAAGCTGCTGCATTTTGAAAAAGGCCTAGTGCCTGTGAAGAAGAGCAATGCATGTGAAGCTCGCTGCCCGTGACACTCTCACATAATAATGAGTGGGGTTGTACACGCCCCGGAGTCTCCGGAGTGCCGCCCTCGGGCCTCGGGGGCTCCCGCCCACGCCCAGTGGCAGCACTTAGCTCTGCGCTGGTGAGAAGACGTCGAAGACTAGAATAGGTGTCGGACGCAACTTTTTCATTTGCTTTCTGCTGTTGGCTTGTTTATTCCCGTTTGAAGTTTTATTGAAGCTATTGACGTTCCTGGCTTGTGACTCTTTGTCTTTTTCGCTCGCTTGCCTTGTTTTCTCTCGCACAAGTCTCGCGAGGGAGGTTTGCGGGCACCCTCGCGTGTGTTTTCTGCCCCAATCGTTTGGAGCTTTCCTATCTGAGTCCTCTGCGGGAGCACCCCTCCCAGTCTATGCCTCACGGGCATCGCGACACGAGCGTAGGTCCTGGGCCAATCGCCCCCACAACTAAGACCGAAAGTTACCCCTCCTACTGATCCTTGCAGGGCACAAAGCGCACGGCGAGGCCACGGCCTCGGGAGGCAAGGACCGCGTCAAGCCCCACCAAGCTAAAATAATTCCCGCACATGGGTGCACGGCACGGGAACAAAGCGCAGAAATAGCGGAAGCAACACGATGGTTAACAGCAGCAGTTCTAACATGCCCCCGCGGGGCCCTATACTAACTTTTATTTCTGCGCAAGAAAAGAAGGAAAACAAAATGGGTGCGATTCGTCGTGCACCAACCCACAGCGAAGGTTCGAGCTGCTCTTGGGGCTCAGGCGGCCCTCCTCTCGCTTTGCCGGGGCGCGACGGCGGGCTGACCTGCTACCTTCACCCAGGCGGGCGCGATGGTGCCGGGGCTGGTTGCGGCCACCACTGGAGGAGCTGCTGCCTGAGAGGGAGTCGCAGAAGCTCAGCAAACCCCGAGCACCGCCGCCGGTACGCCTGTCGCCGTCCTCATCCTGGCTAGTACCGGTGCTGGGCAGGTGGCCACGGTCGTCGTCTTCGGGGTAGCACCAAGCACGGCGACTGCCTTCCTCGAGCACCCTCGCGTAGAGGGTAGCGTCGCCATCAAAATTGAAGTGCAGGGTGCACCACCGGCCCAGGCCGCGCGCACGGGCAAACGTTTGCCAGCCACGGGTCAGGGCCCCATTCCCAGAAACGGAGACCTCCGAAGCCCAGGAGGCCCTACTGCAGCAGCCGTCTGCCTGGAGCCAGAAGCCGCACCGGGCGCTGGCCGGTAGATCACCTACGAAGAAACAGGGGAGCTGGAGCCGGGTGCTGGTTGGGTCCGGCGACCACACGACGAACTCCGGCAGCACCTTTGTAGAGCGGAAGCGTGGCCTAGGGGGCGCGCAGCCATGACGTGCCCCCCATCGGCGGCCGGGTGCTCACCACCGCACAGGGAACCGCCTCCATGGCCGCAGGAGGCCACTACGGGGACCATGGAGAACTTGCAAGGGCGGCCTCGGCCGCACTTGGTCGGGGGGGAATCAGGCCCTGCCTGGCAGGCCTTTCCTTTCTTCGCCGCCGAGAATCTCTTTGGAGCCATGGGAACGGCGAGTAGCCAAGAAGAAGGAAAGGGGCAGCAGCAAGGGATGGACTGAAGGGGCTCGCGCAGCTCCATACTTATAGCCGGAGGAGGCCAACCACCGAGCACCACGGTCGCAGGTAATCATGACCGGTTTCTCTGCATGCAGGGACCTGTCAAGTCGTGCGGTCGCCGAAGGATCGTGGGGAAGCGCAGACTCCCACGTCCAATCAATCGCCATGCGGCGCCCAAGGCCGCAGGCTATTGGGGCCCGCGGTGCTTCGCGCTCGCCCCTTCGCTTCCCTGCTAGGCCAAGCCCAGGCGCGCCTTGGGCCCGGGGGCTACTGTTGGCGTTCTGGGAACGGGGGTCCCCAGACTTGCCTGCCTGCGGCGTGGCTCAAGTGGGGGCCCAGCGCGGCCCATCTTCATCAGCTCAGGCTCAAGACCCTCGCCAGGGGCCAAGCCTCGCGTGGCGGACGACAGGAAGCTTCCTCAGAGGCAGCCTCATCAGGCAAGCTCGCGAGGAGGTGGAGAGATCAGGGCAAGGGGTACCTCGCGAGGAGCCCATGACGCAAGCCATGACGATCAAGACCAGGCGGGCGCCAGGCGGGCGCCGGCCTGCGCAGTGTCCTTGTTTCCCCTTTGGTGCAAAGCGGGCAAGCACGGGCTAAGGCATCGGGCAAAGGTTGCCATTCCGGTGCAACGAGACCAAGACCAGCAGAGCGACAGGACAGAGGTCACTATGGAGCCCAAGACGGCGTCATCACCAGTGCTTTTGGCAGCCGAAGACCACCTTTGGTCAGGATAACTTGTACTAGATGTTCCCCTTCAAAATGGCCAATTGTTGGCGCCCTTCCCGCTCATTATTTGGTGAGAGGCCCAGGGCCTCTATATATAGAACTAGCCATCACAAAGGATGGGGGAGATATGATTAAACCCTAGCAGAGAGATAGATAGAGGCGACTGAACTCACCCAAGCAGTTCATCGCACCAGCTCAAGAACACCTCTAGTGAGGCTATTATTCCCTTGTACTATTCATCATCAGCCCCTGAGGCAATCCACCACACCACACACTGGAGTAGGGTATTACACCACAACGGTGGCCCAAACCAGTATACACCTCGTGTCCCTTGTATTGCTCGTTGTTTCCAGCTTAGATCACGCGAGGAGATTGGACGTAGATCGGTAGGGGAGAGATCTCCGCGTGCACCCCAGTGTTCGAACCTCAAGGGTCTGCCGGAACCCGAAATCCGACAATATTGATACCTTTTTTGTCAAAGTAGAGATACTTTGACTACACATAAAACTTATATGTAGACTAGAAAGGATAGGAGGGAGTATATTGTACGTTCAAAAATGAAATGAACATTGAATACCCTTTATATATGATTTGCGGATGTTGTGATCACCGGTTCAAAATTTTGAATCCGCCTTAGGTATCACGTGCCCCCACTCGTTCCCTCTCGATTTCATCTCGGGGTCTGGAGATCTATTGAAAGAGAACTAGGGTGGGTACATGCGAATGATACTCGGCGGAATGTTCAAATGAGGCATGCGGGAGGATGGACTTGACTGGAGGGCGACATGATCGATGGAGAAGAGGGTTGGAGAGGAATGAGAAATAAGCAAAGGCCACATGATTATACTTGAACGGCTCAAATAAACAATAAGTTGTCTCACTTGGCCTACATAGTGAAAGGCCTAATGTGCAACGCGGAGCACTGACGCTCGAATATGGCCGGGAAAACAAGGAAACCGACATGTGGGGCACACCCGTCGGGACGACGTAGTGCAGACTAGTCCAATGGAGGAGCTGTCTCACGACCTCCTCGCCACCGACAACCGTTCATGTGGGTCGTTGGGGCCAACAATGGGGCGCAGCTCCAGCACCGCCTGTGGACACGACGACCGCGGTGAGCGACACACTCATATCGTTGCTAGACACGATCGGTTTCAGTGTGCCGAGGGTGGCGTTAGTGATGTGGCATGACCAACGCTATGTTTGGTTTGTGCCCAAGGTTTCCCCATCAAAGCATTGGGTAGCCAAAATTTTGGTTGAGGTATTGGTTGCCCATGATTTGGCCGACATTGGCAAGAAAAATGAACTAGAGTTGGCTAGAGTTCATTGGCATGCCAAAGAAATGGCAACCATCCAAACAAAGACCAATCTTTGTGTCATGACCAAAATTTTGCTTGAGGTATTGGTTGCCCATGATTTGGCCGACATTGGCAAGAAAAATGAACTAGAGTTGGCTAGAGTTCATTGGCATGCCAAAAAAATGGCAACCATCCAAACAAAGACCAATCTTTGGGTCATGACCAAAATTTTGGTAAGGTGCACTTTGGCCAAAATCCAAACACACCCCAACACCCGGCTCGTCGAGGATGCACGGGGCGCTGCGACGCGTCCACGGAGTGGTGTACCACGGCCAACTGCATCCTCTGGACCTGAGTCCATGCCGGGTCATCTTGCTTTTTCAATGACATGCGGGGATCGCATGTGAGCAAAGGGCATCTCCAACTTTGCCACGACCACAACTGACTACCCTGGCACACCAAAACCCTCGTCCCTCGCGCTGTCGCGCGGTGCGTTCCCAGCCGGCGCCAGCTGCCCGCATTCATGTCATCCATTCGTATGTCGTCGTTAAGAGGCTCGGTGCCCGAGGAACCAACTCTGGTGACTTAATGACGCACCCGAATGCTTGGCCTCACCGGAATGCGCTACTTAAAGCGGCAACGCCCAGCTAACCTCCACCCCATAGCGCATCGTCCTCCTACCTGGCACCACATCTGCCATGACCGCAGGTGCGAACGCTCTGCGGGAGAGCTTGTCTTCGGGGATGAAGCTCGAGGTCGCCGCCCTCGCTCAAGTCGCCTCTCGTGATGCAATAGCGGCATAGCCAGACGTGGACGCACAAGCGGTGGCCACGCTGGTGACCGACGACGGGAGCGCCTTCAGCCACACGTCCTAGTTGCCGCCGTCCAACGTCCGGCACCGCCGAGGTCGGGGACTCCTCCGAGGATGAGTAGGGCATGGGAGGCGGCAGGGCATGGTGTGCCAACTGGTCGGTCCATATCCCGTGTTCTACTCTTCCTCACTGGAGACCGCACCTTCACTTCACGGGTCTTGAACCCCGCCCCCGTACATAGAGATCACGGATGGAGGACGTCGGTCACCGCCGTAGAATAGGTTTAGGGTCGGGTTTCTTTTATTTTTTTGTCCTATAAAAGTTTGAAATGTAATGAAAATCTGCCATGTTTGCATTAATCTCGGCCGGTGTATATGAACTTTCACAATAATATACATATTGTAGGAGTACTAGCAAGATGCCCGTGCATTGCACGGAAGATCAAGATCTTGTGGGAGAAAAGGATGAACAAGGGAAAGCCTTATCTGCAAATGTGGAGAGGAGTGCGGGTAAATTGTCATAGTTTCCTTCCTATCCGTTAGATATAGATCGGACGGCCTATATTGCAGGATGACAGGCACACCATCATCACCAACTCTGCTTTTTATTGAACTGAGACAAATCTAACATGCGAAGTAAAATAAACACATAGGGTCTATACATACACAAATTATCTTAGGCACTCCAATAGTACGTCCACTACACATTTATGCATTTCAAATCTTTCTACATCTACGGGAACCTATGAAAGGGTTAACGTAAATTGCCTCTCTCTCTCCTCCCCTGATTTTCAAGGTGGTGGGCCACTCCCTCCCCCCAATCTACAATCAACAGCTCACATGTTTCACATTACGTTAATTACATAACTGGGATTACATAGGTGTAGCATTACTCATCCTAAAAATACAACTAAGCCAACCTCCCAGCATATAGCGCGGGAAAAGACCCGGCCGCGCCGTTTTAGTCAGGATTACCGGATTACTAGTAGTAGTATCAATGGATCGCACGAAGCAACAAATTTTTTTGAGGGGGCGAAGCACCTAGTTTAAAAGGAAAAAAGGCGGTACACTCACAGCACACCTGTGCGGTCGCATTGCACCTCACACACGTTCTATCCTGCACACGGCTCACACAAACAGAACGCGCTTCAGCTTGCCTCTTCACTGACACGTGGGACTGCACTTGGAGAAACCGACCATGCGCCAAACTCTCCCCGCCCCGCCACACCCAAAAATTCGTCCCATATCCGATTCAACCGCCCTTCGGCCAACTAGCCAATAATATTCCCCAAACCCCCTCCCCCCTGTCCCCCTCCACTCCATTCGCTCTGCCAAAGCCACCCTCCCTGCCGCGCCGATACGTCAGCGCCGCGGTTCGGCGATCCTCTCGCTCCCACCGTACGCTCTCGTAGACTGTCGTCCTCTAGCCGCGCCGCCACCTCTGGCTACGTTCTTGTGGAGGCGCACGGCGGTCAGCGATGCCACCGCTGGCGATGTTCGTGTGGAGATGCCCGGCGGTCAGCCTCTCCCACGGTACGCGCATTCTACACTGAGGCCCCATTCATGTCGGTGTAGCGCTGAATGTTAGCTGATAGACGCTGTTAATCTCACTGTTTGCCGAAGTAGTTTACTGTCAATATGCTCTGCTTAAGAAGATTCCTTGCCCTGTTCTGCACTCAATCTGCTTAGCTAAGATGGCATGCCAAGGCGGATTAGTTGCTAAAATATCCTGCCATATATTTATTGTGACGTAGATTGCCATGGTCTAGTAGCCAATCTGTTAGGTGAAATAGCTCTACACCGTTTTATACTCGATCTTTGTTGCTGCGATGGCCTTCGATAGTCCGATGGCTGTGTGCTCGACCTCATTGACTGCTGAAACAGCCTGCCATAATTTGGCACTCAAATCTGTTTGCTGAATTAGCTTTACATATATTTTGCTACTTAGATCTGCTCGTCCAAATATCTTGCCATAGCTTTAGACATCGACCTAGGTATTCTTTTTCTGGACTTCATAAAAAAGCATATATGTTTTTCCTGTAATATCTAGTAGAAGAACTAATTTGTATGTCTAACAGATGGACAGGACTTGGATAACTTCTACTTGAAGATTCTCCGCTGCATATGCGAGGGGGTTGAAAACTTCATGAACTTTATCAGAGCTGAGTACGGTGGTCCAAAATCAGATGTGCTCTGCCCGTGTAGCAGTTGTATGAATTCGGTTACAAGACCCCAATCAACTGTGCAAAATCATCTACACTTGTATGGGATGTCGATCACATATACTAGGTGGGTTCATCATGGTGAAGCTGTGAACATCAATGTTATTGACTACGTGGAAGCAGCAGATCACCATCTTGATCTGCCCGATGCTCAGGTGGAAAAGGAGGAGGAGGTGGTGGTGGCGGAGCCAGTGAGTTTGACCAACATTGAAACAATGCTACGAAATGCTCGTGCATTCCATGAACTTTCACCTACAGAAGAAAAATGGTAAGCGTGCATGTTGGAACAATGCAACGTTGCTGTCACCCCAGGAAATAAGCTGTCAGTATTCTCAGCTATGGTCACCTTTCTTCAGGTGAAGATATCTAAGCGGATGACCAACAAATCATTCGATGCGATGTTGGCTGCTTTCCGCTAATATTTCCCAGATGCATCTGAGCTGCCACACACCTACGGTAAAATGAAGAATTTCCTTCGTGCAGTTGGAATTGGATGTGATATCATCCATGTTTGTAAGAATAATTGTGTTCTGTTCCGGAAGGATTATGCCAACTTAAGTGAATGCCCGAAATGCAAATCATCAAGATGGAAAGATGGCAATGCTGTGAACAGGATTCCTCATAATGTTCTGAGATATTTTCTAGTTACACCAAGATAGCAGAGGTTGTTTCATGATGTTGAAACAAGACAGGATGTGCTGTGGCATTCTAGGAACCAGGAGTACAGAGATCAGAATGTAATGAGCCATCCATCTCATGGTAGTGAGTGGAAAAGTTTCAATGATAAACACAAAGAGTTTGCTGCTGACCCGAGAAACATTAGACTTGGCTTAGCTTCAGATGGATTTAACCCATTTGGCCACGAGAGCGCCACATATAGCATGTGGCCAGTGCTTGTTATCCCTTACAACATGCCTCCAAATGTCTGCACCAAAGAATCAAACTACATTATTGCCTTCCTCATCCCAGGTCCAAAAAGTCCTGGAAAGGATTTTGATTTGTTCATGGAGCCTCTTGTGGAGGAACTTCAACAGCTATGGAAGGGTGTTCTCACTCGAGACCTATATAGCAGCCCACCAGCTGATTTCTTTCTGCGTGCTGTTATAATTTGGTGCATCCATGATTATCCGGCTTTGGGCACTATGTCAGGGTGAACGACACATGGTTACCTTGCATGTGTTCACTGTGACAGCAATCCGCGGTCATACGCAATACTTAGCAAGATCTGTTACATTGGACACCGCCGTTTCCTTGCCAAGGACAAGCCGCATCCTAGAAAATACCGAAGACATGTGTTCAATGCAAAGCATGAAAACCGTGATGCGCCAAAGAGGCTCACCATCGATGAGTTGCAAGTGGAATTAGAGAAGGTCAGACATATTACACCAGGAAACCATCCTGGTAATGGTAGCGGGAAAAGCAAGCGTGGTAGGGTAGAATAGAGATTATTGTTTACCCGCAGGTCCACTTTGTGGGACTTGGAGTATTGGAAAGATTTGGATCTGCGGCATAATATTGATGTGATGCACATCGAGAAAAATATATGTGACAGCATTATCGGCACACTTCTTAATATTGAAGGCAAGATGAAAGATACCTTAAAATCTAGGATTGATTTGACACACCTGGGTATCAGAAAGGATTTGCAGGTGCAAGATGAAGGTAAACCACGGGATATGGCACCAGCTGTGTACGTCTTGGACAAGGTAAAAAGGAAAGAATTCTGTGAGGTCCTGTCACGTGTGAGATTCACACATGGATTTGCTTCCAACCCTGAAAGGAGACTCAGTGCAGATGGAAACAAGGTACAAGGGTTGAAAACTCATGACTGCCATGTCCTACTTCAAAGGGTTTTACCTATTATCCTTTGAGGATTGGGCCGCCCTGACTTATACAGAGCAGTGGAAGAGTTGGGACAATTCTTCAGGGAACTCTGCAGTAGGAATATCAGGATAGATGCTTTGGAGCGTCTTAGAGACAAGATACCAACTATCCTATGCGAGCTTGAGAATATATATCCTCCAGCCTTCTTTGATGTGATGGTGCATTTGGCTGTTCATCTACCTGATGAGGCACTACTTAGAGGTCCAGTACAGTATGGTTGGATGTGCCCTATTGAAAGGCAGCTAGGCACTTTCAAGGGCTATGTTAGGAACAGAGCTAAACCCGAGGGTTCCATTGCAGAGTCCTACATGGCTATAGAAGCGTTGACATTCTGCTCAAAATACATTGAAACAGCTGATCAGCTTATCAAAGAGGTGGGTGAAGACAATCCCGGGCTCAATGTTTTTGATTATTCTGTTCGAGTTACAGGGAAGAGTCGACAAGAGGACAAACCTAAAGATTTGGACAAAATGGTTTGGTATGTGTTGAATAACTGTCCTGAGATACTACCTTATATCAAGTAAGTGCAGTACTGCAGCTTATACATCGTAATCTACCAAACTTGCAGCACATTCTTATATATTTAGATGTTTGACGCGATCACTATGTTGTGTAGCATCTACAAAGAGGAGTTACTGTCGCAAAATCCAAGAAACATTGACAAACTGGTTATGGCAGGATTTGCGAAATGGTTCAAGAACCATGTAAGCTTTTGAAGTGCACTGTCAGTTTTTTTAATATATTGAGTACATAAGATGACCAGCTTGTCTATTTTCTAACCATAGGTTAAGAAGATGCGGGAGGATGGGCAGGCAGTTGATGATGCCCTTTACTCACTAGCAATGGGCCCTGATACTCGGGTAAGACATTATGAATCTTGCATTGTTGGAGATGTGCGCTACAACACCCTTGCACGAGACAAAGGCAGGAAGACACAAAATAGTGCCATCATGAGCACGGATACGTATGACAAAGAGATAACTGAAATGTATGCTAACATAATAGACATTGTTCAGTTGCAGTATTTCTCTAGTTTCGAGGATCATCGGTGTGTGGTTCTGTTGTGTTATCGTTGGTATAACCTGTTTTCCAGGATCGCAAAACCCAGAGCTGATGATTATTTCAAATCCATCAATGTCAAGGCGGCGTATCATACCAACGAGCCTTTTATTTTGGCAAATCAAGCAACACAGATATTTTTCTTGGAAGACGCATTTGCACATAGCGATCATTGGAGAGTATTGCAAAGGTTTGAGTAGAGGAATTCATTTAATGAAGTTGCACTACAAGATGATGCTTACACTGCTCCTGATGTACAAGATAACACATATGTTCCTAATATCTTTGAGAACCATCATGTCAATGACGCCGACGAAAAGATTGCCTATCGTGCTGTGGACATACAAGAGTTGATCAAGAAGAAGCCAACGTTCGAGGACGTTGAGGACGAAGAAGAAGATGACATCATGGGGAACTACGATTCAGACTGATACACATGGCGAAGATGTTGACGCTGCTGCTGCGGATGATGATTACATTGCTTTTGTCGTATTTGCCTGTCAGAAGATGTTTTTTATCTACTATGTGAAATTGTGTTTGCTATGACAACTGAAACCTGATGATCATGTTGTTTAGTATTTTGCTATGAGAACATCACTTGTTATGTATGCTGATTTGTGTTTGGTGATTGTATGACAACTAAAACATGATGACATTGTTGTTTAGTTGTACTCATAGTTGGCTATGAAACTTGAATTTGATGACATAGTTTGTTGTTGGACTGCAATTTGCTCGACGTCTTCAAATGAGAACAAAGCTGACCCGACAGGGCCTCTGCTATTTATTTATTTATATGAGCAAAAGGGGATAACCCCTGATTTCCGTTAATAGAAATCATTATATGTTCACAACACTACGCCCAACCTGCTACACAGGTTTCATTCATTACTACTTTCAGCAAAGTGCTCATGTCGTAGCCACTGAATACATCACAAGTGCTACATACACTGTAAATAAAGAGACAATCATCCTACAGAGCACATCGATTTTTCCCATTATCTTCAAAAGCTCTTTCATCTCCTCATTGTTGTCAAGGCCGTTCAGCAGCTATTGCTTGGCCATGATTAGAGGAACTGCATCTTTAACCTTCTGCTCTGCATCTTCCTCTTCTGTCGTTCCTTCAGTTACTTGTCCAACACCCCAACCTGCTGGTATTGGGATTCCTCGGCTAACCAAATAATCAGTGTAGTTGCATTCCCCCACATCAGCAACTTCCTAGAAATACAAATCACATGAATCTTCCCTTTTCTGCACGAATCAAATTGGAAGATCATCAACCAAACTATTAAAAAATCAGCAACTGAAAGCAGCAGAACAACACTTAACATATTATTACCCCATGATTCGGGCATTTGTAGAAGACTCGGCCAGGGTTGCGGATTGTGGTTGAGACGCGACGGATGACTCTACGTGATTTACAGCAGCGGTACCACACCAACGGCAGCGGGTTGCGATGAGCAATCGGCTGCGGTGCGCGTCCCGGTGGGGGTGTGATGAGACCCACATGCGATGGTACGGGTGGTGACTTGGCGCATATCTGGTTGTTGCCTGCTGAAGAGTAGGTGGACGAGCAGCCAGCGGACATGGTTGCTGCGGCCAGAGCTTCTGATGCTAGGCAGAGTAAGTAGAGAAGAGGAGAAGCGAACGTTGGATATGTCCGTTTCATTAATTGCAGAGTAGCATAGCACCATATATTGTCATAGTCTAGGTTTGGATTCGAACAAGCTACAGGAGCACGTCTTTCTTTTTTCTAAAACTCGGCAACGTCTCTTTACTGGTACACTAGCTTGTTCTGCACGCCTTCCTAAGTCTTTGATTTTCTTTCCCTTTTTGCAACGAAGGAAGGAGGACAAAATTGAGAGTTCTTGGGACTCAAACCCAAGACCTCTCGGTTGAAAACCAAGGGTTCTAGTCACTTATGCGGCGAACGTTCCCTGTGAGGAGGACGGCAGACGAACGCATTTTCCTCGCAGTTTTCTTCCTATATATAAAAAAGTATGCGACTTGGTGTCCGCTTAGTCAACAAACGATTGTGCCAACCTTGACCATTGGATTGAAATTCAACGTCTCTCGTGTTTCTTCAGTCTCTTCTTCCTCGAGCCGCCAAAGCCAAACTAGCACCGGCGAGACCGCCTGCTCCCGCCTCCAACGGCTGGCTGTGATCTTCCCCGGCTCCTGTTCGTTCCCGTCCGAGGCCTCGTCATCATCCTCCGCCTTGGTTCGCTCGCCGCGGTGCCACCCTCCAGTGTTGTCAACATGGTCAACAACCGAGAGGAATAAGGAGATGACTGTACATGGTGAGGATGATAGTAGGGACCCAGCAGCGCGCGTAGTAATTTTGTTTTTTCGAGACGGAGAAGGGTATCAACTGGGTTGTGCAGGACCCGTGGCCCGTCTAGCCCAGGCTTTTATTTCATATGTTTAGCACATGACCAGCCCAGTTTGTTTTTTTCCTTTCTGAAAATGGCTAGCCAGCTATTTTGTTTTTTGCAGAATAACCAACGTAGGCCTACTTGCTTTTCTACGCCCTGCTGGGCCGGAAATCTTTCAAGTCAAGGAGGGATGCATTTTACCCAGAAAATGGGCTATAAGTAATAAGAAATGGGCTATAAGTAATAATAAATGGGCTGTAAAATGAGAAAATACAGCAAACAGGCAATTAGTTCCAAAATATTGTTTTCTTTCGGATTTTGATATTTTAAATTTCATTGTTTTTGTGCTGGTAAAATTTCATTGAATTTAAATTAAGGTATATTTAGATTTAAAATTAAATTGAATCTGGCTAGAAATTTCGGGCTGTATGCTGTTTGGGACAGATTTGGAGGCTGACTTGTGGGTCTACTAGGTTGACGTGTACTTTGGCTTTGTCAACTTAGTCCACAAACGATTCTAGCAGCAGTGACCGTTGGATGTTAATCCAACGGCCGTGCTGCTTCTTCAATATCTGATCTTCTTGCTCTAGCCATCCAAACTACCTCTGGTGGGACTGCCTGCTCCCGCCTCCCGTGGCCAGCTGTGCTGCCGCATAGGCCGCACCGCCCCACCCTACTTCATTGCTGGCCAGGCCATTCCTCTACTCACCCACACCTCCTGTTATTTTCCGATGACGGCGGCCGGACCAGTAAACCCTCGTACTCCCCACCGCATGGGCAACCATTGCCGAGTCTTCCCCGGCTCCGTGTCGTTCCCTTCCTAGGCCTCGCCGTCGTCCATCGCCATTGTGCTCTCTGCGCGGCCTGGTCAACGTGGTCAACGAACGACATCCATCGGCCGTGGACTGTACGCGCAAAATAATGATTCCTCCACTTGACAGCTGGGACCCACTGGAAGGGCCTTTGTATTTCGCGAAAAAACGTTCCCCCTGCTGACATGTCGAACCCACCAGCTATATCTTCGCACGCAAGCAAGTGCCTCCTTATTACGCACAAAAAATGAATAACCCCTGCTAGCTGGGACCCACCATAGTGGGAGTATGACTTGTGGGCCAACTAAGTTGACGGGGACGGAGGGCTTTGTCAACTTAGTCAATATGAACGATTCTAGCTCCAGTTAACGTACGATGTCCATCCAACAGTCGTAGTGCTTCTTCAACCTCTGGTCTTCTTGCTCCAGCCGCCCAAAGCAGCGCCGGTCGTGCCGCATGCTCCTGCCTCCTGTGGCCGGCTGTGCTGCCGCGGAGGCCTCACCTCCCCCTACTATTCCCACCCCTAGCCAGGCCCTGCGGCAACGGCAGCCTCCACACTGCAGCCGAACCAGTGAACCCTCGTACTCCTCTCTGCACGGGCTTCCACTGCCGCGTCTTCCCCGGCTCTGCGTCGTCCCCTTCCTAGGCCTAACCGTCGTCCACCGCTGTGGTGCTCTTGGCACGGCCTGGTCAACATGGTCAAGGAACGACTTCCATCGGACGTGGACTATACGTGGAGAGGCTGACAGTTGGGTCCACGACCGCAGCAAGGAAGTGCCTCCTTATTACGCGGAAAATAATGATTCCTCCACCTGACAGCTGGGACCCACCGGACGGGCCACTGTATTTCACGGAAAAACGTTTCCCCCTGACTGCTGTGACCCACCAGCTTCATCTTTGCACGCAAGGAAGTGTGTCCGGGCAAAAAAAAACGATTCGCCCCTGACTGCTGGGACCCACCAGCTACACCTTCACACACAAGGAAGTGCATTCGGGCAAAAAAACGATTCGCCCCGCTGACTGTTGGGACCCACCGGCTACATCTTCGCATGCAAGGAAGTGCGTCCGGGCAAAAAAACGATTCGCCCCCCAGACTGCTGGGACCCACCAGCTCCATCCTTGCACGCAAGGAAGTGCCTGACAGTCGGGACCCACCTGGTCGAAGCATATGTAGCGTTGTCATTCTGGTCGCGAACGTGTACGTACATACTGGTCGATGTAGAGGCGCGCACGTGTCGTAGTAGAGGCGTGCACGTAGCATGTACACATACGTACAACGGCCAGGGTGCAAGAAAGAAAATACGGCCATGTATGTGTACATACGGGCGGGGTCTCGAACGCCTACTCGCGCATACATATGGCCAGGGCTCGTGCACATGGCTGGTTCAGAACGAAGAAACAGTGTTGTCATCGTGTTCATGGGCAGGCAACGGAATGCATCATGTTCATGGGGAGGCAATGGAATGCGACATGTTCATCGAGAGGCAACATAATGCGTCGTGTTCATCGGGAGGCAACGGAACCCATGGGAGCCAACCGGCTGGGTCGGAACGGAATGTGTGGTCGTGTTCATCGGGAGGACTTGGACGGAACATGCGATGGAAATGAGGCCTGGCATACCGCAAAACGGAGGAAACGGACCTCCTATGTTCGGAACGGGGTCCTGTTGATCGGGAGGGGTGTGGCGTACCGCAAAACGGAGGAAACGGACCTCCTACGGTTGAGACGGGGGTCCTGTTGATCGGGAGGGGTGTGGAGTACCGCAAAACGGACGAAGCGGACCTCCTACGGTCGAAACGGGGGTCCTGTTGATCGGGAGGGGTGTGGCGTTCCGCAAAACGGACAAAACAGACCTCCTACGGTCGAAACGGGGGTCCTGTTCATCCGGAGGGGTGTGGCGTACCGCAAAACGGGACTCCACGGGATACTGTTCATCTCCACCGTCGACCTCCTCCAGCCTCCACAGGCTACCGTCGACCTCCTCCAGCCTCCACGGGCTCATGTTCATCCAGCCTCCACTGCGCGCTACTCCACCGGCTACTGTTCAACCACCCCTCCATCGTCTACTATTCATCCAGCCCTCCACAGCACGGGGTCCTGTTCAACCACCCCTCCACGGGCACCCCTCCACCGTCTACTGTTCATCCAGCCCTCCACACCATGGGGTCCT